>NC_134314.1:26616344-26986913 GCF_964195595.1 Calonectris borealis
AGGTTCCTTTGACTATATCATGCTAGTTCTGTAACTTTGTAACTGATGAGAGAAGTGAACCCTAATGCAAAATTATTTTATAGTCATGTAAGCTTAGAATAAAGAATTGGCTACTCATGGTAGACAATTGTGAATTCTCTCCATTCGCAACAAATATTTCTTTCTTTATGAAAAAAACACCTTATGACATCACTTGAACACTTCTTTGGAGATACTATGTCAACTGCTCAGTTAAGTCCTCAAAATATTTATTGCTTAGAAGATAGGCATCTTGCTATGAGACATAAATACTCATAAATGTACTATGCAATTAAATTATACTATCACACTTTTTCAGGTACCAGTGAGGTAAAGGTTTATTAAATCAAAATCTATTGAACTGTATAACATTTAGAATCAAATGCGTTTCTATAAAAATGTGGAATAGTGATCGGGTTTATTCTCCAGTAATATTAAGAAGCTACGCAGTACACATTTTTTTCTGTTGTTTCAGGTGTAATTTTACAAATGTTGCCACTTTGGCCACAAACATGTCATTTTCCCTTAGTTACAATGGAGTTGCATTAAAGGAAGCTATGTGGCATCTGCAACACCTTTTCCAGAATTTTTTTCCCTTGAATATTGTATATTTGAGTGGAAATGTTACAGGATGCGAAGGATATCCGCTAATGAACTTTCTTGAAATTCTATCACTTCACTAGGCTAATTTCACTGCAAGTCAGACTTGCAGCCCTTGCTTAGAATTCCAATTCTTTATCAGTGGGTCTTAATATGTTAATTTCTGCATGCAAGTTTTGAAATCACGTTTCAAATAACATTTTTCAAACATGCCTCAGATAAAGGTACATTCTGTATTCTTTAAATAGAGATACAATAGCCCTTGTCAGTTAATTATAAATTAGTAGCTGGTTCTTTCATGTCAGAAATTTCAGGCATGCTTGCAGTCTGCCTGCGTATGTAATTACTATTTGTCCAAGCAACTCAAATGTAATGACAAACTTTAAAGCACGAGCTGTGCACAACAGTGCAGTTCTCTATTCCTGTCTAGTCAGTAAAATTATGTTCTCAGACTTCAAAACAACTTTTTGATTGAAAGGCAATTCCGAAATTTAGTTTAGATAATGCATTTTGTTAATTTAAAAACTGTTAGAAAAAAATAACACAATGAAATAAGTAACAAGATACTGTAAACAAGATTTTTAGAATAGAAATTATATTATCTTACCTTCATTAGCCACTGAGTGTTGTTTTCCATGATGTTTTCAAGTAGTTGCAGTCTTTGAACTGAATCGTCATAATCTAAAGGTGCATCCCTTTGCACTGCGTTGGACACGTACGAAGTAGAAGATCGGCAGTTGTCCGTCTCGGGCAAAAGGAAGGTATAGCTGCACGACCCATGCTGAACCTGGTACTGCTTCTTGCCTATCGTCTCCATGCTCTTACTAAAGGAGTTGTATCCTGAAGCTAAGAAAATACTGCAGCCCAAAAAGAAGTAAACAGTCAGCTGCATTTTAATTCCTGCGGTACCCCAGCAAACCTGGAGTGCTCTAGTGCGCTAGCGGGAGCCCAGACCTAGTTAACCTGCGGGGAAATTGAGGGCTCTGCTGCCATGTGCCGCCTGAAGGAGGGCTGGGCTTTCTTGCTGTCCCAGTCGCGAACTGGAAGCGTGCCGTCTTCTCCCCAGCCGCCGTGCCCTCAGCTGTCAGATGCGGAAAGCAAAAGCAGTCCCCTTGAAGCGGCTTGGCCCACAAGCCCCGAGGCTTCCTTCTCCTCGCCCCTGTCAAGATTTTACGGCCCCGGTACCCGAATCAATCACTTTCCTTCCCTTATATGATAAGTTGATAAGAGCAGGCAGACATGTGGAGCGGGGCTGCTCCTCCCTCCCGGCTTCGCCAGTGCCTTCCTGCGGGTGGGGGGGGGCGGTCATTTGCAAAGCGGGCTGGAGGGAGAGCGCTCGCCCGGGCGCGGAGCGGCGCGGAGCGAGAGGAAACCCCGGGGAGGAGCCGGCAGCAACAGGACCCCTGCGAATTCCTGCAGCACGGCTCTAATTAAGAATTTCCTAGACAGAGCAATCAGTTCCGATAGCCTCCAACTATGCTTGTAAATTATTTGTGGTGGTAATGATTTTTAAACGCTGACCAAAAAAAAAAAGTTCCTGGGCTTGTTTGTTCTTCTTAAAGAATCTTTTTTTTTTTAAATGTTCTGAACCAAGATGTAATTTCGTTTATGTTTAATGCATTGTGTAATTACAGAGAAAGACACTGTCCTAAGCATATAAAAGCAGGCTTGGGCACGTCCTTGCAAAGAGAACATGAGTGGGGGTTTAATTAAAAGTTTTCAGTTGAACACAGACTTTGTATTTTACTGAATCTCTGAGATGAATACTCATTTTTAGGCATGTCTTTCAAGAGTTAAGCGGTTTCAAGCTTTTTTTTTTTTAAAGCTTTTTTGTCTGTATTAAATGGCTAACTTTGGAAGTGCTAACATTAGCAAGAGTTACAAATCACAAGTCAGCTGGGACTGGAAGAGGGAATAACTATCCAGGCGCAGTGGCTGTAAGGCATGCCTCAGGCAGTGCCGTGGCTGAAGAGAGTTACCCCATCAGCTCTTGCTAGCCCAATTCCATGCCCTTGGAAGTGGGAAATACCTGTAAAAGGTGAGGGGAAAATCTAATAAAATAAGTATTTGAAATGTATATGTAAGAGTCAAAAGGAGCTTCCCCCTACTTCCCATTCCCATGTTCTCTGCAATGATCAGCGATCTTGAAAAAGTGGAAAATTACTAACCAACTTACCAAATCTTGGGAAAGAGTTGATTCCACTGAGATTTTGGAAAAGTTTACTTCTCTATTTTAGAAACTGTTTTCTTGAAACAGCACGGTAGGATAGTGACTCCTGAAGACAAACTCCCTGAGAGTTTTGCTAGGTCTGGATCTGGAAGCTATAGATTTTTCTTAATTAAAATAAACAAAGGGAATGCCGTACTAGTCAAACTAACATGAATTACAGACCAAAGTTGCTCTTATACAAGTAAAATCCCAGCATGCCTTGGGATCTCTTAGGAGAGACTTTCTTACACAACTTGCTGTATTTCATATAGTGTATTAATGTGGCTTCTACTTTTTAAATCATGGAAGTTGTGTTCAGGGCTTGTCAAAAATAGTTGTAGCAGCTAAAATGCATGCTTTACATTATTAGAAGCTGTTGGGATTTCTTTATGTACTACATAGTTACCCCTGGAAAGGAAAATCTCTAGAATTCAATTCTGGACACTTCCAGAAAACTTCTAATTATACTTGGACTGTGACCTGTGGAACCAATTTGTCAGATTTTTTTTCCTGTGGAGTATTCATCTGCTATTGTTCATCCTTCCAGCCAGAGGAAATGGAGGAATATGTTTGGAACTTGGGATACAGTCAAGATTATTTTCTACAAAATGTACATATTTGGAGGGTTTGGCATCTAAATTATGCATTCTCCATCTTTTCAACTTTGTATTGCAATAGCAAAGCAAATTAATGTGACAGCTGTTAATGAAGTTTCAAAAGCTTTTTGTATACTGATTTCTGCTTTTCAGTGTATTGAAGTCTTTGAAAGAATGTTTAATTCCATGTGAATAACAGTCTTTTGCAAAGTAATTGAGAAACCTACTAGTATCCAATGAAGACAGCATGTAGGATTAGATTTATACACTAGACTGTGTGAAGCATTTCTAGGTAACTAACCAGACATTAAAATTCAATATTTTCTGTTTTTTGAGTATTATTAATTAATTTGCTAAGTTAAATGAGAATTTCCTATTATGAGTTGTACTTGTCCTTAAATTGGTCTGTTCCTTGCTTTCTTTTACTCTCACAGCTAGCCCAAAAAATACAGGGCCCTCAATAGAGTAGTGCTGAAAATAAGATTGCTCCAGCCCTGAAAGTATCTGTCTCCTAATGAGGAAGAACTAGAGGATAATCTTATTTTTTCTGATTATATTTTCATGGATTTTTTTAATCCTTTAGTTAGATATTAAAGGTAAAGATGAGACTGACCAGTATAGCCTTTTAGAAGTTTTCTTTTTAATTATTAGACCTCTACTCAAGGAACTGCACATATATAAAAGACAAGATTTAAGGGATACTGAGAATTCATTAGACAGGGTCTCCATGAGAGGCTTGATTAAATCAGTAGTTTCTGAATTGCTATGAAGCTTGCCATCTGTATGCCACGCTGGTGAGTCAGATCGCCAACGTAATCTGGCAGCTCAGTTTTGCTGGGTTTTTGAGGAGAGACTGGAGTGTCTCTAAAGGTTTGAACTGGAGTCTGTTTTCCTTTAGGAAAGGCCGATGCATGACCCCAGGAGGCCCTTGAGCCGTAATGGGGCCAGGAACAAAACTGAACTTGGAGGCTGCCTAACAAGGCTTGCTGTATCTTGGACCTCCACTAGGGAGAACTGTGGTTGTATGAAACTGGAAAGAGAAACTAGTTCACCTTTTACTGGTTTTTTGGCTGGGTTTGATTTTTTGTGGGGTTTTTGTTTTGTTTTTTTTTTTTTTTGAATGAATGAATGAATGAATGGCCAGTTGCTATGGCGGCTGTCAGCAGTTCAGGGAAAAGGTATGGGAAGTGCAGGTATTATTCTGAGGAGTGACAACAAATTACTAATGGAAGACCAGCACAGCAGGCACCTCCAGTTAGCTACACTGCTGTGCTTCTCATCTAGCTCTTGGAGTAACACCCTGAGGTTCACCGTGGCGAACAAGTTTTCCCCAACTTTTCCTTGATACTTCCAGGCTGTAGAGGCAATAACTGGAATACAACCCACGCACACACACATAACTGAGGGAGGATTTTGCTGTTTCCCCATCTGGGTCCAATGGACTCATATTGCTTTAATGAAGTGCTCTTTCCCACTGCCCAGGAAAGTCAGTGAGCATTCACCTTGCCAACAAAATAAATATACATCCCTTTAACCCTTCACTACAGGATAGTGCTGTATTTGGTGCATCTTTTGGAGCATTTGATTGTGATCCTTCACCCTTTCTATCCCTTTGGGAGCAGCTTTCCCAGCTGTGGAGGAGGAAGTGGTCTTCTCTGCCTCCCCAGGGAGTCAAAGCCAGTCAGAGTTCAGGGGGAAAGAAAGTAGTAACAGCTAAATTTAGAAAACTGGTGTGAAAAGTAAGGCAAGTTAAATACATTTTTGTCCTTGAAAACTGAGGAGGAGGAAGGAAGATGCCTGAATACAGCCTTTTTACTGAGCCTCAGAGGCATAATAACAAGTCTGCTTGCAGGGCAGGGCTTATTCCAGAAAAGCTGAATGACAGAGAAGATCTGTCTCCCGTCAATTATGAGAAGGAACATCTTATTGTTAGACATGTTGAAGTAGGAAGGAATTTAAATAATTTGGCATGGAATCTTATATATGCCAGTATGAAATTGAGTAAAAAGTTATAATTCAGGCCAGTTGCTTCCTCTCAGTGTTTTTTTCATGTTCATTGTTCTCTTCATCTTTTATTTCTGCTGTCGATATGGAGTGGCGTGTTTGCATTCATGATACATTTATTCTGCAAACTGAAATATAGCTGCTTAGCCTGTGAGTTCCTGCTTGCTTTATAGCTGAGTGTATATAGTATTTGACATAAAATAGCAAATAGTGGCTTGGTATATTTAAAGTACAAATTAGATCTTTCCCTTTTTAGAAAGAAGATACCCACTCTACAGAACTCACCTTATAAGAGCTGAAATGTATATTTTGTCAATACTAAACATTTAGAACGTTTTGCCAGATGTGTTGCAGGCAATTTCCTTTCCTGGGAAACAGTAAATTCCCTTACTCAGCCAATCCTGTTTTTATTCCATACAGCATATGACTAAGCCGCTTTGAGAGAGATGCCTGAATACCACTAACATTATCTTTCCCAATTATCATTTTACTTACAGCTGCGCAGCTTCTGTTTGACAGGCAAATACAGAGATCTCGTGAGATCTCTGATAGAAAAGGAAGCATAAAAGTTTTTGAGGTAATGCAGGAAAATGTTGACTTGGCTTTAGTCTGCTATCTGCAGACTTTGCCACCTAAAACTTTCAAGATGTTGATTTAGTAGATAAGCAAGTTCTCATTTCAGCAGTTTTCTTGTTTTAGCAAGGGAAAAATACTTAATGAAATATGTGCAAAATAAAGGCAGAACAATGTAAACAAGTAGGTTTTGGTCCTGCATACTTCTAGGGATATTTGATCTACATATATAAATGAAAATGCTGTAGTGTGAGAATACGGAACTTCAAAATCAAATCTGAGATGAAAAATTACCTGAAACTTGGAATAAATTAATGAAGTATTTTATATATTCCTGGTATTTGCATTCCTTACATTTTGACACTCAATGTTAAGTCCCCACCTTTGGTTCCTGGTACTTAAATATTAGTTTATGGTAGTTCCATTTGCTAGCTTCAAAATATTTTCTTTCACTGGGAGTATTTTAGCATGTTTCTCAGGAACAAATGTCAACAAGGACAAGACTCATGAACTCGTAACTTAAAAAACAGGGAACAGGATCTTGGAGCCTACTAGATTTTTAGTCTGCTGAAAATCTTATCTGTTTTGAGATCTCTCTTTGAAAGAGAGGAGTGCCAGATTATTATGCTTTCCGATAAGCCAAAACAAATTGTTTTCATCAAGACCCATAGTTCAGTTCTTTAGCACTTCTAAAATTAGCGGTAATATCCTACTAATCATTCCTCCTTTCCCCACCATTTGCCTATTAACCTTTTTATTCCGTCTGAACTTCTCCACTGGTCTCTCACGACTTCTTTAACAAAATCTCAGGATTCCGCTCACTTTCTCAGCTGCTGCTTATTTCTAATCACTCAGAACATCTGGTGTAACATCTTGTGAATTCATAGTCATTTTTATGTTCCGTCTCTGACGTTCCCTCATGATTCCTTTGAGTGTTCTTCCTTTCAGGACAGGGCATTTACCCAGTAATTCTCATATTGTACTTTGCTGAAGGGACCAGAGGTCAATAATCTGATCCCCTGAAAATTTCAGTTACCACTCTGTCTTGGTGACTCAGTCTGTTTGTTCCCATCTTGCCTTGTAACATCCAATCCATCATTTCACTACACAGTATTATTCCTAGATGTTGCGCCATTAGTGGAAGCGTAATGCGGCCAAAACCGGACTTTGTATCTTCCCTTGGAAATGCTTGCATGCTAGCCCCTTTTTCTCTTTCACAGTTGATACTGCCACCATCCTTCAATGCATTTAAATCTATAATTTGCAAGTTATGTTTATATCCCTTTGTTTCTTTGGCATTTTATTCTGTCCCTTTTTTGATGCTATGCTTTCATTAACGTCTTTAAAATTCCTATGTTGATCCTCGTCATCAACACGTTGAATTTTGTAGCATATTCTGTCTGGCTCCTCCTTAACATTTAAAATGTGACTTGCTTATGGAGCTTATTATATTAGTTCTGCCTCTCTTAGTCAACTTTATTTTCATAAGAATTGTTAGACAACTGTCAGAGCTTCAGACAAGTAGACTACTTAATTGCTTCTAATTTGTTTTCATTTTTGGAAACTCTACGTTCAGCATCTATCCTACCAAATATGTCAGCTTCATTGCTTACTTTGTAGGCACTGACTAGATTGGCTTTCTTGGACTGTCTTGGTTAAACTTGGGATGTCTTCTCTCAGTTAATCTGACATTTAACGTGACCATACTTTCCACCTATAGACTTATTTTGATATCCCACTTTTGTTATATAACATCTGCTCAAGGCCTTTTGACTGAGATTATATTAACATTAAAAGAAATTATATATTTATATATATACACATACTTATATCTGTATATATATATATGCTTAGTATGTTGTAGATGCCACTGTACCTAAAATATAATTGGTCATGTTAATTTAGATTGGGACTTTATGATATCACATCTTGAGCAATAATGGTAACACGAATTAATGTTTTTTGAAATTCCTATCATTATCACTTCCACATTCTAAAACCTTCTTAAATGCAAAATGCTTTTTAGCTTTTACTGTTTCATTACTTTTATAGTGATTTCCTTTATCAATCCAAATTTTCAAGGGATATCTAAAGTAGAATACACAAATATCTATAAAACTGTAATCTATGCAAATAATGTATGCAGATATCTAAGAAGATTCTCACAGTGCATTGATGAAGTTCTTATTTGTAGGACAGATGGTAGTTTCTTTCACTGTGAGCATGTTATTTTAATATTTGAAAGAATGTTATTTTAATCTTTGAAAGATGAATCATCCACGTACAGAAGTAGGAAGTGAGTCCCAGGATTATGAAGAATAGTTGCTATATGTCCTTCCTCCTTAACGTTTTTATATTGTTTGGCTATAGTGCCCAAAGGCTGTGCTCATTCTCTTCAGAGTTACATGATGACAGCAAACTTTAGCTGGTAACAAGTGTAATTACATCTTAAACTCAAATAGCATGAGTTCAAAATTAACATGGAAATTACAGCTAATGTTAAGGATCTTACAATTGGACTGCTGAGTGTCTTTCACAGTGTTAAGTGCTGTGCCCCGTCTATCTCCCATACTGGGCAAAACATAATACAGCACTTGTTTAAACAGGTTACCCTCGCTTTGAAACTGAATGAAAGAACTTGCGTGCTAATGTGTAGCAACTAGCTCTAGTAAGGCCTTTAAAACCTGTTTTTAAAAATTGTTTCCATAGCACATGCATATTTACTCTTCATTATTGAATTATATGTGAAAAAATTAACATATTCTTGCTCTATGCGCTCATATACTGTTTATATGCTCTTTGAAAAATGCCTTTTTGATTACAGTTTTTTTCATTTGGACAATTTAAACCTAAAATCTTTATGTAAGGTTTTGACTTTTGTTGTATTATGTGAATGTCATGTTATGTTGATGTGAAACGGCAGCAGCCTGTGAAAGAATCCAGAAGGCTTTTGGAAAATGAGAAATCTGCCTTACTGACATCTTAAAGAAAAATGCATATGCCGTTTGTTTAAAGGAATGTATTTTTAAAATGTCTAAGCAGTTGACAGTAATCTAGCCTTACAAATCACCCCAGTCCCTGTGATTTAAACCCTTCCTCTTGTACGCAGTCATTCAGGTTAGCGGAAGGTTCTCTCATCTGGTAATAGCACACTTATTTGATAATAACAGTATGTCATACTTCCGAAGAGCATTTCAAGTTAAGAATCTGAATTCAAAGATAAACTGATGTCAAAGAGAGAATGAAAAGGAAGTGAGAAACTGTGTAAGAGGAATAAACAAAGCTTTCGGAGAGAGAGAGGACGTTTATGGCAACAGTAAGGTACCTAGTTCCTGACATCTGTTTCCCTCAAGAAAAAAATACAGTACATACGCTAACCTTTTTATGGAGAGTGCAAGAAAAATATTTGCAGCATATTTTCATATATTCATATTTGTTGAACTGTATTATAGATGTGTAATTTGAAGAGGACAGAGCAACTGCAAACTATTTTTGCACTCCATAAAGATAAATCTTTGCTTTTTTCAATACTAGTAAACATAGTTCAGTAATAGTTCTCAAAAACAGTGCCCACCCTCTTGCTGTTTCTGCCACAAAAACTGGGCATTGTTTTTATCGCTGGTCTTACTGCTGTACAAGCAAAGGAAGGAACTAAACTATTTTTTCCCCGGTTAGTGAGGCATCAGAATCTGTGATGGGACAGGAGAAAGATTACCTGCATACTGATACTAAGATTAGGGCTCGTTTGAGCTTGGACTCCTTGCCTCCGTACGACCACCTAGCAAAACTCCTATTGCTGTGTAAATATTAACATAAGTACCTCACTGGCTGTGTAACAGTCTGTTCTTCATCTCTCCAAATAAATCATTTGCTGGAAAGATAATCCTCCATCTCCAGTGGAATGTGTACAGAAGATCAAATCTCTTATGAGTATCCTATCATTAAAATGGTATATTTTCTTCTCAACACAAACCAATTAGAAACTCCTCTTGATTTTATCTAAATCTTTCTTTATGTAAATTATTACTTGTGTAGTTTCACTACACAGAGAAAATTCAAATCTTTGAAAAGCTTTATTTTGTCCCACTAGAAATACATGTAAATGAAATTCAGAGACTCTCACTGATGTCTGTATTGTTTGAACGTGAATCCCCATTCAGGCTAGCCACAGCCAAACTGGCTTATATTTACAAATCCTATCAAATCGTTCAATCTTAGCTTACTAGCTTCATTTTAAACTTGATTATAGAAGGTCTTGCTTGTAGTTGTATGTTCTCACTTGATTTTTACGTCAATATCTTCAGTCAAATCTGTGATCAAATTCTATTTTAAATAACTAATAAGGCTTCACCTTTAGTGTTAAATGATATATTATCAGTTATTACTGCTCCAGCTGTAGCCTGTGGGATGTTACTAATAGCAATGTCCAGTGAATAGCATTTTTCTTGAACATAAATAACTTTATATCTAATTCATCAATTTAATGATCAGCTGATGTTATTCTACTAATTTCTGCCTTCCTTTGCCGGTTCGCCCACTCAGGTATCATTTTTAAGAACAAAAAGGCATACATTAAAGTTAAAATATTTACTAGATGATGCCATGACAATTAGAAGAATATTTCCTAACTCAATCAGCTTAGAATATTTTCCTCTTCTATTAATGAAGATTGTATCCTTGCGTAGGGGGTCAAGGTGGCCTTCTTTGATTAAATACAAAGAGCAGGTCACCCAAGGCTTCCTTGTAAAGTCAGAGAGATTTCTCTCTGTTGATCAGAAGGGGACTCTTGAGTAACAAGCTCAGATGAAAGCGCCTGAAGTTAGGTGAAATGAATGTCACCAAGTTCACTAGACAGTACAAATGCTGGCTTCATGCTTATTATAAAAATCTTGTTGCTGTAAACTGCGTGGGAAGGACAGGAGTCTTTTCCAAACCAGTTTTCTGCAGAAGATGATGAGAACTGAGGATAAACCCACCTGATTTCTTATCTTTGCTAAAAGTTCTAGTTTGACTTACTGAAAGAAGTTATGGTTGTTGCAGATTTCAGATGTGTTCCATTGTCTCACACTGCTATCATTAGTATATTATCGGTATTTTTTCATTTTATTACGATTTTTTGACTATTATATCCCAACTTTAATGTTCTGATTCTCATCTTTTTCAGTAATGGATTCATGGACTATGAATTGATTAAAAAACAGTCCACCAAGAAATTGGGTCTAAATAGATTATTCACCCTGGAAAAAGAATTCTTTTACGCTGTAGGCACATTTTTCAAGGTTGTCAGTTGAAATGTTTGAGCAGTGCCTGCTCTGGAACCCCATTGCAGCCCTCCCTTATAGATGGTGAGGAAGAATAGGCTAGCAAGGGACTGAGTTTTCAGCCAGCTGTGAAGTATTCCAGGCAGGACTACAGCACACAGGGAAACCATTAGGAGTCATGGCCTAAACTTTGTTTTAATTTTATGCCAAGTATAAAGAAATATTTTCTGAGGCTAAGATCTATGAGGCTGTAGAAAAGCCTCTCATGAGAAGCGGTGGAATCCCTGTTGCATGAGTAATTGAATATAGATGGGCAAAACACTGAAATATGTAAAGGAAAGTCCTGTACTGGCAGCAGTAAGAATTAAATGACCTAATAAGCTTTTTCATCTCTTAATTTCTCTCATTAAACCTCATCACTTTGCTGAAAGAAAGAAAAATGTTTATGTTGGACCTCAATGTGAAAAGTGCTTATAGAAAAAATATCCCTCTTCAGATGATAAAAACATAATTAATATATTTGAAATAATTCCTGCATTTTCTCACAGCCATGAAATTAAACCTGTCAGCCACAAGCTAATATTAATGCCTGCAAACTGCTAAACACAATTATTGCAATATAATGCAGCAGTGGTTTTAATATTGGAAATGATTATGTTTTTAGATTTTGTTGCAATATTGGAACAACTTCATTTTATAGTATTTATTCTACCAGTGACATGCAAAAGAATATAGTTAATCCTATTACTAAAAGCATCAGAGTGAGACTGTGCTTCATAGACTCTTATTGCCCATAGGCGAACCTGCTTGGCTAACTGAGAAGTTTACAACCAGACAAATTATTCTCAACTATCAATAACTTAATTGCTACTTTAGTTTTCAGATTTTTTTAAAAAAATAATACTTATTTAAACATGTTTACAATGAATAATTTAAAAAATGCACTTTATAGACATCATCAACATAACAAGCCACAAAGTTTACATCAAAATCAGACTGCTCTTGGTTTTTATTAGCTTGAGACAGATTCGTTTCTGACTTTTAAAACCTCTATTTTGGAACATTTATTCTATGTGAAGCGGGCTCCTTTGTATTCATATATTTCACCTTGCTGGTTCTGTAACAGGGGGAGAAAATCTGCACTCACCTACCTCTTACCTAACTCTGCTAGCCCACAATTTTAGCCTGCAGTACACCCAATAAAGAAAAATAACACATACTTTTAAGATAGATAGCAATTTCAATAAACTGGTAGCCTGGAGGACTAAGAAAAAAGTGATGCTTTAAGGGCAAACTGTGGGCCTCTCGTTTAGAAGGCTTTTCTAGTATCAGTCAGAACCTTTTTCTGACGTGTCTAGCATGCTCAATTGTCAGAAGCTGCTGAAGTAAACAAATTGGGGGTCTGTTCTCCATTATTATAATTTGCAGATACCCTGTGTCTGCTCACAGAGGATGGCCCAAGGCTTTTAAAGCTGTTAATGACATGAACAGTGGCCAAGAACTGTCTTTATTTGAAATACAAGTGTATTTTAAAAGTAAACCAGAACATGTGAATCCTCAACCAGTTGCCATTTGCATTAACTTTACACAGTGAGTTTTTTTTTTAAAGATACAGATTTCTCACCAAAGATTCGCTGGACTAGTTAAACAATTGGAAGCATTTTCAAGTGGTGTCACCACTAGTTAAAATATTGGCTTTTGTGGCTGGTCCAAATTAGAATCAGGCTTTACAGTAAGTGAAACTTGGTTCCCCCTCATTGATTTCTCAATATTTGTAAATTCATTAAATGCTCATTCATCAAATTCCATCTCTTTGCTGGCTCTTCCATGTCAGAATGAGGCATCTTTTTCCAAAAAATCAAGTGGCAGATGGTTTAGTAAGTATTGCCCATATTACAGCTGGGAGAATGAAGTAATTTTCATGAACAGAAGACAAACAGAAATGAAGGTATTCAGGATTAGAAATAAGGGAGAGAGGGTTTCTTATCTTGTCTTTATTTTTTTTTTCCTAGTTAATCTTCTTTTATAAAAGTAGAGTTGCAAGTCCTAAATACTAAATGTTGAAATTCAGGACAGTTTGGGACTGTGTAACAGCTCTGCACATGGACATCAGATACACTGTAGTTGGTACTGCATCTGCTGTATGTGCAGGTTTTATCCATGTATGCGCTGTGTCATTCTTCCAGTTCACTAGGCATCTGAGAAGCAGCCTGGTTTCTATGAAAATATGTGGAAAGTCATGCCCCATATGCTTTTCATATGAGACACAA
This sequence comes from Calonectris borealis, assembly GCF_964195595.1. NCBI lineage: Eukaryota > Metazoa > Chordata > Aves > Procellariiformes > Procellariidae > Calonectris > Calonectris borealis. The sequence continues at coordinate 26,629,876 of NC_134314.1, forward strand.
GCCTTGACTGTGTAATACAGGACATCGCCTGTTATGTGGGACATCTGCCAAGCCCAGCAGAAAGAAAAGATAGAGGCAAGAGAACAAAACCAGAGGAATACATGATTACTAAATCCTTATTCTGTTTTTAATGTTTATATTCTGCTCTGGTCTCAGCTGTTACAGTCCACTTTTAATAACATCTCTGAGCTGGAATAGTCATATATTCTGTACTTTCTGGTCTATTAAATGCTTTATGGTATAAAAATTTAAAATGCTTAATGTTCATAAGTGAATGACAGTCAGATTTTCAAAGGTAGTATGTGATGCAGGCTTCAAGTCTGCCAAAAATCCTAGTGGCCCATTGCATCTTTAGATAACGATGTATCTCTGATCCACAAACATGCATAAGCATAACAGCCTTTTGATACTTATGTGCATGAGTACTTTAGGTTATATTTGAAAGCTGAACTGCAGCTATTATACATTTTCTCAACAGTTTTGGGGTAAAAAGCAAATGTTACCTTGTTTGGGGGCATACCAGCATTGCCAGTGCTTATGTTACTCAGCCGTTTTGGTCTGTTACAACCTGGGTTGTGAACAAATGAGATTAAGAAAAAATGATAGTTTAAATGTAGGGAAAATAATTCTTTTCCCCATGGTTGCAGAAGCATGAGATATGCTTGGCAATAAGCATGGCAAATAAATAAAAAATGTAATTTTGTTTTTAGCATGATTTTGGAAGCCTGAATCCTGATTTCTGGGTAGTTCAGTTAGCAGTCCTGAACATGTAAATCCCACTGAAAGTCTCATTGTAAGACCTTTCTTTCACATTTCCAAAGTTGGTCATGTAAAAACTGATAATATTCTACAGATTTGACTTTGCTTTTGAGACTTTTTTCTTGCATCTATTTATATATCTAATACTGTTCAGCCCCTCTTTATTGGCAAGTATATGTTTGTTATACCTGATGAGAAACAAGTCCTCTCAGTTTGATGATTTGTTGAAATCATCAAATTTGTTGAAACCTTTGATGCTGTTGAAAACTTCAAATTACATTGGAATTGGGTGTCCTGCCTACAGGAGCACAATACGATCCACAGTTGCATACAGGTTTCACTTACTAAAATTTACTGTGGTGGCTGCAGGTAGAAATTTTATAATGTGCAAGCTAGTGCATATGGAGTTTTTTCTAAGCACTTCAACTGCCAGTCTCACAGAAGGAATTCTGAGAAATATTTACCTTCATTTATCAGGTTTTCAGTGTTAGCTATGTTACTAGAGATGGCAGAAACCACCTACCTCTCACTTTTTGAGTACTAGGGCAAAGAAGGTGCTACCAGGCCATTGCTTTCTGCAAGTCATATGCTGCTTCTTCTGTCTATTAGTTTGTCTGTGTTACATCTGTGAAACTCAGAATAATCCCTATATTCATTTGATACATTGCTACAGACAAGAAAGAAAGGAACTTTTATATATTCAGGATGAGAATGCAAATGCCTATTTTTATTTAATAAAGACAGATTGTTGAGCCTGGCACTAATTTTATCCTTTATTACCAGTGAAGACATGAGAACTTGAAGTACATCCTGCTTCCATACCAGGGAAATTGGCTCAAACTGGAAGGAGGAAGACATAGCGTAGTTTTTTGTAGACTGTGTCCTTTAAATGTTAGTTTACAAAGCCATTCTGAGTCAAAAGGCCAATTTTATCCGAAAGATGTTTTTTTAAGACATACGTAGCATATTCAGACAAAACAGCCAAGACGAAACAGTTTCAGAAACCTGTTGGACTTTATGGATGCACCTGATTATTGCTCAGGGGCCCATTCTGGGAAGGATGCCCACCTACCTGTGTGGCTTCTGGCTGATGTACTTGATTTATGCACTGCAGCACATGATCATGTGTGTGCACAAAGAGCACGTGACATCCCAACTAGCTGCTAAAAAGACCTCTGTTTTAACCACATAGCTAATTTTCCAGGATAAAAATCAGTGTCTGTAATTCCTTTTTACCACTTTGCAATCCCTGGTTACGGCACGGTGGACTTGTAGATCTCACTAATAGGATGCCGATGCCGTGCTACGCTTTGGTCACGAAAACTTTTCATCGGTTACTTTGCTTGTAATTTTAATATATGCCACCAATTTCCTCTCTGCATTCGACTGCTTTGGACTAACATGGAAATGAAAAATGAGTTAATGTAAATTTTTTGCTAAACGAAGGCGCTAAGTGTTGACAGGATGGCTGATTCCAGCCCAGAATTTTCTCTGCATATAAACATAGAACACATTTCATAAACCAAAACTGCAGTTTCTGTTTGTTTGCTTTTGGGTTTTGTTCCAAGTTTCTTGAGAGGAGATGATCCTTAAATGAGAAGAAACCGTAGGATGTGTTTCCATAAACTTATGTGGGAAATACTGTGATAACAAGGTACCAGAAGAACAAGCAAAACCTGGAGTAAGGAAGCTGAAATTAATGTATAGATATTAAAAAGAACAGAGCTGGGCCCAGCCTTCTTTGCAGCCAATATTCATTGCTAGGAAGAAATAGAGGTTTATATTGTTCTGTTGATATAGTTTGGGTAGATTTCTGGCTTACTGTAATTGTAACACATTCTACTTTTAGATTATTATCTGAACTGTAACCTCGCAATTCTAGAAAATCAGCATTTGGGGAAGCTGTTTTATCATATAAAAACACAATCAAAGTTTTATTTTGGTCTTTTTTCCACAGTAGCAAAAGTCTGGTTAAGTTTATGTGCCTTTGTCTTTTTTTTCTCTGCTGGTGATGTTACACTGTGATTGTGTTTGCCTGTATGATTCATTACAAGCTTGCTGGCAGATGGTCACGTACACTTTGCAAGAGTGCTTGATGCTAATAATAATCAGCTTTTAGCTTTTATACATTTTTTTTCCTAGGATAAGTAATGTATGTTATCCTAATGCCTAGAAAATCATAGTTGTTTTCAGTCACTGCCATCTAAATACTTTTATCCTTCAGTAAAAAAGGTTTCTCTGTACATGCTCAACATTTCATGAATTAAAGTTAAATTGCATGTATGGATGGTAGCAACAGAAGAATTGTGTTCCATCTTTCTTATATGAACAAGGTGGAAGAATAAGTGTTTCATGAGACCAGTATGTGCTAGAAAACCTCCTAGCTCCTGCATATGAATTATTTTTTGTTGGTTAAGCCATTGGAGCCCCACAGGGGCTATATAGCTAAAGCTTCAGAAATCCTGCTTTGTCTCACTTGATCCCCACACTTGTTACGGTAGAAGGAAATTGTTTAGGTATATTTTATTGCATAACAGTAAATCAAGCTTATATGCAGTGTTTATCTGTAATGGTTAAAATGCTGCCAGTGCAAAATACATTCCATTTATTTAAATGGTGAAATTGTAAAGAACTACTTCTATGTAGCGCAGTGAAATGTGTATATCAAGTAACGTTGTTTTATAAGAGGAAAAATGTGTTGAATTATATGCTCTTATCATTATAATATGACACAGACATATTTCATGGTTTTTTTAATACCAAGACTAACATGTATTTAACAGTAGTTCTAGATGGAATAGCTGAAGAAGCCACAATATGGTGGAACTTCGTGGGGACTCTTTATAGCTATCTTTTTGTTGGAAAAGGAAAATTTCTAGTCTAGTGGTTTTAGTGGAGACAGCTGTTGAGGTGCTCTTGTTGGCTTTTGTTTATCATAATTGTAGTACACTATATCCAGTGTACTACAGGCAATAAAATCCAGGCAATAAAATTACTTATAAATCTGACTCCCTCAAAACAGAATGTCATGCAATGGTTCCAGCAAAAGTGAATCTTAGTCATTTAATTAAAGTTCCCTTATTTTTAACAAATTCCTTCTTCTGTTTCTTCATTTAGTCATAAGCAAAAGGATGTATTGTAACTCTACTTATGTTCTTGCAAGAGCATATGACACTAAAGTCCATGACAGAGTCTCTACAGTGTAGGATCATGGCCTACAGACCTGATAAGATACTTTTCTGAATGTCATTCTCAGTTACAGAGCCTTATTCATCTCCTGAAAGCATTAGAAAGTACATTTCAGCTGATATAGCTCCTCTTCTCAGACTCTTTCATAAGTGTCTCTAAGGTATGGTCTCAACTGCTGCATTTTGTCCCCCCAAAATCGAGGCTGAACTAATTCACAGCTAATACGAAGAAAATACTCCATAATCCTGTGCCAAATTCTGTCCTGCTAGTCTTAGTTTCACTGATATAAAAGTTGTAATAGGCTCCTTTGATTCCTAACTCACATACCTTTTCTCCAACCACACACAAAAAAATAATCAATTTTAAAATTTATTCATAAACCATGTTCCAACTTCAGCTGATTTATTTTGCATTTTTTTTTTTGATTTATTGTGCTTATGAGTACATGTATGTATATGTAGACATACTTCTGTTCTTGTTCTTACTATTTTGTGATTTATTATGTGTCGATGAGATTCTGTTGTAGACCTTGGAGGCTTTTTCAAAGACAAGAAGTTCCATTGTCATGTTTTTCTTACAATGATTTATGTCTTCCGTATTTAAGTTATTTATCAGAACTATTTAAAAGATCGTCTAAATTCATATTTTTTAAAAACACTGTTATTTAATATTTGCCTAAAGTTGGTCCCGGTGGCTGCAATCAAAAAAGGGCCTCACTTTGCTAGTCAGTATATTATTATTATAACGGTAGTATTTCTTCATTATTTTCTACTGAACATAAAACTGGACTTTGCATCTTAAAGCATTGTACAAATCCAAAACAAAAGATAGTGTCTGCCCCAGGGACCTTTTGATCTACAGAAAAACATTTCCATCCTTTTTTTTCCTGATCAGGCTGAAAGGTCACACTTTACAATATTCCATTTTACCAAATTTATTTGTGGTCTGGAGGCTTTATCAACTTCATTTCAAGCAGAAGACTCTGGCAATAGTTGACATGAGGGACTATTACCTGTGGACCTGATTCCAGGCAGCCTGATTCTGCTGACTTTCAATAGTCTTTGCTGCATGGCATGACTATTTTTAAAGCTATTGTAGACAGAAAGATTTAATGGGAGTATGTTTGCCCAAGAGAGGGAAGTTTTACGGGCAGTCTGAATGGGGTGGAATTTTGTTGGCTGTTTTAACAGTAACTGTTAACTGGTATCTTTTAAATGAATACATTTTGGACGATCCAGGGAAAAAGTGTAAAAATTCTGTTTAATACTAACTTCCTAGAATCAAAGGAAATAAACATTTAAGAATCAATTTAAAAGGTTCCTTGCTAGCATGTTAAAACTGAAAAACTTGTCTTAAAGGTTTACAGGTCTATCAAAAGTTTTGCCTAGCCTCAGAGATTCCTACCTGAACTGGGGTAAGTTTTAAGTGCCTGAAAGAGCTGCAGTTTCAATACAAAGCAAGGTGAAACACTACAGGTTTTATTGAGTATTATTATTGAAATTCTGGGGTTAGTCTAACATGAAGGAGGAAAACAACCATGTGTATGTTGATTAAGAAGTTTTGCACAAAACTTTGTCATTTGAAATTATGTAGTTGAGTTGATTGTGGCTTAGAAGAAAAACTATAAATTAGGAACAGCATAAATAATGGAAAGCTCTGTTTGTCCCATCCCATTGAGTTTTTGGTGTGGCTCAGCACATGCTGATAAAACAAAAGATGTGCGTGCCTTCTTGAAGTGGTAGCATAGTGTGATCCCATCATATTCTCTGTTGCTTTGTGGATTGGGCTGGTTGCTGCTTACTTATGTAGGAGATGCCTGAAGGAGATACATTGGTTCATCTGACATGCAATTAATCAATGTTTTTTCTTGGGTTTTTCTGGTTTTTCTGGAGGTTGATGAGATCACTTCTCACACTTAGGATTTTTTCAGGATTAACTGGACTATTTCTATTTTCATGTTGTCTTTGGAGGATGTTGCAGATGTGGTAGTGGCTATTTCTGTGATCAGAAGCCTTCAGCATCCTCTACTGGCTTCAACCATTTACAGTGCATGTTTCTTCTACTGCATTCCAGATTTGTCTAGAACACAACCCTGAGTAGCTGACTGGGGTTTTAACTGCATTTGCCTGACAACTTACCTTTGGTTTATAAGCAAAAGAAGCAGTGCTCTCCACAAAGACATAATGTGCACCTTTCAGTAATAGTGAATTTACTTATCCAAAATGGCATTTGTCTGATTAATTATAACTCCTGTTATAATGTCATTTTAAGTTTGAACTTCTGCCTTGGTGAACCAGTGCTTCCAATTCCACGGTTAAATAAATTTAGGAAAGAAACCACAAATGTTGTAATATATAGGCTGTTTGTACTTAACCAGACAATTATGTTATGTTGTGTTTGCAGGTCTGCTGTTTAACTTTTTGTGGGAAGTTGCCTTTCTCATGGTAATTGCAAATGAAGTAGACAGAGGTCTTTCATCTGTAATCTAAACTTCAGCGAAAACTGTAAAAATTAAGGAAAGAGGGCATTGTAAAGGATTCTTATTACTCTGATCTTATAGATCATGCTGAGGAAAACACAGGATCATTTCCATTTTTAAAAAAAAAAGATTTTCAAATTATATGTTGAAGGATCTAGCAAGTTATAATAGTAGGTGAATTTTGCTGCAGAATAGTAATTTCAAGTATCCTCGTGTTCTAAAAATGTTTTTGAATGCTTTCATACAGATGGCATTATGTTTGTATGGTATTAGGGGAATTGATTATTACCTTTAATAGCTTTCAAGAGACACTATTAATAAAAACCCTGTTACCTGTGTTTCATCTCGGAGAACTGCATGCCGTAATTAAGTGCACTTCAAAAGCGAAATTAAACTGAATGAACGAAGTAACCAGTAAGGAGGTTCTCTTGAGCATTCATTCTTACCATGATGAATGATGCTTGTTTTTCTCTTCTCTTTAATTAGAATGTTTCTACATTTGCCAAAGAAAATGTTGGAATGTGGACAAAAACTGAAATTATAGGAACAGGGCTTGATGTAATAGCTTATTTGTAAAGGAAACACAACTTGTTTGGTATTTTATTGAAACAGGAAGTTCAGAACCTCAGTACACACAAGCACAACAAATTCTCAGGTGCTAGTTGAGTCATCTGTTGTTGGAAGTAGTCTCATAGAAGGCTTCCCCTTGATTTAGTTTAAGCTTCAATTAACAAAGGGAAGGAAATTACATACAGATTTAGTTTTAGATTATGTGCAAAGCTCTCTGTTGCTTTTTAGCTGTCACCCTGATGTGCATGTTTTGTGAGTATATCATGTTGGCACAACCGGAGTGTATCTGAGTGAATATATTCAGCTTTTAATGAGCAAAAGAAACCTGATGTATTACATGTACGAAATAATGTAAGGCTTGCTTAATCAAAATATTCTGATTTTTTTCCTCCTCCTAGTCATCTCATACCTGATTTCAGCTTAACTGCAAGCCATAGAAGTAATCAACTGTTTTAAGTTTAGTATGGGTTTATTTATTTTTTAATTGTCGTGTTTGTTTGCAGTAATAAGTCTGTTATACAGCAGAGCAGAGCATGACAATACCATGCAGTTTTGTTTAGCTGTGATATCTTTAAAAGGCACTTGGGAGTTTGTGTGTGTATCTTCTCCGTAGAAAACTTAGCTTTTCCCCTCCTTCAAAGGTCTGTATGACACTGGCCTTCTTTGAATGAGAAGGATTTTACTGAATTCCCTTCAAATCCCATCATTACTGTTCCTCTGTTTAACCCCAGGAGTACTCCAGTGTTGTGCAGTGAGTTCTCTTTTCCTCCACCAATGGTCTGAGCAATGATGGCTTTGTAGCTCTCCCAGTACTGGTCCGTAGCATAAGGATAAGTGCATTAGCACTTTAATCAATAATGTCATTTTAAGAAAAAATTCCATGGGTAGCATTAGAACTATCATGTCAGCTCCTAAATTTTAAAGTTAATATAATTTTAAAATAAAAATAGACCCATGATCCAGTGAGTATGCAGGACATTTTTAAACCTTTGCCCTTATGCAGGGCTAGCTAGATTAGGTTCTTTTTCCCCATTCTCTGAGTAGTGTATATACTTTAGTATAGTACGTATGCATACAACCAGTACCTTCTGTTACATCATGGCAGTTTGTATTGTTATAGGGCTAAAGCTGTATTCCTGATACGCCCACCTTATTCCCACTGATTTTAGTGGGAATTCTGGATTGGGACAGAGCCAGAGATGGTAAATATTTATTTACAGACTTTTTTTAGAAAACTAGTGTGTAGGAGAGGAGTTATTGAGCATTTGTATTTTATCTAAGCTATGCAGTTGTTTGACTAGAAAATAACTAGTAATTTTGCTTGAAGACCACAACTGTTTCTGTGCTTCAGAGTATTTATCCTGCATCTAAGATCAAATACCCAGTTGCTCATATTTTATATGCAGTACTTGGTGAGTATCCTTTGGTTTTTGAATTGCAACTGCTTGCTTATGCAATGACAGCCTCATGAAAAGGCTTTCTGCTTTCACTAAAGCACTGCAGATAAAATCCAAATAGGCTAAAAAGTAGTAGCCTCTCTGTCCTGCATGGTTTTTAGATGAAGAGCAGTAGGAATATAGGAAAGGAACTCAGAAAGGAGGACAGGGTCAGCAGTTTGACCCTACAAACTCTGCCCAGCTAGCATGAGAAGTCGCTGAAAGTCCACTACCATAATAAGTCTTCCTAGTTCTCTGTATTTAACCATGTCATAGCTGGTGATCTTAAAACAAAACCAAATTCCATATGGAATGTATAACAATATTTCTTTTTTTAAAAAAGTTTTTAACAAGATCATCATTACATTTGCAGTAAACAGAAGTGGACTTTTCTGTGAATCAGTGATTCACTTTTCAATGAATCTTCCTGCCACTTTAGATTTGCACTTTAATAGCTTCACCTGTAGAGTCATGCTTTTATTTTATCTTCATTAAGATAGTTCCTGCAAGACCAAATGCAAATATCAGATAAGTCAAATGAATATTGCTCCATTATCTCTGTAACTAAAAAAAATTAAACTAGAAATAAGTGATAGAAGAGAAAAAAGTGGAAAAGTTATCACATCTCGAAATCCCAAATGCATTTGAAATACTAATCAGGAGTAAGATTGTATTCTAAATTACACTTATGTTCTAAAATGGCTGCTTCTTACTTGCAGCAACAACTGAGATCCAATGCTAGACTTTTATTTTCTTCCAGCATTTGGTAAGGTTACTCACACAGCGTCTACTTTGCCTCCTGTAGACTCTTGAGAAGAAAGCAGTGAGGTAATATTCTGTAAATGTGTTTGGTCTATCAGCTCACAAGCTGATAAGCGTCAACTCCTCAAAACAGATATTGAAATCAGTTATTTTTAGAGGGGCTTCATTTGGTACCATGCACAACTTAGCATTGTGGTTTGTGAATTATTTTTTCACTTTGTTAAAATAAACCCTTTTCAAAGGCTTGCCATTAGCTTGACAAATTCTCTGGTTTAAAAAATAAAGAAAGAAGAAGAGCAAAGAGAATAAATTTGGTGTCAGGTACTGTGCCTTTACCCTACCAACTTTCATAGCTTTAAAATTACTCTGTATTTGCAACATAAATTGTTCTCCCTCAGCTATACAGAAGACCATCCCAACTTGCTGTCACAATATAGTCAAAGTTCTTTCTTCTGTAATCTTATATTATTGTCATGCTAAAAAGTACAAGAGTTCATGAAAAGAATCTTCAAATAGAAAATGTTAATCATGTTCTTTGTTTAGCACCTATGAAGAAGGCGGTGCTCTCAAAGAAACTTTTCTTGAGTAATTGTTATTTAAAAACATGATTTACAAAAAGCACCTGGTCAAATATTTAAACACTTTTTTTTTGCTGGTGTGCTGGCAGCTCCACTTGCTACTCTTAGTGCTGGAGGATTAAATGTCTTTGCTTTCCATACTTCCTATGGGATCTTTTCTTCCAATTTGTGACATAGATTAAGTGAAGAGAGATGTTATTACACATAAAGAAGTATTGCTGCCAAGGAGTACTAATCAGGGAAATTGTAGACCAGAAGTGATTGTGACAGTAGTTCTATCAGGAGTTTCTGAAAGCAACCTGAACCTGGTCTAGTTTTGCGGTTGGCGGCATTCCACAGCAGTGGCATCCAGTTGTGTGATGCCAGGTAATCTCTTTCGGTGGGTTTATTCCAGTAGTTCTCAGACAATGTTAAGGATTTTTCTCTGTTGACTACTGATGTAATTTCAACTGACCCTTTAGTTTGCATTTTAAAAACCAGGCGTTCCCTGCTACTTATTGTTGTAGCGCATGTGTTTCACTGTAAGTACAGAGGATTACATAGAACTTCTGAATGCAACTCTCAGGGTTTCTGCTGTGCTCAGTCATTACCATGCATCTTTTTTAAACAATTTAAGAAAAAAACAGCTTTTAATTATGCATCACTTTTTCATTAATATGTGGTCTGTTATGTTGGGTGCTGAACAGAAGCATTTTATATTTTTGTTGATGAGGGAATACTTTAGGCTGTCATACTTAGAGAGTGCTTTTTTCCACTCTTGATACTAAAAAAAAAAATTAAAAGAACAAAGCAACTTTTTTAAAAAGTAATTTGCTGATGCCTGTTTTTTTAAAGCCAAGTCCGTTTTATTTGTCTCGCTGCAGCATATCAAAAAAAGATTGAGAAAAGTCAATCCTAAGAAATTTGAAGAAAAATGAACTCACTGTGTTCGAGGTTTGACATATTTCATAAAGCTGTTGAAAACCAAACCATGAAAGCCAGATTTATGAGCTTTTTTAAAGTTATTTGTAGATTCCCAAGACGATTGTGTTCCCATCACTTACTGTAGCCTTTAAAACTCAAATGACGCTTAAAAATATTCATGTTTGGCACACACTGAGTTACTGCTGGGCGTTGCAATGGCATTCAGCTAAAACTAAAGAGTAAAGAGAAGAATGTACTCTGCCTTCGCTTAAATCATTTCAGTCTGTTGAGGTAGAGCAAAAGGACTCACATATTCATATTTTAAAGATAAAACTAGGAATTATTTTTAATGTTAAGATTACTTTTATTGTGGGTTAATACAACTGTTTGGGGAAAAAGCCTTATGGGAGCATCTGTATAACCCTTCACATTTGCCAGGCTTTTCCTTTCAACAAGATCACTCATTTTGTTATTACTGGAATAGAAAACCCTTTTATTTATCAAAGCATTATTCATCTGCACTTTGCCAGGTATAGCAAATTTGTTGACAGCGCTGGATTTATCATTTACTGTTAAAGGCGAATGGAAGGATTCCCCACGTCCCTAAGCCAGCAAATGTCATTCTTGAAGCTCGCTGCATAATATCCTGTGTTGATTAAAAAAGAAAGTTGGACTGTCCAAAATGATTCAGTGTCTGAAACGTCTAAGGTAGTTGAAATGAGGTTATAATTTTTAATGTATTTTATGTAAATACTGGGCTTCCATGCCTTGTACCTTCATTATATGTAGTATTTAACCATGGGAAATATCAAGTTATTTTCCATGAACTGCAGCTCGTTATTAGCTCGTGGAATTTCTGTTTCAGTGCAACCTTTCACCGGTGAAATATACTTAGCTGGAAATGTATGTGTAAATGCAGATGTGTTTACTCCCATATAGTTAAACATTGTAATTTACTTCATTAATACTTCATTCCTTAAGCTACTCTGCTGAAGTTAATAGATTAGGTACTGGTCTCATGCAATAGGTACTAGTCTGTTTAAAAAAAAACCCAACAAACAATTTGCCTTATGTGGGTTGGGAGAGGAAGCCTAGAGGATACTATATAACCACGACAGATTGCAGTTAAAATAACCATGAGAGATATAAGGAGTGATCAGGCCAAGTGCCGGGTCCTGCACTTGGGCCACAACAACCCCATGCAACGCTACAGGCTTGGGGGAGAGTGGCTGGAAAGCTGCCCAGAGGAAAAGGACCTGGGGGTGCTGGTCGACAGCCGGCTGAACATGAGCCGGCAGTGTGCCCAGGTGGCCAAGAAGGCCAACGGCATCCCGGCCTGTATCAGAAAGAGTGTGGCCAGCAGGAGCAGGGAGGTGCTTGTGCCCCTGTACTCGGCACTGGTGAGGCTGCACCTCGAATACTGTGTTCAGTTTTGGGCCCCTCACTACAAGAAGGACATGGAGGTGCTGGAGCGTGTCCAGAGAAGGGCAACAAAGCTGGTGAAAAGCCTGGAGCACAAGTCTTATGAGGAGCGGCTGAGGGAACTGGGACTGTTTAGTCTGGAGAAGAGGAGGCTGAGGGGAGACCTCATTGCGCTCTACAACTACCTGAAAGGAGGTTGTAGCAAGGTGGGTGTTGGTCCCTTCTGCCAAGTAACCAGCGATAGGATGAGAGGAAATGGCCTCAAGTTGCGCCAAGGGAGGTTTAGATTGGACATTAGGAGAAATTTCTGTACTGAAAGAGTGGTCAGGCCTTGGAACAGGCTGCCCAGGGCAGTGGTTGAGTCACCATCCCTGGAAGTATTTAGAAGACGTGTAGATGAGGCGCTTAGGGACATGGTGTAGTGGGCATGGTGTGTTGGGTTGACGGTTGGACTCGATGATCTTAGAGGCCTTTTCCAACCTTAATGATTCTATGATTCTATGATATATAAAATATGGGTAAATGGTTGCAATACGAGGGGATAAATGCCAAGATGCAACTAATGTTCCTCCTTCCTGTTGCCATGTGAGAGTGAACTATGAGATAACAATAAGGGCAAGTTGCAACTGTTACCATTAAAAAAATAGGCTAAATTTAGTTGAGGTCATTATTTTTGTGCAAGTAATAGTTCAGTTTGAAAGAAGCATCCCATACCTATATCACTACCCCATGACATCTGCCAGAAGTGACTTCATGCTCACTTGTGCCTGCGTCTATAAGCCAGTAATGCAGATGAATGGAAAGGGATCTGCAGAGTGCATGAGCTCGTGCCAAGGGCACCTTGCACACAACACATGCTTCAGGGCTCTGGGCTCGTTCCAGTCTGCTCCCCTGAACTGAGCACATCTTCTGACTGTATTTCATCCAAAAGGAGTACAGGCTGTCCCCTTGATGGCTGCTCCACAGTGGGAACCAAAAGTACACTCAATAGGAATGACCAAGAGATTAGTTTCAAAAGTGCACTCCCAGCTTGAACTAAACCAGTAAGAATGCAAGTATCTTTTCTGCCGAAGGTCTTGTGAGGATATATCCAGCAAGAATAGATCTTTGTCAGCTGTGAGGAAAAACATGTCCATGTACGTATTGCATACCTTTTAAAGTCATAGATAGTTCTCTAAAGCAAATTATTTGGAGGCTAAGATTTTCTTGGTTTGTATGTTGGCTCAGCTGCATTTGTTCAACTGTCAGCTGAGTTAAGGGAAAAGACTTTCTGATTTTATTTTATTTCCTTTCTGGTTTTGAGTCAAATGAACTTTAAAAACTGAATTAGATGGAGAGTCCCACCAATAACGCCAGGTACAAAATGGTGGATTCAACATGGCTCACTTCGATCTGCTGCACAGATGATCTTTATATGCTCAAATCAGCTCTTTGTGATATGCGTAACGAGGCCATCACACCAGCACACACATTGGCATAAAATGTGCAACTATCTTATCCATATACTGCATTTGTTGTCTAGGATTTTGCTAAGCTACCAGGCTGGAAAATCTGATTAATCATGACCTAAAGTAGTAGAACTGTAGATTGACTCTGTCCGTTTTTTAATTACTAAGCTGTCTTCATCTCAACCCATGAGTTCTCTCACTTTCACCCTTCTAATGCTCCCCTCCATCCCACTGAGGTGGGGGGAGCAAGCGGCTGTGTGGTGCTTAGCTGCCTACCAGGGTTAAACCACGACAGATTGGAGTTAAAATAACCATGAGAGATATGAGGAGTGATCAGAAATAGGTATGATGGAGTTCAGTAAGGACAAGTGCAAAGCAGGGAGAAATAATCACCTGCAGAAACACAGGATGAGATTGACAATGCAATATTTCTGCCAAAAGAGCAATTGAGTATTTTAGCAGATCTGACACAATATGTCACCTATGTCATATCCTGATAAAAGAAGCAGGCATACTAGGATGTGTTAACAGGAATGCTATACGTAAGAGACATGAATTGTTTGCAGTGTGCAGAGCAGTGGTGGGGCCTGGGCTGGAGTACTGTGTCTAGCTTTGGGCACTGCACTTCAGGAAAGATGTGGAACCATTGGAGAGAATCCAGGGGAGAATAACAAAATGATCAGAGGTCTGCAAAATATGACCCATGAGCAAAGACTGTAAGAACTGTGTTTGTTTAGTCTAGAGAAGAGAAGACTGAGGGGAGACATGATAACAGTCTTCAAATATTTAAAAGGTTGTTGCAAATAGGAAGAGAATAAATTGTTTTCCATGTCCCTTGGCTCTAGGACAAGAAGTAACGGGCTCAAAATGCAGCAGAGGCAATTTAGGTTATATGATTAAGAAAAGCTTTCTAACTGCAAAAGAAGATAAGCATTGGACTAGATTGTGTATGGAGGTGGAGAATTTCTGTCTTTGAATTTTACTGGGATTCTTGGGGGCTTGTCACATGTCATACATGTAACCCTTGAGGTATGCCAGTGATGCAGGGCACAGAGTTATATGTGCCACACTCATATACGCCACACTCATATACCGCTTCGGAGAGGTGCATGGCAGAGTGCTGCTCTATTGATACTCAGGTGAGGAAAACACCTCCCAATTATAATTGCTAATTATGTGCAGAATTTTGACATAAATTTGCAATTGCAATTTGCAGTCTTATCACTGCTGGTAGTCACTTGAGTTTAATTCTTTTGAAATAAGACAAAACCAAGGATGGACAAGTTCTTGAGGTATTTCTGAAGCAAGGTTTAAATTTCTAATCCTGAAAAAATCCTTCCTTCATTAGCTAATCTGTAATGAAAGGGTTTTTTAAATTTCAAAAAGAATTGGTTTGCGTTGAAACCAAATGCAAATAGATTTAATTCAGAATCTTTTTGAAGTTATAAACAAATAGTTAAAGTGACCACATCCTGCAGTCTTAGCAGAGTGTTTTTAAGTGATGTATAATGGAAATACAGCTCCTTGATGTAGAAGTCATACTTATCCTCAAAAAGCAAAAGACTTATTGTTTTACCCTAATTTGTTTTTTATTAATCTATAGCTGATAATGTTGATATTACATAGTATTTAAAAATAGTTCTACTTCTGGAAAACAAGGAAATTAAACTAAAAATAAGTGAATTTGTTATCTTTTTTCCTGCAAAAATTTGCCATGCCGGAAAAAATGGTTCAAACATCTTCCAGTATAATTTTGAATATCTGCCAAACAGTAGATTTATTTGCCAAACATTTTCATACAGTATTCCCACCGGGACTCAGACTTTCAGAGAATAAATTGGTGAAATTAACTTTTCTTATCAGTCTATGGGATTTGAGAGAAGCAAGGTTGTCTGCCAACACACAGTGGAAAGAAACAATATCAGCTAAATTGTCTGGATTCAAGCGTTCTTCCCTTCACCCTCGTCTTGGCCAGGAAACACTTACATGAGGACTATGCAGAGGAGGGGAAGAAACTGTGTTTTGAAGCATTTTCCAGATAATATAGTCTTGACTGTGTGCCATTTCTCCTTCTTTTACTTTCCTTTTTATTTTTCAAGACCAGGCATTGAAGGTTTCTTTTTTCTGGACCAAATTTTCCACTCTATCTCCCTCCACTTCTGGCTCCCGGCTCAGTGCACCATTCGTCTTCTACCACACAAACGTATAGCAAGGTTGCCTGTACGTAATCTCCATCTGTGTGCGTGTGCTGGGGTGCTGATGTAGCCTTATCGAGCGTTCAAAAAGTACGTTCTCACTTCTGCCTGTCTGAAGGCTTATGCTTCTCTCATTTGACCGAAAGGGAGCTTCTATTTTAGCCAAATGATATCGATAACCAACGGGAAAGCGTTGTTTCAATAAATATTCAGACATAAGGATGCAATATTTGTAAATAATTTACATGAATGTCGCAAGTTGAGTTTTGCTCTGAGACTGAAAAACATCGCTAGCAATAACAAATGCATTTCATGCCAAAGAGTGGAATAAGGTTCTGGGTGCTGTTGAGATAATAGTGTGGTAGTAGGGCTTGAACCAGTTGGGGTCCTGCATCCGTGTGATGTTCCATTAACTTAGGTAAGATTCTTCAAAGCTGAGGATCTATTCTCTTTGTGAAACAGCCTGCTGAAGGAAGTTGTTTCCAGCTCTTAACATGCTCTTTTACACTGGAGAGCACCAATTTATTTATCTCGTACAGCATTTCAATGTAATTTTTAAAGCTTTTAGTGAATACTATTTCAATTTTAGTATTCTCAATGTGTTTAAAAAATATCAGCAAACTGCTAAAATAAATTATAAGAAACCAAACTAAAATGATGACCTTTTGATTTAAGTAGAAAATATATGTCACATATTGTTCCTACAAAAATAGAGTTGCTGTTTGGTTAGTTGCTTCTATTCTTCTATTAATCCTGATATTTAGGAAGGTGAAAAAGAAAGCATTTCTTTTTTGTCCTGCAGGAGTACTGCATTGTTAACACAAACTTCCTTGATCCCTGTAGGGTCCTGCAGATTCTGCAAATTCCTCCCTGCAGGACCACTGTACTTCCAGAAGTCTGCACGCTGCAATACGCTCCTCTTTATCAGAAGCAGGCTGATGCTCCACTTGTGTGGATGTGTTTGAGCCCTTGATCTTTACATGTACATGGGGTTCCACATATGTGTTTTTCTTTTAAATTTTTACTAAATGACGGAGTGTCTGAAAACACATATAACCATGCAAGTGTAATGTTTCCTAACAGTGTTGTAGCTTTGAGAGTGTTCTTCACGAGATCTTTGTACAGAATTACAGTAACTGAAAATGTAAACATTACTTGGCCAGTATATTTATCCATACTGAATTCATATGAATATAAAATCTTAGAACTTAATATTTCCCCAGCAATATCACCCAACTATATTAAATGAATATGTTATGTGTCTCTTTTTGTTAAATTTGTACATTAACAATCCATAAAGTCTGTTTTTTTGGTTTTATCAATTTTATGGTTTTCTGTCGTTTAATAGTTGCAGAATGGTGAGCTAATCCATAAGACTTCAACAGTCAGATCCCTTTCTTTTTAGTGAAAATGAGCAATTTCTCATCAACTTCAAATGAAATAATGGTCTTTGGATAGATATAAACCATAAAATATACAATCTTCTCTCTTCAAACTTAGGTCTGCAATTTTACCTTCTGCTGTTTACATTTAATAAAATGTATTTATTATTTTTGCAAGTAACAGTAACCAAGATATAATTACAGCTTTCCATAAATTCAGTAAGTACTTCATTAAAAATAGCCTTTTCAAATAGGTGTTGCCAAGGTTTCTAATCCTATATTAAATGCTCAAATAGTAATGATAAAATAAATCATAAGTTTATTTTTGTAGATTTATTTATCTCTGGTGAATAATTGAAATTAAGAATAAAGATTTACCATAATGCATACACTGATTGTGTAATGCATGCACAAATTTTCAGACATGTATAATTATTACAGATGGCTACATTGTATATATTTTTGAAACTAGTACTTCACATTTTCAATTCTAGCCTACAAATGCAATTTCTTTTAATTGTAATAAACCATAACCATATTGTCCATTTAGGTTTTGTGAAGTATTATTATTCTAATAGCATTTTAGACTGGAAATTTCTTCATGTGCTATTTTCTGGAAGCACACTGAAAATTGTTTTCAGTTTCAATGCTGAAAAATTTTCAAGTACATCCAGAAGAATTATTTTCTTATATTTTCTGTTGCATGAATTCAGGTATCCGTTCAGAGATAATACCTTTCTGGGACTTGATGGCTATCTCCTGAGCCTCATGAAAAGATCACTCCCTTGGACTTTTATGGGGTTTTGTGTTTGTTCCCACACCCCACCCCACCCAGCAGGAGCTATTTTCGTAAAGTTCTAGGCAAAGCTGCAAAGTTTTGGGGGTTTTATAATATATGCTCTTTTGGCTCATGGGGAAAATCAGTCACAGGAGAGGCAATAATTGGTGAAATTTTTTTTGTGGTTTTTTTTTAATGAAGAAAGGCTCTATTTCTTTATCAGGCATTCTCCTTAAGTTTTACTTCTGTCAAGAGTGATTTTTTTTTTCCTTTCAAAACTTAGGTTCAAACAAACATGTAAATTAATGGTACATTCATGAGAAATGCATACATATAAAAGGCATCTTCCTGCCGTTCATCCAGCTAGTGAAAGAATGAGGTTAACATTAGGATCTTACCAAAAAGAGTAAATAGATGGTTTTATAACATTTTGTTTTTCTGTCCATCTGCTAACAAATATAATTAGAAAGGAAAATTGGTGCTGTCTGTTATAATAGGGACTGACACAATTGTAACTGTAACTACCGACTGATACATACACAATTTGTGGAAACAGTCACTTTCAGGGTCTGATATTTTCCCAGGCTTGGTCTCTGCTGAGGAATTATTCATTTATTTGTAAAAGCTTATGCGAAATGTGTATGGTTTCAAAGGGCTGGGAGCACCCCTGGAGTGCCGCAAAGGCTTTGATGTTGCAAAGGCAGCTGAGTCAATTCAGGGGTAAGAGCTAGATTGTGCCCTCTCATCCCATCGCCAAACCCTGTGTGGTCAGCTGGCTGCCTTTTCGGCAACTGGCTAGTGGCGTTTCTTTCAGGTTCATGGTCCAGAAAGCAAAGTTAACCTTTCAGACTACTCTCTGAGCTCTGAATGTAAATGCTATTATTTTCCCTAGCTCTAAGAGCTGTGCGTGGACCCAGTGTGCTTGAGGAAATCCAAGCACAGCCTGTCAGGAAAGCTGTGGTGGTGGTGATCCAGATGAAGGAAACATAAAGATGACATTCCATGTGGAAGCTTTCCTTTGACAATGCCACCACGATGTACTGTGTTCTTACCATGTCCTCCTCTCAAATGCACTGATAATACACACAGCTGGAATTTTAAAGGCGGTTTAAGAAAATCCTCTCTACAGCATGTCAGCATTTCACTTTCCTGGGTTCCTTTAACATGTACTAAATGTATAGAATAAAGCGTGCTATTTGTGGACATCAGGCGAGGAGGGTGCTCAAATTCTGGATTCCCTGATTTGATGGTTAGCTGTGTACACATTTGCTTTTAATATTAACTTAACCCAACACTTCCTTCTATATGAAGATGTATGGTATGAATGAGTTTTCATTACAGTGGCAGCAAATAAATCCTTTCAGGTGAAATGTTTGAGGAAGTGGGAATACAATTAGCCCTTTTAGATCATATTCCCTAAAATACGTGAAATAGCAGATTGCAATAATTTATATTTGGTGTCTTCTATCTAAGACAAATCCTATTGCATTTTTAAGATAACAGCTTTTCAGTCCTAATAATTTTCATCTTTAAAATCTTAAGAGTTCCACATTGACAAAACCAGTGTAACTTCTGTCTTTTCAAGTTAAATCTGATTTATTTTAGATAAACTAGCATTAAAGTCTCTTGGTAATTGTCTTTCTTCTATCGGTTGCAGCTGATTTGTTCCAACAAACAATTCCAGAGAGCTCTGTGTCAGAGCAACTAAGATGGCATTGTATCCGTCATGAGGCTGTTCTGAGGCTGATGTGAAGGGATTGTTATTTTTCACTATTGTGCATTTTTTAATTTGTGACCTTGCTTACCACAAACACTTTTTTAGTTTCATAATTGCGCAGTTTTTTAATTCATTAAAATGAATCATTGCAGTCCTAGTAATACTAAAATCATGACATGGCTCTGTACATCAGAGATTGCAAAGTGGTTTATGTTCTTGAGCTAGTCCCATTCTAAGACACTGATCGTGGCTTCAAAGCCTCACAAGACCCATCAGCAAGTGATACTCTTAGCAAATTCCAAATCCGATACCATATATTAAAACCATACAATGGTTAGTTTTCTGTATTGCATGACATCAAGATGCCCAGCAGATAGATATTTATAGAAGAGCATTCTGCTCAGACGGAGGTAGGCAGTACCCTACCAAGTCCAAAACCAGATCTTCTGCACATGTGTAAAGTATCGGGTGCCAATTTTTGTACAGGAAGGGCCATAAGATATATTCACTGAGCTTGAGTCCTCCAAAATCTGCAATATAACTCTGCTTTGATACTGTGATCAACAGAATTATTTAGCAGCTGTTTGAATTCCATGAGACAAGATTAGGTGCCAGTCATTCATAAACCTAAGTTCACAGAAGAATACAAAATAAAGGGTATTTCTTGGATTGTGCTTGAGTCTTTTTGGCCTGCTTCATCCATAGCAGTCACTGTCTTTATAAATTGCTGAATTCAGAACACAAAGAATCAACTTAATTTTATTCTCAGAAGAGCAGCCAAGGAATTAACAATCACAGAAAGTTGAATTATTTATTAATGGAAAAGACCTCAAAATTCAGTTTGGGATTGACTTGTCCAAGAATAGCAGAGGACAGTGGCACAGAACCACTGAGCTGTGAAGTCTCATGATAGCGTGGGCTTCACACTTTGAGGGTGCTTCATCTAGCTAATTGATCAGAAGTGCTAAGGGAATTCCCTTTGACTTTTACCTAGGGATGTGTGAACATGCCATGGGACTGTTGGTCTTTACAAACCCCTGTCGTGGTTTAATCTGTCAGGCAGCCAAATACCACGCAGCCGCTCGCTCACTCCCCCCACCCCCCAGTGGGACGGGGAGAGAATCGGAAGGGTAAGAGTGAGAAAAACTCGTGGGCTGAGATGAAGACAGTTTAATAGAACAGAAAAGGGAAAATAATAATAATAATAATGATAGAATATACAAAATGAGTGATGCATAATGCAATTGCTCACCACCCGCGCTGACCAATAACCAAGTAGCGATCGGTACTTCCTGGATCACGCCTACCGTTCATATACTGAGCATGACGTCACATGGTATGGAATACCCCATTAGCCAGCTGGGCTGGCTGTCCTGATTATGTTCCCTCCCATCTTGTGTACCTAGCTCAGTCAGTAGGCACGGGAGCTGTCCTTGGACTAGGAGGGCACTTAGCAACAACTGAAAACATCAGTGTGTTATCAACATTCTTCTCATACTAAATCCAGAACACAGCACTAGGAAGAAATTTAACCCTAACCCAGCCGAAACCGGGACAATATCCACCCCTTATTCCATACCATTTACGTTATGCTTAGGTCTCACATTTTTCGATACATTTCAATTAATCACCACTATCTTTCTTTTTATATATACATATATATATATGCACACACAGATATCATTCCCTTAGTCTATGGACTATCCCTTTAAAAAGTCCATTGAGTTCATTTAGTCCATGACTTTGGGCTCCATCTGTCATAACAGTCTTTCAGGGCCAGAAAGATGGTGTGTGGTGTTGGGCTGTTGCGTCCTGAAGCCAGTTCTCATTTCGGTACTGCTGCGCTCGTCCAGTTCTGTCATCGTTGCACTTTGCTCGGTTTCATCGGAGTTAGTTCATTCTTCACTAATCTGGGTGATTTTCACTCCTATACCATCGATAGCAACCATAGAAATAATGATATACAATATCATATAACAATTGACATCATAAAATTCAGTTCATTAGCTATTTTCACCCAAAATCAAATCCTCTTGAGGTACACACCGGACCTCCCCATCCTTTCGCATCACCCACCAAGTGCACCCAGGTCCTTGAGCAAAAGCAACCCCACGGATGGGTTTTCCCTTGCCAGAGGCAGGAGTAACCCAGACTGTCTTCCCCAGCAT
Organism: Calonectris borealis; assembly: GCF_964195595.1. Classification (NCBI taxonomy): domain Eukaryota; kingdom Metazoa; phylum Chordata; class Aves; order Procellariiformes; family Procellariidae; genus Calonectris; species Calonectris borealis. The sequence goes on from NC_134314.1 coordinate 26,651,662, forward strand.
ATTTCTTATGTGCACGACAGGGACTTTATCTCCATCTACAGTACGTAAGAGTCTTGATTGGGCAGGGCCAGCTCGATTAACAGACCCCCTAGTGTTGACTAACCAGGTGGCTTTTGCTAAATGTGTGTCCCAATGCTTGAATGTCCCACCACCCATTGCTCTCAGTGTTGTCTTTAGCAGGCCGTTGTATCGTTCGATTTTCCCGGAGGCTGGTGCATGGTAGGGGATGTGATAGACCCACTCAATGCCGTGCTCTTTGGCCCAGGTGTCTATGAGGGTGTTTCGGAAATGAGTCCCCTTGTCTGACTCAATTCTTTCTGGGGTGCCATGTCACCACAGGACTTGCTTTTCAAGGCCCAGGATGGTGTTCCGGGCAGTGGCATGGGGCACAGGGTATGTTTCCAGCCATCCGGTGGTTGCTTCCACCATGGTGAGCACATAGCGCTTGCCGTGCCGGGTTTGTGGGAGTGTGATATAATCAATCTGCCAGGCCTCCCCATATTTATATTTCAACCATCGTCCTCCATACCAAAGAGGCCTTACTCGCTTGGCTTGCTTGATTGCAGCGCATGTTTCACATTCATGGATAACCTGTGCAATAGCGTCCATGGTCAAGTCCACCCCTCAATCACGAGCCCATCTATATCTTGCATCTCTTCCTTGATGGCCTGAGGTGTCATGGGCCCACCGAGCTATAAATAATTCACCCTTATGTTGCCAGTCCAGATCCACCTAAGCCACTTGGATCTTAGCAGACTGGTCCACCTGCTGGTTGTTTTGATGTTCTTCAGTGGCCCGACTCTTGGGTACGTGAGCATCTACGTGACATACTTTTACAACCAGGTTCTCTACTCGGGCAGCAATATCTTGCCGCAACGCAGCAGCCCAGATGGGTTTACCTCTGCGCTGCCAGTTGTTTTGCTTCCACTGCTGCAACCACCCCCACAGGGCATTTGCCACCATCCATGAGTCAGTATAGAGATAAAGTACTGGCCATTTTTCTCATTCAGCAATGTCCAAGGCCAGCTGGGTGGCTTTCACCTCTGCAAACTGGCTCGATTCACCTTCTCCTTCAGCAGTTTCTGCAACTTGGCGTATAGGACTCCATACCGCAGCTTTCCACCTCCGATGCTTTCCCACAAGGCGACAGGACCCATCAGTGAACAGGGCATATTGCTTCTCATTTTCTGGCAGTTTGTTATACGGTGGGGCCTCTTCAGCACGTGTCACCTCCTCCTCTGGGGATATTCCAAAATCTTTGCCTTCTGGCCAGTTTGTGATCAATTCCAAGATTCCCGGGCGACTGGGGTTTCCTATTCGGGCCCGTTGTGTGATCAGTGCGACCCACTTACTCCACATAGCATCGGTTGCATGATGTGTAGAGGGGACCCTCCCTTTGAACATCCAGCCCAGCACCGGCAGTCGGGGTGCCAGGAGGAGCTGTGCTTCAGTACCAACCACTTCCGAAGCAGCTCGAACCCCTTCATATGCTGCCAATATCTCCTTCTCAGTTGGAGTGTAGCGGGCCTCGGATCTTCTGTATCCCCGACTCCAGAACCCTAAGGGTCGACCTCGAGTCTCCCCTGGTGCTTTCTGCCAGAGGCTCCAGGTAGGGCCATTCTCCCCGGCTGAGGTGTAGAGCACATTCTTCACATCTTGTCCTGCCCGGAGTGGCCCAAGGGCTACTGCCTGAACTATCTCCTGTTTAATTTGTTCAAAGGCTTGTCGTTGCTCAGGGCCCCATTTGAAATCGTTCTTCTTCCTGGTCACGTGATAGAGGGGGCTTACGATCTGACTGTAATTTGGAATATGCATTCTCCAAAAGCCCACAACGCCTAAGAAAGCTTGTGTTTCCCTTTTGCTAGTTGGTGGGGACATGGCTGTTATTTTATGATTACATCCATTGGGATCTGACGACGTCCATCTTGCCATTTTATTCCTAAAAACTGGATCTCCTGTGCAGGTCCCTTGACCTTACTTTGTTTTATGGCAAAGCCAGCCTTCAGAAGAATTTGGACTATTCTCTCCCCTTTCTCAAAAACTTCTTCTGCTGTGCTGCCCCACATGATGATGTCATCAATGTATTGCAGGTGTTCCGGAGCCTCACCCTGTTCCGGTGCGGTGTGGATCAGTCCATGGCAAATGGTAGGGCTGTGTTTCCACCCCTGGGGCAGTCGGTTCCAGGTGTACTGGACGCCCCTCCAAGTGAAAGCAAACTGTGGCCTGCACTCTGCCGCCAAAGGGATTGAGAAGAACGCATTAGCGATATCAGTTGTGGCGTACCACTTGGCTGCCTTTGACTCCAGTTCATATTGGAGTCCTAGCATGTCCGGCACAGCAGCGCTCAGTGGCGGCGTGACTTCGTTCAGGCCACGATAATCTACTGTTAGTCTCCACTCTCCATTGGACTTTCGCACTGGCCATATGGGACTGTTGAAGGGTGAGCGAGTCTTGCTGATCACTCCTTGGCTCTCCAGTCGACGAATCAGCTCATGGATGGGGATGAGGGAATCTCGGTTGGTGCGATATTGCCGCTGGTGCACTGTTATGGTAGCGATTGGTACCTGCTGTTCTTCAACCTTCAGCAACCCCACAACAGAAGGGTCCTCCAAGAGACCGGGCAAGGTGGACAGCTGTTTAATTTCCTCCGTCTCCAGGGCAGCTATACCAAAAGCCCACCGGTACCCTTTTGGGTCCTTGAAATACCCTCTCCTGAGGTAGTCTATGCCAAGGATGCACGGAGCCTCTGGGCCAGTCACAATGGGGTGCTTCTGCCACTCATTCCCGGTTAGGCTCACTTCGGCCTCCAATACAGTTAACTCTTGGGATCCCCCTGTCACTCCAGAAATACAAATGGGTTCTGCCCCTCTATAGCTTGATGGCATCAGGGTACACTGTGCACCGGTGTCTACTAGAGCCTTATACTCCTGTGGGTCTGATGTGCCAGGCCATCGAATCCACACAGTCCAGTAAACCCGGTTGTCCCTTTCCTCCACCTGGCTGGAGGCAGGGCCCCTCTAGTCCTGGTCATAGTATCCGTTTCTCACTTCTTGCAAACGTGAGTCAAGAATTTCTTCATTGCAATTACAATCCAAAGTAAGATCAGCCCTTCTACTCTGTCTGGGGAACTGTTCACTGGAAACTGGACTGTCGTGAGACAGGTTTTTCCTGACAACTGGAGCAGCATTTTTCCTGGGAGAACCCCCTTGTGTGATTGTTTTTCCTTGCAACTCACGTACACGTGCCTCTAGGGTCAAAGTAGGTTTTCCATCCCACTGCCTCATGTCCTCTCCGTGGTCACGCAGGTAAAACCACAGGGTGCGCCATGGTGTGTACTTTCTATATCCTCTCTCTTGAGCAGAAGAACGCTGGCCCTTAATGGCTGAGATACTGGTCCATACAGGTGGAGAATAGGACCTATCGTCTTTGAGTTGCTGGACCTCCCGGGACAGTTTCTCCACAGCTGAGACAAGGGAGGAGGAGACAGTTTCTTTGTATTCCCGGAGATTGCTAACCGTCTCATCTACCCTTGGTGCTTCTTCCTCTTTCCAGCACAATACTGCCAACGCATTGGCATATGATGCTGGTGCGCTCCGTACTAATTTCCGCCACATGGGTCGCGTGCACTGGACTTCATCTGGATCTTTGGGTGTTTGGTCATCGTCCAGGTCACTATAAACCACCTCCAGCACGCCTAGTTCTCTCAGGTACTGGACACCTCTCTCCATGGTGGTCCACTTGCCTAGGCGATATATAACATCTTCCTTGAAGGGATACCTTTCCTTCACGCCTGACAGCAGTCGCCTCCAGAAGCTGAGGGCCTGTGTCCCTTTTCCGATTGCTTTGTCAATACCTGCTTCCCTAGCAAGGGATCCCAACTGTTTGGCTTCTTTCCCCTCTAATTCCAGGCTACTGGCCACATTATCCCAGCATCGGAGCAGCCAGGTAACAATATGCTCGCCTGGACGTCGGCTGAAATCTTTCCGCATATCTCGCAGCTCACTCAGGGATAGGGATTGGATGGTTTCCGTCTCGTTTATGAGTTCTTCCTCTTCCTCCTCCTCTCCTCGTGATGGCCCTGCTCTTCCATCATCCCTTTCTAAACGACCTGACCTCCGCTTCCAAGATTTCCTCTTCTGTACAGGGGCAACGGATACCAGCAAGGGTTGGTCCTCTGGTGCAGCTGTAGTGCCTGTTGCTGGGGTTTGGGTAGCTGCAGTGCTTGTCATGGGGGTTGGAGTAACTGTAGTGCCTGTTGGCGGAGTTTGAGTGGCTGCAGTGCCTGTCGCAGGGGTTGGAGAAGCTACGGTGACTGTTGCCGGGGTTTGAGTAGCCACCATGTCTGTAGCCGCCCCCGAGATTCGCCGCTCCGCCCGCCCCGATGAGGCACCGCCGTTTGCCCTCCCTCTTTTCTTGTTCCTGAGGGTTGATCTCTGGACAGTATTCCTGAATAGTTGTTTAACCCTAAACAAGGCCTGAACCACATTCAGGAGACATAGCAATATGAACATGCTTGTTTGAACATCCCAAGGATATTCAAAATTCTCAGGGAATAGTGTGGACATCTTCGTGAAGAGGATAGAAGAAAAAGGAGTTTCTGACGATATGGAAGGGAAGATGAACAAGTGGGAGAGAGTGTCCCATCCCGTCTCCCCCTTAAATTCATTCTCCGAGGAGAAGCAAGTGCAATTACCAATAATTTCTAAGAGGTGGTTCCCGAGGTACAGAAATGACAGCAGTGCCGAGTACAGATACCAGATTAGACTTGCGACCAATGATTTTATCACCTCATAAAACAGCAGCAAAATGATAATCTTGGCCGAGTTCCAAATAATGATAAACAGCACAAAAGGGAACATATACTGCAAGCAAGGTATTACATGACCCAACATTGAAAGCCAGCCCCACAATTTTGACAGCCAATACATCAACATTGTGACCAATCAATATAATGGATGCTTATAACAATTTTGCCTTAACACACTTTGGTCAGAACTATCATTATCTCAACCCTTCGTGCCCCACGTTGGGCGCCAAAAAGGACTGTCGTGGTTTAATCTGGCAGGTAGCCAAATACCACGCAGCCGCTCGCTCACTCCCCCCACCCCCCAGTGGGACGGGGAGAGAATCGGAAGGGTAAGAGTGAGAAAAACTCGTGGGCTGAGATAAAGACAGTTTAATAGAACAGAAAAGGGAAAATAATAATAATAATAATGATAGAATATACAAAATAAGTGATACACAATGCAATTGCTCACCACCCGCGCTGACCGATAACCAAGAAGCGATTGGTACTTCCTGGATCACGCCTACCATTCATATACTGAGCATGACGTCACATGGTATGGAATACCCCATTAGCCAGCTGGGCTGGCTGTCCTGATTATGTTCCCTCCCATCTTGTGTACCTAGCTCAGTCAGTAGGCACGGGAGCTGTCCTTGGACTAGGAGGGCACTTAGCAACAACTGAAAACATCAGTGTGTTATCAACATTCTTCTCATACTAAATCCAAAACACAGCACTAGGAAGAAATTTAACCCTATCCCAGCCGAAACCAGGACACCCCTATAAACCAGGTGAAGACTCTTACTTTAGCTGCACATCTGCCAAGCACATATATTATTCCATTAAATTCTTAAGTGCCTATGGTTTCACAGCAGGTTTGTGTGAGGACTGGAGGAAGGAATCCACTCAACAAGTAATTTCTTCCACTATTCTAGTTACACATCCTCACTGACTACAGTTTCACATTCAGCTATCTCATATAAACCAGATATATACAGAGCGACCTTTCCTGTATGTAGTGTGCTCGTGTGGTTCATCTGTATGAAAAATTCCAAGGATCACAGAACATGAAACATTTATTTCTGTTCTCATCTTACTAATAACCCCAGTCTCATAAATTTTCCAAATTTTGACAAGAGATACAGAATCAGACATGTTACATACATTAATTTGGCAGGTCAATGGCAACCTCGCTCTAAGAAATACAAGCTTGCTTTTTTTTTTTATTTTAGTATGAAAACTTTATGTTGTGTACCATGGTGCATACACTTGTATGCACTGCTTTTATGCACATTATAGCTAAAGGAGATATAGTTTTAATTGCTGAACCACTGTCCTGCCTGGTATATACAGAGAAGAAAATTTGCCTCATATAGGTCAAGCAGGTTTTTATTATAATGATCAAGTGTTACAGGCTGCACAGCATTGGAGACAAAAGAGTTTACATGAAATGGTTTGCTCTGAGTTCTGGTACATTTGTGTCACTTCATATATCTGAGACAAAATGCAGTTCATATCTGTGGAGCACAGGAGGGGAAAAGAGGTCCTAAAGTAGTTTAAACTCTGAATTAGATATGTTTGTAAAGCTCCCTGATAAAAACTGATGAGCACCATATATTGTAAAGGCTTTCACAGTTTGTATTTTTGCTGCAAGTCTATAATTATTTATAATATCCTTTAATATTTCTGTGTGATGGTCAGTGTTATAAATGTAAGAATGTAAGATTATGGTGAAAAATAATACTGTCATGTGTTCTAAGAAGTTTTATAGGTACACCATCTGACCTATAGTGAAATAGTCTCAACTCTGGTTTGGGAACTGTATTTATCAAGTACAGCAAATTCTTTGTATAGTTTACCCAAGAGTTTCTGATACACCTGAAAAAGTAAAGTTCATACTCATATACTATAACTCTTTTTTTCTGAATTAGCAAAGACAAGGATTAGTTTTACTTTGAGTGGAAATGCAACACATTGGTTAATTAATTTCCTTGTTTCCTCAAATACAGATCTGCAGACTTCAGCGTCACCTATCAACAGGAAAATACCAGCAGAATCTCTTTTCAAACCAGCCTGTCATGTTTGTATCTCCTACCAGTCAGCCACCCTGCAAAAAGCTAATTGAACTTATACAGCTGTCAGGAGGGAAAATATGTAAAGCCTTACGTCAGGCAAAAATCTGTATAGGAAAAAACCCAGGAAAGAAGTACCAGGAAATAAAAAGTTTATCAGAAAAATGGGTATTAGGTAAGACACTAAATTTAAACTCATAGAAAATATTGTGGAATACGTATTCAAAAACTGACTGTAAATAGTTTGCTAAAGTGAGGTTATGGAGAGAAGAAAATGGAACAGACTGCTACAGTCAGGTTTTCAGGAAGGTCGTCTCCATGGTGAGGGCTTTCTCTTACAACTAAGACTGCTTTATGATGGTCCTGGTACTTACCGTTGTAATTTTACCAAGAACAAATTTCATCTTTTATATGATTGTTTCATTTAGCGCAAACTAAATTATGGGGAAACCCCCATAGGATACTTGCTTTTTAAAATGGCATGTTCTTCAATTTTAGATGTAGTAAGAAAGATTTTTAACTAGTATAAACTGGCATAGCACTACTGAAATATGGTAATTGACACCCTCTGATAATCTCTCCTAAATTATATATTGTACATCTGAAAGACAATTTTCTGCAGTCTCTATTTCACTTGCAAAAAGTTTCTTTTTAAAGTCTGCTGTTAAGTTTCTAAGAGTTGTTAGTCCATCGCTTTTCCATTATGGACACCGCAGTTCTAACAGTTACCTGTTTGCAGGGAATCAGATGTAAAATTGCAATATCCTCACCCTCAAAGAAAAGCTTTCGATAATCTGTGTAGGATTCACAGCTTCCAGCCTGACACTCTTCCTTCTTCAGACAAGATAAGGGTATTTTCCAAAAAGGGACCTTTTGCATACTAGAAAAAACAAGATTAAATTTTCGTCATACACTATGACAGACCCCTCTAGATAGTGCCCCACTCAGACTCCAGCAACAAATGTACTACATGAGTTGATGTTATACGAGACTAGCCAAGCAAGTCCTACTCTCTTGACCGTTAATGCTATCAGATCATAATGACTTAAAACTTGAAAGAAAATACCACTAAAGAAGAAAGGAAAAGTGAGCCATAAGGGAAAAATACTCATCTAAATGCAAATGTTATTTGATACTTTCTTAAAGTATAAGATAAAACTGTGAAGATTTGAGAGAAAGGCATAAGACTAAAGCATTGTTTACTGTGCCTTTCTCTGGCTTCAAAGTGACCAGATGAGGAAACCAGAGGTTTGTGCCAGACTAAAAATATGATGTAATAAATTAAACACGAAAGTTTCACATAGTAGTACTCCAGGCATAAATTCCAGATGAACAAAGGTGATGATCTAAAGTGGCATGCAACTCATGTGGCACGTCCCACCCTCTTACTGGGCTCATGGAGTTCTGCCTCACCCCAGGTCCAGTACCTCATGAGCTTACTGCAGTGGGACAGGCCACGCTCAGCCCGTCAGTGGGCTGAAGGAATTGCGTATCCGGCTGCTAATGAAAAAGGACTCTGAATTCTTTGTGCCCTTTACAAATTTCTCAGTTCTCTTTTGCAGTCTGATGGTGCCTTTTCTAATTGTTATGACCTGCTCACGAGGCACAGTTATGCAAGCTCCGGCTAATGGATTTGAAATGATGAATCATCAAAACTCAGAAAAAATAAGTATTTCTATATGACACTTTAAAGGAAGAATACATGCCTTTGAAGCTCTGCCCCTTTCTCAGCAACTGTTTACATAATAGTATGAACAACGTCACCTATAAATTGCCATTTTAGTCAAATAAATCAAATCAGATCTGAAATTTTGTCTAATCTTTGACACTTCACTGTTGCAATCCAGTTGGTTTGTGGCTATCTGCTTTCTGCTGTTAAAACCCAATTAATTCACTCAGGACTGACCACAATAAAAAGCGTATAGGTAGATAATGCAGCACCTTTTTTAAACTTAAATAAATGATAAGTTATTGCAGTATCATCATTTGACTGCTTTTTTTTTAGGGTCCTTCTGTCTCTAGGTTCTCAGCTCCACCAAACTGTTTTATACCAGAAATTGCTTTGAAGCACATTGTTGCTTTACAGTCTGTTTCTTGTGCATTTTATCTTAAATAATCCTGGGTTTTTTATTTCTTTTAGATTCAATCACTCAGCATACAATATGTCCCATGGAAAACTACATTTTTCAGCTGTGAGCTAACTCAAGAACTTCCATATGGTTGAAGGAAACGAGCTTAGTTTGGACTGAACAAAAAAAAAAAGAAGCTGTGAATAAAATTTCTAACAAAACACAAGTTACATAAATACAGGGAAATGTTTTCTACATTTTTATTACTTGTGTAAGTGTTCATCTTGTGAAATCTTCAGGGTTTTATAATAAACTACTTCCCTAATAAAAGTCATCTTGCTTTTATTTATTTGTTGAAGATCTTGGACCTAAAAGTTGAATGAATCATTATTCACTGGGAGGCACTGGAAAGATATTTTCTAATCTCTAAGCGAAGATGATCATGTTACAGTGCAATTAAAAGATGTGCATGCAGTGTGGGTGAGCGTGCCTGAGCTAGCTCTGGTGTAGTCAGCAGGAGCTGTGCTACCAATGCAGATGCATGGATTCTGTAGGCTCCTCTATTCCGAGTGCCTCTGCGGACTGCTGAAGGCCCATGTTGCCACATCTTGTGAGCATTGCTAATTACATTTCTTTGGTAAAAGGATAAGGTTGCCCATCATGCTCAACTCACACTTGCTGGTGTAAACTTGCGCTTCTAAATTGAGTTTTCAAAAGTAATTGAAACTCAGTAATTATGCTCAGATGCATAGTTCAGATATTATTTTGTTTTGATACTTTTAATTGAATTTCAAACTGTGTCTACCTTACATCTAGGATGAAACCATAAACAGTTACTGATACTGATACTGAGTCAAATGAATTAAGACAATACTTCATTAAGTGCTAAAATCTGTTGAAAATGGAACATATCATTAAATCCTTTAGCTATGCTTGAAAAATGTATGCAGATGTCCTAAATGTTAAATTCCTCTTCAGCCTGTGGTTTTGTTTTTAGCAGGTACAAAGTAAGATTTGTATGTAAAGTCTGTTGTGTAACACTTGTTTATCCTCAAATGCACAACCTCCTTTAAATATTTGCAAGGTCTATCAAAATGATATATCATCATCATAGAGAATAATGTATTATCATATAACTTAATGGCAGCTCATAACTCACACCTTCCAAACTCAGTGCTCCCCTCAGAGTACTGTCAGTGTAAGGCAATGGAAACCCTGTGCTAAAAATAATGATTTCAAGTTAATATTATGGAACAATCAAGGTACAATGGTTTATAAATGTTACCATTCTATTGCATTGTTCTAACTTCTTGGGTTTTTTAAGGAATTTGGATGTACAATTTCTGTAAACTTGAGGATTATACAATTTTTTTCTTCAAAACAAGTTCAGCAGTATCTGGGTGGCAGGCTGTTTCAGGCACAAAATGCATTTGTATAGTTGCTCTATAAAATGTTAAACATACTTCTTAATGGAATAGCTCCAAGTTATGATTATTTTATGGGAAATTAAACTGACTTTATTTTCAGAATTACTGAGCACCTGTAACTCAAAAGGTTAAGATCTTGTTTTCAAGTGTCTAAGTGCTATAGAGCTCGTTTTAGTATACAAACTAGAAAATATAATTTACTGAGGTCTTTTCCTTGCTTAGTTTTCTGACATGCACATTTTTAACAGCATCTTAAAATTGGTATGTTTGATACAAAAATTGGTTATCAGATCAGTCTACAAATTGTTCTCTTTATAATCAAAACATATTTACTGCAGAGTACTGGTAACATGGTATCACTCTTCACCCTTGACCTTATGAGCCCCTTTATTAAGAAACTAGTTGCCAAGTATTATAGACTAAAATATAAATACTTAAATAGGTTGTGACATGTGAACATAGGGTTCCCAGTAAATAACAGAATAATTTGTTTGAATTATATTGCTTAACTTTGAATATTACGACCTCCTAGTTTATTTTGTAGTCATTTCCTAAGTGTACTACCCATAAAAATCTGTCACTATCAATTTATATAATATAACATTCCAAATCAGTTTTCTCATAAATCTTCTTAAGATTAATCTCAGCTATATTTAAATTGTAATTCTTGGATCAACTTTATTAGTCACACGTGTAACAGACTTGACAATGAAAAGTCTAATATACTTTTTTCTAAATTTTCTAAATTCTAAATTTTCTAAATTAAAATGTTTCAGATAAAACAATCTGTCAATTTAAATAATTTCATCTTAAATTATATGGTTTGATAGAAGTCCCTATCTATTGGCTTTTCTTGCAAAATTTGTAGTACACGGGTAAATACAGCCAGCAGGAATTAAATGCCTAATTTTGGCCTCACGTTATGGGCAACAGGAGTGCTGTCCATCCATACTGACTATTGCTTTGTACTGTTGCTATTGACATAGCGAATACAGGAGAGGTTAGAATTAAATCCAAAGACTAGCATGTTGTACAGGCAGTAAAAAAGAAATACCATTTCATGTTTATAGCCTGGAGTCTTTCACACAGCTTCTGACCTATGCACCCTAGTGTCGGTTCGCAACCACCTCAGCGTTGGAAGGAAGATGCGTTTCTACCCGAGACCTCAACAGGAAAAGACACCGACTCTGGTCATCCCCTCACTAAACCAACATGGGAGGGGGAATGATGAAAACTTGTCAAATGATTCATTTGTCAGGAGAAATCCACCAACCGAAAAAACTTGTACTTGATACCAAGGTCCAAAGGATGGTAACAAACAGAAGAAAAGGCACAAAACCCAGCAACGTGAAGCATCATTGATTCATGGGTAGTTTTGCATTGATCTTTGCGACATACAGTGCAAACATTCTCCCATAGTGCAGCACAGCCGCACTGTCTCCTCTACAAAATGGTACCATGCTCACCTTATCAGGAATCTACTTTTTTTTTTTTAATTTCATTTTTTTGCTCTCAGTCTTTTTTTGTGGAGGAGAGGTTGTCTTAACCTTACCTTTTTTATCCTGCATGACTATTTTTGCCATTCGTTTGTGAAAATGACTTAGCTCAGCTGCTGTCTCTCCTTCTCAGAGAGCTCCTGAGAGAGCTAGAGGCTGCTAGAGGCTGTCTCTAACAAAATCACATTAGCACGATTAAAGATCTTTCTAAGTTAGTTAGCTTAATTTGATTAGGAATCTGTTCAAACCAAAATAAATTGAAAAGCCAAAATAAGTATTATTCCTTCCTGAGATTCACATTGGTTGAGTTAATTTTTAAAAGTAGTTTAACTCCCAGCACAGGTCCTATTTTAACTGATTTCACCTGCATCAGTGGGACAGGTGATATCACTCTGATGCACAGACCACCAACATCTCTTCCCTCCTTCCTCTTCCAGAGATAAGAAGAGGTTTCACCACACTTTGCATAATTTAGTGGGGACTCATATTGGCAAATGCAGAAATACTGAGGACAAACACAGGCATGACCTTGAAGAATGTGTTTCTTAAGTTGTGTCAGAATGGCAGCAAAATCGGTGTCCTTTTCAAACAATATATCCTTAAAAATAAATTAGGATCTAAAACAATTTCTTTATAGTTACAGTGACTAATAATGTGAGATTGGCTAAGGATGTGTTTGAAAGCAAGAGTGCCAGAAACTCATAAGGTGGGTGGATTATACATCTCTTTTTTCCCTTTTCTCTGTTTTTGTAATCAGTTTTAGATTGCAACTGCATTTCGGGTGTGTATGTCTAGTGAGTAAAAACCTCTGAATATTCACAGTGATCCTAGTATATGAGTCATCTGGTATTGACTCATTAAACTACAGATTTGTTGAGTTGGTTTTGTTTCTGGATATTTTCCTGACTCAACTATAGGCAACTTTTTGGAGATTGTTACTTTTTATATAAAAATAACTAGTAAAAACTATTGCATCACTTGATTTTCTGTTTATAGTTCCACTATAATAAACTTCTGTTATCTTAATTGATCTGAAGAATGTAATTTAGGCATGGCTGCGTTATGTGGTAAAGCGTTATCAGCACATTCAGCACTAGGAAGCTGCTAGCACACACATGCAGTTTTTGGTGAAACCTATAATCAGCTGAGGGACTGTAAGGCAAAGGTGCTTTTAATTAGTATTTCTGAGCAGGAACTGTGGCTTTGTGGAGCTGTGTTTCTAACATTTCTAGAGCATAAAATGGAGGCATCCCAGGAACAATATCTAGAAAACTGATTAAACTAATTTTTTCCTCAAGAGCAACACACAACCCTGGAAAAAAAATGGAATATTTGCTCAGACTGAAAACTGAAAAGCATGAAAAAGTCTGCGTCTGTGCCAGCAGTCTGACTTCTTTAATGACAGATCTAATAACAGAAAACCAAATAGCTGTAGCCCTATTGCATTAAGCAGGGTTTTATTTCTGATCTCCTTTTATTGCTGTGCTTCAGAATGAGCTCTTTGTATGATATGACCAAATGGTGGGCTCTGGAAGAGCATCACCCTTACTACAGCATCGTGCAGCAGCTGACAATAAGGTAGTTTAAAACTGCCAGTAGTAAATAAATACCAGCTGGTGTTTAGGTTATCAGCACAGGTATCTGCTCACAACTTTTGCTGGAAGCTGGCAAAGCAGAGTTTTTCTTCTGTTGCTACAGATGTGAAACAACCCGCCAAGCACCCAGGAGTGGCTCAAACTCCTGCGCAGGGCTGAGGTGTTGACAGGTAGCAGCCAGGTGTAATGTAGGACTGCAAGTTTCTTTGAACTGCGGGGAGTCAGCATCCTTCAGAGGGATTGGCAGTGACTTGTGGTGTAGTGCTGGAGGCACAGCCCTCCCGGCCTGCCGACAGGTCCACACCTTCCTCGCGCCTGGGAATGCCAAGGTCATGCTAGCTGAACCTTCATATGACTTCTTGCATGCCAGCTTGTGTTGTTTGCCTAGTAGCTTCTGTTGTCTGGAAAGCACCTGAACTATCGCTAGAGACAGAACCGCCCTGTGGTGTTTATTTCCTGAGGAGATTTATCAATGCCCAGAATGTCTTTCATGTTGTTCTTGGATACATAAAAAAAATCTGCAATTACATGTGAGATAGGGAAAGGATTGGTACTGCCTGTCCAGACAGGTTTGGGGTTTGCTTTTTCCTTCTTCATGACAGGTTTTATGGAACTATACAGTTAGGACTTCTGAGAGAGAGAAAAACTAGGTCTTTAGGGAGGAGTGTGCAGAGGGAAGTGGTTTCACAATATTATCGCTGTGACATGATCTTTTAATAACACGCAAAGCAGCTGAAGCTTGGAAACTCTTCTATAAGTAGTTACTTTCTGCAGTACATAGGTCTCTCTCAAGACCCTGCTTTTTCACAACTTTGGATAATTAAAGAAATACACTTTCAAAATTGCAGGAGGAAATAGCTTTATAATTGAGAAGTGTTACAGAGATGATCTCATGTCTAAATTATAGTGCAGGATATTTACACACAAAAATCAAAAGAATGCAGCCTGGAGCACAGTGTAAGTGAGGATGAAATAGCCTTGTCAAAGATGGAAAAACTTCCTTGATAAGGATATCGCAGACCTTGCTACTAGGCAGTGAAGTACCGTCTGCAAAGGAACAGAAATAAGCAAATCCTTTCACTCAAATCAAGAAGAGGCACAACTTTTATATTATACAGTGAATGAGCATCATCATCTTTTCCTCCTTCATGTTCTTCCAATATTACTATTTCCTGTATAGTGCCTACAGGTTCCATAGTCTTGTGTCAATCAATTTCATAAAACATAGTCTGTCTGACTTGACCCTCCTCTCTAAAGCGTATATGTTTTCCTCAGCCAAGCACAGTGGCTTTAACGGAAACTTCAAGATGCATCCTTCCCTCTCTGCCAGAATTTCTGTCCAAGCCCAGAATTACAGTTTTCTTCTTGACTGAAAGTCAACACTTTCAACATGAGTTCCTCTTGTCCACCAAACTCCTGTTCCGAAGAGTATTTGTGCAGTTCTTTGCCATCTTCCCTATTTTAGTCACTACTTGTTTCATTCTTCCAGTTCATCAAACAAAACCTTCCTTTCTTTTGTAAGCTCTCATCACTGTAGTCTCACCCTCCCTATCCGATCTGACATCTACTGACTTTCTGATTCTCACTTTTGTTTCATTACAGGATACCAGCCTTAAGCATTAAATCTTGGGGAGAAAAAGTGGGATGGGACGGTTAATAACCATTATCATGCTTTAATAATCATTTTCATGCTTCTCTTTTCAGACTTCCCTTTTACAAGTTACTGTAGAAATCCATTGTGCAGTTCTCCATCTTCTCCACATCCTACTTCAAAGCCCTCCACTTCTTTACCACTTGTAGTATACTGCAACTACCTGGTTAGGGCTAGGCAGGTAGAAAGCTATATTCTGAGCTTCTGATGGGCCAAGAACTGTGTATTTGCTGTTGTATTTAGATAACATTACTCTGTTCCAGGTCTCTGGTTCCTCTGCCTCCTTTGCACATTCCCAGATGAAGCTCTCCAGCACATCAATGTGTTTGTGAGTGGAAAAGTGCCTGGGACCATCAGACTCTACCTTGCCATGGAAGTGGCAGAAGAGTCATAACAGAAGAGATCCCCATCATATTAAGGTAAGACACGGGATATGTACTTTCCACGACCCTGTGCCTATTTTCAAAAAACAGTAAGTACTCTAACATGTTATCACAGAAAGGCTGTGTAGACTCAGACTGTATGCAACACCCATGATATGCCCGAGCCTTAAATTATTTTCCAGGCTTTCTTTCAACTCGGGTAAGGCTGTTTTTTCATTAGATCATTTTTAGTTGTTGACTTGGTTACAAGTATGAGAGGTAAAGGAAAAGCACTTTCCCGATTTTCTGCTCTGGAGTGAAACATTCCAGCTCATTCACTCACGAACCAAAAGTTCAGTCAGGGGAAGTTTTGCTAAGTAGTCCCTGAGATCCAGAGATAAGCCTAAAGCCAAGATGAATTGTACGTATGCAGTACGGAAGATGGCATGACTTTAAATGTTCTGTGCAACGTACGTGGGTAAAAGTCTTTCATCCATGTGCCTAACTAAACCAACATCCGAAATTCTGCGTTATACTCTTCAAATGCTAAGTTGAGCAAACCCAGGGGTTTTTATTTTAACAGCTCTGGGGAGGTGTAAGGGTTTTAGTTCGAGAAATAAACAAATATGGACCTGCTCTGATTATAGCCTAATGTGTCAATTCAGATGACAATCAAGACACTTGGAAACAGTACTACAAGCTTGCAGATACTTGACCTCCATGAAGAGCCTGACTGGTCACTCTGCCACTTTTAATGTGCACTTAAAGAAATCTGGTCCTCTTCCTCCCCCCACTGATGACTGAATATTTCTGAATAACTTGAAATTCACACCCACTGGAAATGCTGACTTGGGAATACACTTTTTTGGACACATGCTTCATCATATTTCAGCTGTACACAAAGATAAGCATTTTAGAAGTTTGGAAGCAGAGCATTTCCTCCTACAGAAGAGAATTTATATTTTCCCTGACATTGCCCAGGCAACACAGGCTTGAATAAAAAATTGACGTTAAAAGCAGAGTTCTCTAGTCTGGGAATCAACACTGTTATTTTATTCCCAGCTACATTCAGTATCCTACTTGACGAAGAGAAGAATGTCCTTCGTAAGTGCAGGGATATTGAACTTATTTTGATGACCCATATAAAAGCTATTAGAGGGCATGAAGATGCAAATAAAGGAATCTGGAGTTATAGAATGATCCAACTTGAGATTCACTTTTCCCTGACTTTATCCAGCCTTTTCTCCTTCTGTGCTTTCTTGTTTTTTTTTCTTTTTCCCTCTGTTATTAGTGGTATTTCATGTCTATTATATTAAAAAAATGTTTATGAGAGACTGAAACCCATATTCCCTAAACAGTAATCTCCTGAACAGTATCATAGCCACTGAGATACAGAATCAGATCTCCTCTTCTGCCTTCCCATTTGAAATCTTTTGTATACGTAGAACAGCAGTGGTGAGCCACACACAAACTAGTAAGCTATAGAAACCTCATGGGAGATAGGAGCTTGAATCTGCCCGGGCTAACAAGGGCTTTGTACCCAAGTCTTCCATTCTCTAGATGCCCTTATGAAGGTTACTCATGGCATCTGCTTTGCTATCTGACGTGCAATTTAGAGCACTTATGTTAGAAGCCCAGGTGAGCATGAAGACAGCAGAAACAGGAAGACTCCTAATAAAAGTTGTCTGAATATTCAACTGAAGTTTTCCAGGAGATTGTATCATTAATGAAGAGAGGTGTGTACCTCTGAAAGCTTCCTCTCATGCCTAAATTAGGTAGCTGAAGGTACAAGTAACTCAAAAGGTGTCTGCACATTGAATTCAAGAAAGGTTCCTTACTTGCTGCCCGACTAGCAGCATCATCTTCTGCATTTCCAAGCATGCAGGTATGCAGTTCTGATCTCCCTGTATCTAAACGGATACAGTACATGTTGAAAAGGCTCAGAGAGGAGCAGCAAATTCAAACCTACAACGTGATCTCCATATGAGAAGTGATTACATAGACTGGGACTCTCCTGCCTGGAAAAGAAATGCCTGAGAGGGCAATATTGCTCTTCACACAAAATATAATCAAGCTATGGAACTTAGTGGATGTTAAAAGTTTATATGGATTTAAAAACAACTGGACACATTCAAATCGGAATAGTCTGGCTCAAGAAGTTCCTGAGCTAGGAATTGTTGGAGACATGGTGAATGGCATGGTGACTCCCTCGATCTTGATGGGATCAACTCCAGGTGCTTTCTGGCCTTTTTGCTGCCAGGCAGCAGTTATACAAGATATTATGCACCTTGCAAAATCAGTTGGAAGTGAACAATGCAAGCAAACAATGGTTTGCAACACTGCAGAGGGACAACATCCTTCCTGACGATGAACCATCACATCTAGTCAGGGCAGCAGATATATGTGTGTTGCATCAGTGGCTATGGCACAGTTCGAAGAAGCTAATGACAGCCACCTTTGCTATGACTTCGTTTGTGACTGTCACCCTGAAACAGTGTGGGTTCAATCTTACAAGTACTGTACTGCCTAACCGTCATCTTTCCAACCCTGGAGGTGGAAGTCAGCATCCAAATAATCTTGGCAATCTTATGTTTGTGGTCCCATCATTACTGCACGAAATAAGAGGTGCCTTCCCTTTCTTGAAGTTCTTCCTACACTGCTGAAAGACCATGCCTTCCTGTAGCAGCAGCACAAACCTGTCACTCTTCATGGACCAGAGACTATGAATTGGGTATATAACCATAGGAAACGACTAGCAAAGTAGTCAGCTCTGCCTACTCTAACTCTCCTGGCACAGATGCCACGAGCTGTTCTCTGTGGCATGCAGTGAGTAGGAAAGCTTGCTCACTTCACAAGGACTCTCGATACAGTTGCCAACCATCTCCATGACTGTAGTCAGAAACGGATCTGTGCCGCTGCTGCAACTACAGCGGTGCCAGGGAAAGCTGAAAATGGCATATTGCTCTCACCATGCTGAGATGCAAACAGCAGCCTGGCTCAGCAGTGATGTGCCATGGCACCTTCTGCAATGCCATTCCGTGTGGTGGCTGATTTGAGAAACATCTTTTCACAGGAGCTGCCCAAACTTACTCGTAGCGTAAGCCATTCACAGCACATGGGGTCGGGCAGCGGCAGGCTGGGCGCAGTGCAGTCCTGCAATACAACCAAGAAGCATCTGGCTGAGAAATCACTATTGGGTGCTTTTTTTAATTCGTTGCTGTTCTCTGGAAATGTGTTTCTTATAGCTGCACCTCTACTGCCAAGTGCTCAGATTCAGTGCTCCAGATCATGAAATCGCACCCCTAATGAACCAGCTTTGGGAAGAATAGTTTTCCTGTCTGCGTTACTGCTTAGTTATTCACACATACACATTCCTAGCAATGGCTAGGAATCATTCAGTACTTGAAGTAATTACATTGTACTACTTTTTTTTCCCCTTGGAGCCATTTTCTTAGTAGCTAACAGTAGCTACTGACTAATACGACTCCTTGTATCTAAAATGATACCAGAATTCTTCCCAATTAATCAAAGAATCGTGTTCCAGGCATCTTTAGGAACTAAAAATGTTTGAAATTATCAATAAATAACTGAAGCCACACTTGATCTCAACTTGATAACTTTTTGCCTTTGTATTTTTGGCAGAATTAGCTTTAGTTACTGAGGTCAGAAAATCTTTACTTTTTGCAAATCAGGAACAAGTGCTCTGCTCTGTCATAACTAATACAATTTACTCATATCAGTGGTCTTATCTTTTCTCCAATTCTATCTTAGTAGCTGGACTCTGTAAAACCAGCAATTCACTAATTTGATTACTACTTTACTCCATAGCAAGACAGAATTCTTAAGCCACCTTCCAAATGCAGATTTTCAACTTCTAAAGCACAGAAAAAATTGTGTACAAATGTACGGTCCCAAGTTATCCAAGGAAAGTACAAATACAGGGGTCTCTCAGGAAAACTGGATGGTGCAAATTGAGTGTGGGAAAATGCTAAGAGCTTCAGGTCATGGCTGACATTTAAACTCAACACCTCTGCTTCTGTGTTGCTATTACTGGTAGTCAGTGACGTAAAACACTGCTTTGCTGTGGGTTTGATATTGAGATAATTTGTACAATGAGCTACTGAATACAGCTACGTTTACAGACTACTTAAACTCTTTCTGCAGAATATCAACATGAGTACCTAGAAGCAATGTTCCTTTTTAACTAGCAGAGTTATGGTTTTTTGTATGACCCATGCAAGGAGAGTACTAATATCTGCCTCTATACAGTGTTTTCTATCCCATTATTATTGCATGTGATTCAGGTAACTGAATACCTGAAAACTGATAGCTAAATTTTGCAAGTTAGAAAATTCCAAAAGAAACCAGTGAGGTGATTTCCCTCCACAGTTTATTTCTGCTGTACCAGAGGGGGTCAGAGGTGCTTCACCCTTGGTGATTGCCTGTGGTCTCCTCCTCAGTAAGGGGAAAGACCAACATTTAAACTGGATCGGCACAGGCTCTGTCAGTCCACTGCTCCTGCAAAACAGTCTGGAGGTCTGGTTTTGGGACAAATGATGCTATTTATTTTCCATACTGTTTTTTAAATATGTTGCTGTAAAACATTTTTCTATCTTTTAGAGAAAGAAAATGAGGTCAACTCTTGATGAATTTGAGGTTTGGAAAAAAGGGGGCTGAGATGCAAACAGAGAGGAAACATATCTTTTAAAAACACCCAGCATTGTCTTAGGGAATACTTGAGTAATATACCTATGGCTGCTAATAAGGCTGTAAATGGCTGCATTACTGCCAATAAAAGATGCTATCTGGTAGGTCTGCCTATTAAAACACAGGTTTGTCTGCAGCCTTTTTAGTCTGTTTTTTCTTCCTGGGGGAGGTTGCTGAATCATGAAGAGAATCATAGCAGTGTTAATAAAATTATTTATGAAGTTACCAAAATGCCAGTTGTGATAAATTAAATCCTAAACTCAAGCCACTCCTAAATTGGGCTTTGACTTTGTCAAACCAACTTTACCCCAACTTTGGTCATCAGCCCTTCATACCATGAAGGGTAGTAAAAGCACGAGTGCATCAAGTCAAGCTCTGATGGCTTTCTTCTTTCAACAGTGAAGGCTGAGGTCTAACCTGGGTGAGTTATTCTGCGTGTTCAACAGCATGTCATCTATGTCATCTGTGAAACCTGAAGGGGAAGGTGGGGGAAAAAAAGAATACCTTACTTCAAAGGGTATTTTCCACCCTGAGAAACCTCTTTGTCCACTCCACTGTGGGTCACTACAGAAATATAGCCAAGTTGGGGGAAGTAGGGTAAGATAATGGAAGTAGTTTGTACATGCACATATCCACCCCATGTTTCTATTCACAGAGATTGCAGGCATAAGGTAAGACAATCTAGACACCCAATGCAAACATGCTGGTCCCAAGGGCTGGAAGGACCATAAAAGCACTAGCAAGCAAAAATCCATTTTAAGTAAGAGGTTATTGCCTACCTGATTAGTGGCATCACCACACAGCAGCTCTTTGCTGACCCTAAAACCATGGCAAACTGCAAATGAGACAAGGTTTAAAGACACTTGCACAAATTTCAGCATTAGGCAGGACCAAGGAGAAGGTTGGCTTAAAGCAAAAAATAATAGACAACTCTCATTTGAAATGAGACATTAAAATCCACTAGTCAAAGAACAAAAAGTGGGTTTTTCTGAAGATACTAAAAGATGCTTCTTTCAATACTTGAAATAATCCATTTATCAGTGATAGTAATTGAAAGATATTCTAGTCAGGCAAAGTAAAAAGTGTGGGAAGATAGGAGAGGGGTTTTTAATAATAATAGTAATACTTTATGAGGTTTGGGTCTGGGGATTTTTAAAGAGACAGAGTTGATTTTGCACACTAACTTTATCAACGAAGCACAGCAGTGGAAAAGCATGCATCACTATGATTTCGTGTTTGCCATTATGCAGGTTACAGTAGGAAAAGCTTCCCCTTAAATTTTAGTTACATTACCAGTGTTATTTTATATGATATTTTTGTACTAATGTGTTGCATTTCAATGTCTTTCTCAGGTTGTACAGGACATTCATGTTTAGATGTCAGTTTGCATCTGCTGATTGTGTTCAACTGTCAGTAGATTGGTAAAGAGATATTCCTAGAGATCTTTAATTACTATAGCAAATTCAGGCTTGTTCAAGACAATTTTGACAAAAGCATGAAAAGCTTGAGAGATGATTTATTTTTGAAATGTAGTCAGTTACCAAGGTGCTGTGAGGATGGGGTACCCCAGCCAGTCCAAGGAACCATCCCTGCAGCCCAGCCAGCCGCCTTCCTCATGCGCGCAATCCCGGCTGCTGGAGCTTCAGAGGGCAGCCCACCGCTAAGCATAGCCGGGAACATGCAAAATAATGCACCCGGTGATACCCAGCTGCTGCTGATGCCTAGGGGAGCTCACTGAAGAAAGGGCTGATGCACAGACTTCCAAGGATTTAAAGGATAAAGAGATTCTATACACAACAACAGGTAAAGACAGTGGCTCTGCCATAGTGGCGGCTGGCATGGGTTTCCTCTAACAGCCAGTACGAATAAGCCTCTGGCAGTGGAAGACACTAACTTGCTGTCAACAGCCACAGCTAAAGAGCAAGCATGCAGGTCCTGACCACCCTTCAGCACCAGGCGAAGTCAGCAGGTGCTCAGGGGCAGCCTCGGCCACCACGGGGCCCTGTGCAGGAGCCCTTTCCTGTTTTCACAACATGGCATGTGCATTTCACCAAATTAGTGTCTTCACCTCGTCTTTGATTTCTCCTAATTTTCTTCCATCTCTGCTAGCCCCATCCCGTGCTCCAAAGTCCCATTTAATGTAACCGGTGGATAAAAAGCATATGCAACTTTTTCAATAAGATTTCTGACTTCACCCTTTTAACCCAAAGAATAACTATAAATACTTTATAATGTCTGGGATTTCCACAGCCTAAGTGCAGCTATAAATAGTTCTAAACATTTTCCCACTTCATGCTTTTGAAAAGAACATTCTCCACTTCCTTTCTTGGAGAACCCCTGGGAATAACGCTAGATCACAGCTCAGAAAATATGTATATGAGGAGAGTTTAGCAAAACAGAGTTAACAAAGTTGCTAACAGCAGCTCTCAAACTAATTTCGTGTAAGGAAAGGGTCAGGCGACCTTTGCAACAAGTTCATATTCATAATTCACCCCAGGACACTCATGGCAGCCATTTGTGGTATGTCTCTATTCACTCGGGGTATTTTGGGGGGTTGTTTGTTTTTGCAAGGAATTCGTTGTTCTCCAAGCCTCACAAGCAATGGCAGGATTTATTTGTATTTACTTGAAGTACGTGTGTGTTCAGCGCTTGGTATTTTAAACGCTAAAGCAGGACACGTCCTTTCGACTTATTTTTATGCATGACTTCAGCAGCCTCCCGGAGACGCCCGTCGGCGCTGAAACCGCCGAGCCCCGCGGCCCGGCCGGGGCGGGACGGGCCGGTACGAGCAGACCCCGGCCCCGCGGAGCCCTTCCCGTGGCGGCCGCGGGCGGGGAGGCCCGGGCCTCGCTGCGCCGAGCGGGGCCGGCTGCCCGCCCGCGCGGCCCGCGCTGCGCGGCGGCGCCCCCTGCCGGCGCGCGGGGCTCGGCGGCTGCTGCCTGCCTGCACGGCGGCAGAGCCGCTGCCCCCGCCTGCTGCGGGGCAGGCGCGCCGGGAGACGGCGAAAACGAAGAGGGATTCCCTTTTTTCGAAGAGTAAGGTCGTTCTGAAACGAGCTAGGAACAGGGAAGCTGGTCAGCCTGCAGCTCGGGGGCGGATGTTTCCGAAGGAGAAGAAAAAAAGGGAAAAAAAAGCCTGACGTAATGGCAAATTAGGTCCTTCTGCCATTCTGTCCTTCATTTCCTCCACGTTGCCTTTTTTATCTTGCCTTAAGTCCTTTCACTTAAAAAGCTCTAAAACCTCCGATATCTATTTTACCCTTGATGTGAAGATATTTGAAGTTGATGATGAGAAAAGACTGGAACTTATCACTACAAACAATGATAAATTATTTTCTCAGTGACAGCAGATCCTGTGTCTCCTAATGAACAGGTATTTGCAAGATGCAGCTACAGGGAATGGCTTCACACAAAAAATTTAGGAAGCGCAGACCAGTAGAACAGCTCAGTTTAGAGCCCCAGACCATTTATTCTGAGTGGCCCAGAAAAACGTTCGTGTGAAAACAGAAAATCCCATTATGCCATTATATCTTTTCAAAATACAGAGCAGTTTGTTGAGACCATTTTATGCATGGCTTACATGTATACAAAAATCTAGATGAGCAGTAATGAAAGACCAGATTCAAAACAAACATTTTTAAATTGGGCCTAGGAACTGGCAGGGATGTCGAGTTCCTAATATTAGATGGCAATGACTTCTGTAAACAAGGAGCATGAGAAGAGAAAGTCCTAACCCCATAGGACTCCAGCAACCCAGAGAACCTCCACAGTGTAAGGTGTAAAGTGTGTGATGGCTAATACTAAGAGCACAGTGAAATGGTTTAGCAGAGATAAAATCAAGCTGAGATGCCTCCAGGAATTCAAACTTGCTTTCTTTTGATGCTTTAAATCAAAAGAGTTTTACATGCATATCTATGCAGTGGCAAAGTTATATACAAAATGAATGCAAATTGTCTGTGATGTAAGCAACACCAAGACGCTGATTCCTTAAAAAGAGCCAAAGCTTCCACAAGTATTACTACCACAGCCTGTTTGCTCATTTGTTACGTGGTATGCAAACTCCGCACCCACTCAAATGCTCAAGCACTGAACGAAGTAAGGCTCATTTCAAAAATACCTCAATTTTTCACTGACTCAATTTTAGGTGGTCCAGATAAAAAAGTTGTTGAGATAACAGAAAATTCCTCATAACAAGGAAGATCTGACTGTGCACAGGAACAGAGAGCTCTCTGCACAGCCACCTCTCGCAACATAGTTGAAGACTTTGGTAGTTGCACATTATGGAGAGGGCTGGATATTTTCTTGAATCCACTGCAGACAGAATGTGGGAACATAACAAACCTTTGTGTCACAGCTGATCAACCAAAAAGAAATCATCCAATCAGTGAGTGCTCTGTAGTCCACTTAAAAATACTCTACTCATCACAGATTAACTCTATATTAAGCTACGTGTGAGAAAAGAGAAGCAAAGGCTCCATGGCTAATGATAAAAGGCAAGCCTGATCTCTTGATCAGGGAGAGTAGGTAGTGGCCAGCACGTACTCTCATTCAGGGTATTTCTGAATCAGGATTGAGATGCTTGTACCAGCATCTCAGCATCTCAAACCAGTAAAATGATTCCGCTGTTATGACAGTAGGAATAAGCTAGAGAAATAATCACAACTTTGATACACAACACTCCTCCCTCTTTGGAAAGAGCACTGAGAATGCACCAAGCAGTATGTTGCACTTGCAGTTATGTGGGATAATCCCAGAAATTTCTGTTAAGTCAAAAAAAAAAAAAATTGTTACAGCTTCTGTCTTATTGTCACAAAGTACCCTGTAAGCACTTGTGCTCCTTGGCCCAGTTTCTTTTCCTTCCAATCTTGTTTTTCAAGTGGAACTCCTTTACTAGTAAGCATTCGTTTAAATAGTCATAGTATGAGCCATGGCCTCTGAACTGGCAATTTCATTCATCTCCCTTCTGTGCAGCGTTTTTCTTTTGCATGTCCCTATCTCTGTAGGGTATAATGCAATTCACTCTAATGGATTCAACACAAAATGCTGCACCTATTTGGCATGGAGCAAGTTCTTACAGAACTCGAAAGCCAAACTCATGTTTTCCAAACAGAAGTAATATGCTGAGAGGGCTTGGTTCAAGGTTCAAGCCTTAACACTATTCTAGGTAAGCTCTACTATGCAACTGAATGTGGAAGTAAGCTGAGGTAGAAAAGAGTTAAATAATCAAGCTGAAATGTTATTTAAATATCATGAATTAAAAGCTCCAGCCTAGTTGCAAAGAATAAAAAAGGGCACAAGCTTGGCAATGTTCCTAACGCAGTAAAAGCAATGTTTAGAGAGAAAGAAATCTTTGTCTGAATGCAAAAAGGAAACTCAAATTGGCAAAATGGAGCAAGGAAAATGTATCTGGGTGATAGCAAACTGACAGAATACAAATTTCCCTCAATACAAGGAGAATCTCCATGAATTTCAGCATGGCCACTGTCAAAGATGAGATCTTATAATATAGTCAAAGTGGAACCCCAGCAATTTCATAGTCTATTTTAAAAACTGCATTTAATTTGTGATTGTTTCTGTCACGTGTCACTCTCCTCTATTTCCCACTCCGAGGGAGGAAGGTCAGTCACTTCTTCCTCACTCATCTATGTTATAAAAAATGCTGTCTGAGAACTCAAATTATCTCATCTCTCTGATGATTTCAGTAAAATGAGAACATGGACACCAGCCTCCCTGGAAAATCTGCAGCAAGTGGAAAGGAACTTAAACGTTTTGCCTCTTCAAAGGAAACCATTAGCCAGGGGAGTGAGATTACTAAGTTGATGTGATTGCTGACTGACACCAAAAAGGGTGGTCCCACCGCCTCCTCTGCAGGGAACCCAATCCAGCCTGGGCACATTGAGATGGATCAGTTTGCTGATTTGGGGGAATGACTACCCTTTGTTTCTTTTTTCGATGGATTAGTTTTCTGTGGAGTTACCTGTTTGATCAGGTTCAATTTGTGGTCGCACGACATCTAAATCCCACCTCAGGGAAGCATGTGTGAGCACAGGGCTTGCAGGGAGTGGGCCCACTCCATCAAGTATACATCAAGTATACATCAAGTATACTGTGAAATTGCCTCATGAGAAAAGTATGATCAGAAGCCTTAGTGCTAGACCATGAAGGCCTGGGATGAGAGTTTCTACAGGGTGCAATTAATGAGATTGCTGAGCAACCCTTTTCCTAAACGGCAAGGCTGCCATTGAAAACTGGGTGAGGAAAATTAATTCAATTTCTTGGAGGTTTCTATTGCTTCAGGGTACATTCCTCCTCCCACCTCACCCTGGCAGTGAGAAAGTCTCCACGCAAGACTCTGGAGGAGAGTTGTGTGCTGCCCTGGAGCTGCAAAGTCCTTTAAACCTGCTAGACTGGGTAGACCGGGCAGGGAGGTGAGGTGAGCCCTGTCAGTCAGCGCGGAGGCTGACATGATCTATCCAACTCCACAAACCCCATAGGAAGGTTGCTCTGTCTGCATTTTTCCAGCGGGTTTACTCTGCCCACCACATCCTTGCCACCCAACTCACAGTGTTGCTGGCAGGGGAGGACTAATAATAACTGAGCTACAGCAAATCTCGCCACTTCCCACAGCCCCTTCCCCTCTGAGCCGGGCACTTAGAGCTTCAACCCAATGGAGGGAAAAGGGACATTCCTCACCCAGTGTGAATACAATCAAAACATGTCACGGCAATCCTACTTAAAATGATTGCCTCTGTAGAATTGCCTGTAAGGAAAAACCCCAGAATAACTCAGTGAACATCTAGTTCAATTCACCATTGTTGTCTGTGACCAATGCCAAACACATCCGAGAAAAGGCCATCACTGACATAAATTCCTGCAATCATATGAACAAGTAGAAATGCCTTCCTGACCATACCTGGAATTTGGCCAAGGATACATCAATAGCCTTTGTAATTTTCTCGTAGGTAGCGTAACCACAGAGGCTCTCTGAAATAATGAGGACTTTGGAGATTCCCTAAACAAGTTCCCATGAGAAAAGGGTTTCTGGGTAAGGTTTCAGGACTCTGGTAAATTGCTCAGGCTAGAATATGATGACATTATTCTTTGCAGTGACAGAAAGTAAGAAATCACAAGATAATACTTCCACTTCAGCTGGAAATGGGATATCACATGATCTGCTAATATTTGTTTCTTTCTTTCTATTTTCAAAGCAAAGTTGGATGAACGGTACCTATCTGCTGTGCTGATACTGACTGATGAAACATTTTGGAAATTATCTGCTTATATACCTATATGCTTATTACAAAAGAAGGATGGAAATTTAACTGTATTCAGCACTTTTATAGCCAGCTTTTTTCTTATGAATCTAACTTAAGTTTTGCAGGACTGGTTCTGTGAAACTAAGGAGTACACTTGTGCTGCTGCATGGGAAATGTCTTGTTTTTAATGAGTTGCCAACTTAATGACCTGTGGGATTTCAAAGTTCCTTTTTGGTTTTAAAGGAAATGATTAATATATATTCTGTCTTTAATTATAGTGCCATAATTGCGTGAAAGGAATTCCATTCATTCTTTTCTTCATTTAAATGTTTTACATTTGTGAATGTTAGACAATGTATTCTCCTAAAAGGTCTGTCTTAAAAGAGATGTATAATATCATTCACTTTCAAACTGGAAAGTAATGAGAATAATGGTACCCTCTGTTTTGGGGCAGAATATTTTGATTCTTTAAAAGCATACACGAGTTGTTTAAATGATTACTTGACTAAAATAAGGTGGATTTATATGGAAAGAAATGCCTGGCTTCAAATATCTATTAATGTAATACTATCCCTTTTTTTTACAACAAAAAATATTTTATAAAACAGGAAATCTCATGTGTATATTTTCGTTGATACTGTAATTGGCTACTATAGCCCACTAGCAAATGTCCCAGGATAAATTTGGATAAGTGGTAGTTATACTTCAGAAAGCAAATCTTAATCCTGCTGTTCTGCCTGCATAATCTAAGGATTTTCTAGTTCTGAAAATGACTCGTGACTTCTTTCTCCTGTTTTTGCCTCAAGTAATTGGGAGATTAAGTTTCTGGGTTTTTAAGAGTTTATATACATACGCAGCATAGAAATCCCATCCCTGTGACTCAGACATTTTGATCCCTTGGTTATCAGCCAGACATTTTTCAACAACCTGTGAATCTCTGGAAATAAACTCTTTGATCTGACTATCCCTTATACCTAACGAGAGTTTGATTTTGCAAAAACTTGATTCAGAAAAACCTTTTAGTATGCACAACACCACCCCACGCAGACACAGAACACCCTTCTCCCACTACCTACTCTGCTTTCCTGTAGCCAGCACCACACCAGGTGCCCATCTCCAGGGATCCCTAATTTGCTTTCCCAGATAGTTTGGCCTAGGGACCAAGACGCACTCCTTGATATGGGTCACACGGACAACATAGACTTAACTTACGAGACTGGAAACTTTTTCTTTTGCATATGTCTGAAAACTTTGTTTCTTTGGGGTTTTGAGTAGTCACCAGTCCTTCAGAAAAACATGTGAAACCTGTATTCGCTAATGTAATTCACAGCTTCTCACATGCACCTCTCCATCCTACCACAGACAACTGGCTCTTCCCTCAGCAGCAGCACCACCAAAAAAGGAACACAGACCTGGAAAGGACTACCTGGGTCATCAAATCCCAGTCATCTGCTATCTCAGGACCATGTCATATAATCCATTTATAAAGTTAGCAAGCTCAATCTTAAAACTACTTAGGCTTTGTTGCTGCTCTGCACCTGTTGGGAAGCTCTCATTTTCAAGAGATAAGCTTCTGTCATCTAACAGAAATACCTAGTATTAATCCTTCAGTGCATTGACTTGCATTTTGCACACTTACATTTAATCCCACTTCCATTTCTCCAGTTCTCATCTACCCTGTCAACCTTCGGTGTTTTGCCTTTACAGAGCTGCATCGGGGAGGATGTAAGTTTAAGAAGTTTATTTGATACACAAGAACTGCATTATCGTTCTGCTGATAAACAAAAAATGCTCTATTATCCTAGCAAGGTTACAGTGACCTTGCTTGCTAGTTCAGAAAGGAAAATATGCACTCTCTTTCCTTTAAATGAGTGTGCCGACATCTTCTGCTAGAAGTCAAGTGCAAAGTTAAATTGCAGTAATACATCACCACAGGATTACGAAAGGAGTGTTGAGGTAATTTTCACAAATGTAATTGCGTAGCCAAAAAGAATTCCACTATATTAACCAATATAATTATAACCTCATATATTAATGTAAGAATTAGTATGGTTATGAAATACTTAGAAAAAAAAACCTGGCAAAGCCAGTAACAGATAAAAACATAAGTAAGGCTAATTTTCTGCAGCTTTCCCTCAGCTGTGTTTCTGGAAACTCTGCCTCTAGCTTAACTGTCAGCCATGTCAAAATGAACAAGACAAGCAACTTAGAAAAACAGGAATGATAACTTCAATTCTCGTTAAGTAGGTCTGTAGCTTTGATAATAATTTCATTGTGTCCACACTAAACCAGCACACCCCAGGCACTAGT
The DNA here is from genome assembly GCF_964195595.1 of Calonectris borealis. Lineage (NCBI taxonomy): Eukaryota > Metazoa > Chordata > Aves > Procellariiformes > Procellariidae > Calonectris > Calonectris borealis. The sequence goes on from NC_134314.1 coordinate 26,681,392, forward strand.
CTGATGGGCTATTGCCATTACGGGCAGATGTTCCTACCTCTTCTGTCCTTACCCAGCTACTCAGCTTTGTGCCATTAGGAAATAACAATGGCACAGACCTACTTTTTGTGGCAAAGTCATTACAGAAAACATTTAACATTATCAGGCTCAAGACCAGTCTTTGAGGAACTCTGCTTTTACCCTAGTTCTCTTTTCTCTTCAGCCAGTTGCTCACCTTGCCTACAGTTCTAACACTAATCTTCAGGTTCTCCACCTTAATGAATAATTTTCCATTTGGCACTGTATCAGGTCCTCTACAGAAGCTGACAGCTCTATTGGATTTTTTCAGTTACCTTATTAAAGAAAGATACCAAGTTTGCCTGGCATGAACTACTGCTGCCAAATGCAATTTACATTTTATCCTCTTTTACAGCAACTTTAGTCTCTTTAATCATTTTTTCCATCAAAAATAGATTTTAAAGTCCTGTAAAGTCAGACTGACAAGCTATCCAGAATTCCTTTCCTAAATATAGCGCCATGTATTGACATAATTGAAACCTTGCAAGCTGCAGAATCAATGTTATCTGTTTTCTTCATGCACGCAGCACATTCTGCCTACCCTCAGTAGACCATGAAAGCACTGTTGGTAGATGAGCAGTAATTTAAAAAGTCAATAAATTCCTCCATCAGGCATTTCAAGTAGGTTAATGAGAAATGAATAAATTTTATATTGTCCAAAGCAGAATTGGATAACTTATTTGCATTTACTCTGGATTATATTACCAATCACTGTACCAGTATAGGAGCTCCCTGCAGGCCCCTGTGGAGTAAGAACATAATTTCTGCAGTCTGTGATGATGATTCCCAGCTATGTTTCTAACTGTTCTTCTCCAGAACTTTGAACAGATACTTGAAATCATAGAATCATAGAATAGTTGGGTTGGAAGGGACGTTTAAAGGTCATCTAGTCCAACCCCCTTGCTGTGGGCAGGGACATCTTCAACAAGGTCAGGTTGCTCAGAGCCCCATCCAACCTGACCTTGAATGTTTTCAGGGATGGGGCATCTACAACCTCTCTGGGCAACCTGTTCCAGTGTTTCACCACCCTCATCGTAAAAAATTTCTTCCTTATATCTAGTCTAAATCTACCCTCTTTTAGTTTAAAAACGTTCCCCCTTGTACTGTCACAACAGACCCTGCTAAAAAATTTGCTGCCATCTTTCTTATAAGCCCCCTTTAAGCATTGAAAGGCTGCAATAAGGTCTCCCTGGAGCCTTCTCTTCTCCAGGCTGAACAACCCCAGCTCTCTCAGCCTTTCCTCATAGGAGAGGCGTTCCACCCCCCTGATCATTTTTGTGGCCCTCCTCTGGACCCGTTCCAACAGGTCCATGTCTTTCTTGTGCTGAGGGCTCCAGAGCTGGATGCAGGACTCCAGGTGGGGTCTCACCAGAGCAGAGTAGAGGGGCAGAATCACCTCCCTTGACCTGCTGGCCACGCTGCTTTTGATGCAGCCCAGGATGCAGTTGGCCTTCTGGGCTGCGAGAGCACATGTCGGCTCATGTCCACCTTTTCATCCACCAGTGCCCCCAAGTCCTTCTCGGCAGGGCTGCTCTCGTCCCCCAGCCTGTATTGATACTGGGGGTTGCCCCGACCCAGGTGCAGGACCTTGCACTTGGCCTTGTTGAACCTCATGAGGTTCACATGGGCTCACTTCTCGAGCTGTCCAGGTCCTTCTAGATGGCATCCCATCCCTCAGGCGTGTTGACCACACCACTCAGCTTGGTGTCGTCTGCAAACCTGCTGAGCATGTACTCGATCCCACTGTCTATGTCATTGATGAAGATGTTAAACCATACTGGTCCCAGTACGGACCCCTGCAGGACACCACTCATCACCGATCTCCATCTGGACATTGAGCCATTGACCACTACCCTCTGGATGCGACCATCCAACCAATTCCTCACCCACCGGACAGTCCACCCATCAAATCCATACCTCTCCAGTTTAGAGAGAAGGATGTTGTGGGGGACCGTGTCAAAGGCCTTACAGAGGTCTAGACAGACAACATCTGTAGCCCTTCCCATGTCCACTGATGTGATTATGTCTGAGAGGAGGAGCTAGGCATATCTCACAAAGAGTAGGTCTACGTTATATTATGTCCTGGGTTTTACAGTCTGCAGTGTATGTAGGAGATTGTCCTTCCGTATTACGGCAGACAACTTTGAGAGAACAACACTGCTCTTTCTTTTCTTTTTTTTTTACATACTCTTCCTTTCAGAATGTCTTCTCAGATAGAATACCAGTGGTCCTGGGTGTTCACACATGGTTTATCATTTTGATTCTCCCTTTCTGGCTGCTTGGTTCTTATGTCTCCAAGCAAAAGCATTTGTAAAACATGAAATAATTATTCTGTTCTGTTTAGGGGAGATTTTCAAACTTGGGCTTTAAGAAGTAGTTAACAAAACAGGGAGAGTCAAGAAAAAAGCAAGTAATACAAGAAGAGATTTAGAAATTGTGGCATAGAAATAAAAGACTGAAGAAATTAGATTTGTTTGCTCCAGGATAAAGAAGACTAAAGAGACTTCAGGGAAGAAGTCTTTACCTTTGCGAAAGATATAGAAGACTAAATAGGTATGTTTGAGCTTTTCTTAATGCAAGGGGCCTGAAGTTGATAATCTCTTGAGATGTTTCAGTTTTGCATTTCTATGCTTTTGTCTCAAGACAGAAAGTCATTACCAACGTGACAAACAGACATTTTGGGCCTGGCGATTTCACCATCAGTGCCTTTGAGCATTGAGATGGTTGTTTTCATATCTATATCTGTATATAAACCATTTTATTTTTCTTTTCTTGAGAAGTTATTTGCAGTACACAGAGATAAAGATGGCCTATAGCCAAAGATGGAGCAACCCTCTACCCTGTTACATCTATTCATTCACAAACTACAGGTGAACATACATAGAATTGTGACTTGGCGTGTGTGCATCTTCTATGAAGCCTTTTACTGCTGTATGTCTTTATTATTCCTTTGGAGATGAACAGAGATTACTTTTGCTGATGCTGGATATTATTAAAACATTATATATATTACTGTCGTGGTTTAACCCCAGCCAGCAACTAAGCCTCACACAGCCGCTCACTCACTCCCCCCCTTGTGTAATGGGGGAGAGAATCAGAAGAGGAAAAGTGACAAAACTCGTGGGTTGAGATAAAGACAGTTTAACAGGTAAAGCAAAAGCCACGTGCGCAAGCAAAGCAAAACAAGGAATTCATTCACTGCTTCCCATCGGCAGGCAGGTGTTCAGCCATCTCCAGGAAAGCAGGGCTCCATCATGTGTAACGGTTACTTGGGAAGACAAACACCATCACTCCAAACGTCCCCCGCTTCCTTCTTCTTCACCCAGCTTTATATGCTGAGCACGACATCATATGGTATGGAATATCCCTTTGGTCAGCTGGGGTCAGCTGTCCCAGCTGTGTCCCCTCCCAACTTCTTGTGCACCCCCAGCCCACTCGCTGGTGAGGTGGGGTGAGAAGCAGAAAAGGCCTTGACTCTGTGTAAGCACTGCTCAGCAATAACAAAAACATCCCTGCATTATCAACACTGTTTTCAGCACAAATCAAACACACAGCCCCATACTAGCTACTGTGAAGAAAATTAACTCTATCCCGGTCAAAACCAGCACATTCTCCATCCCTTATTCCACACCATTTACATCATGCTCACATCTTTCACTATCCAATACATTCTCATTACCCACCACCACCCTTCCCATTCTTTGATACAATACACAGATATCATTCCCTTAGTCTACGGACCACCCCTGTGAAATGCCTGGAAAATGTCCATTGAGTTCATTTAGTCCATGACTTTGGGCTCCATCTGTTATGGTGGTCACTCAGGTCAGCAGAGGTGGTGTGTTGTGTGGAGTTATTGGGCACCAAAGCCAGCTCAGGTCGGGTCACTGCTGCACTTGCACTGCTTCTTGTAAAGCTTGTCCTCCATTGGTTCAGGTGGTTCCTGCTACAGTAATTCCTATAACATGCAACTCAAATCCCGGGTTACAACAATTTAAAAGTATTTCCATTACAATCTCCACCCCTGGTCCCTTTGGACCAGACCATAGGGTTTAACATTGCAGTGAACTCCTCCCCTTGCCCTTCTCTGGCTTGGACTTATCCACAGACTGCAGTCCCTTAGGGTTGTACCTCCTCCAAGTGGAGCCTTATCTATGAGCCACAGTCTCTCCAGGGGTATAGCTGCTGTGGCATAGACTTATCCACAGCCACAGTTGCTTTGAGGTGCACCTGTTCCAGCGTGGCCTTCTCCACGGGCCACAACGCCTTCAGAGATACACCTGCTCCAGTGTGGACTTACCCACAGGCACAGTCCCTTCAGGAGTGAACCTGCTCCAACATGGTCTTACCCATGGCTGCAGTCCCTCCAGGGGTGTACCTTATCTATGGCCACACGCTTTGACCTCATGCACAGCCACTGACGCTTCAAGGTATACCTGCTGCAGCATGGACTTATCCACAGCCACAGATGCTTCGAGGTGTACCTTCTCCAGTGTGGCCTTATCCTTGGGCCTCAATCCCTTCAGAGGTATACCTGCTGGGGCACAGACATAACCACGGCTGCAGACGCTTCGAGATGTACCTGCTCTGGCATGGGCTCATCCACAGCCACAGAAGCTTTGCGGTGTCCTGCTCCCGCGTGGGCTCATCCACAGGTCACAGTCCCTTCGACTTGAGTTCACACTGGAGTTCCAGCCTGTCCAGCACAGCAGCACAGAAACAGCAGCGATGCCCTGGCCATCTGCCAGCCCAGGCGCATCCCCATAGCTGTTATCAAACTGTTCCCAGGCACAGCACAGTCAGATGATCAGCAGTGCAGCAGCACAGCAAGCAGCGAAAGCAAAAAGCAGCCACTAACAAGCACTAGACTCTAACACACAGTAAGGCAAGCAAACCCCATGGCAAGCACAGGAGCCTGTCAGTTAATAGCTAAACAGCAATAACAGCTATAAGTTTGATCTAGCACGTTCCAATCAGATCTGACATTATCTCAAACCCTTTGAGCCCCATGCTGGGCGTCAAAAAGGACTGTCGTGGTTTAACCCCAGCCAGCAACTGAGCCCCACACAGCCGCTCGCTCACTCCCCCCCAGTGGAATGGGGGAGAGAATCGGAAGAGTAAAAGTGAGAAAATTCGTGGGTTGAGATAAAGACAGTTTAATAGGAAAAGCAAAAGCCACGCACACAAGCAAAGCAAAACAAGGAATTCATTCACTACTTCCCATCGGCAGGCAGGTGTTCAGCCATCTCCAGGAAAGCAGGGCTCCATCATGTGTAACGGTTACTTGGGAAGACAAAACGCCATCACTCTGAACGTCCCCCCCTTCCTTCTTCTTCACCCAGCTTTATATGCTGAGCACGACATCATATGGTATGGGATATCCCTTTGGTCAGTTGGGGTCAGCTGTCCCAGCTGTGTCCCCTCCCAACTTCTTGTGCACCCCCAGCCTACTGGCTGGTGGGGTGGGGTGAGAGGCAGAAAAGGCCTTGACTCTGTGTAAGCACTGCTCAGCAGTAACTAAAACATCCCTGTGTTGTCAACGCTGTTTTCAGCACAAATCCAAAACACAGCCCCATACTAGCTATTGTGAAGAAAATTAACTCTATCCCAGCCAAACCCAGCAGAATGACCCTTTTTCTTTGGTGTGACAATGTCAGGTAAGGACATCACTTCCCTTTACAGGGCAGGGGTATCACCTGCCCTTTACATGAAGAGGGAGTAGGTAGAGTGAAGATCAGCCAACTACTTCCAGTTCTGTTTTTACACCAGCATCCCATCCGTAGGCGAATGGCTTGAGCAATGTGTCTAGTGTTCCGAGTCTGGAAACTGAAAGTATTGTGGGAGGCAGTGAAAGGACTAACTGTAACTGCCGTGTCAGTCTTCTTTCTACATGGTTTATTGCTTCTTAAACAGAGGGCTGTACTTCTCCTTGTCTTTGCAACGTACCGGCATTAAAGCAAAAGACAGTCCTGCTCTGAAAAGCTGAATAGAGAAAGGTAACTTTGCTTTCCAGAAGACTGTGTTATTTCAGAATATGGTTTCTTTCTGTTGGGAACAATCCCCTATTTAGAAAAAAAGGCGTGAAACTGCTGCTCCAGAGAACTGGAGGTGGACTGCCCCAGAGCCATGAGCAATGGGAGTCCCCACGCAGCAGGCTGCCCCACAGCTGTGGACACTCAGAGCTCCAGCTAAGAAGGAAGAATGAGCCTGGAAGCCCTGAGAGCCACGACTCCCAGCACTTCCCAGATCTCTGCCAAGGAATCAGGTCAGCAAGCTGTCAGGAAGCTGGGTAAGGTTCTCATTGAAATACTAGATTTTTGATGAGTCAGCAAATGCTCAATTAAAAACATGTCAGAATTTTTCCAACCAGCTCTACTCTCACTCTAAACAAATAAAGGGTGTGAGGAGGAAATACTGTCCTTATTTTACACCAGAGGGACTGAGGCACAGAGATATGAAGTAACTTATGCCAGGTGCTATAGAAAGTCTGCAGTCAGGACGCAAACTTAGATTCCATGCCGTCCCTTAATCACAAGAGTATCCTTCCTCTAAACTTAATTAATTTGCCATTACAATGACCTTGTGAGATTAGTATTACTTTCATTTTATAAATGGGAAACCAAAATAACTTGTACAACAGCAGATAGGAAGCCTGTATCTGAGCCAGGACTTGAACCCGATGTTCCTAAAGCTGCTAAGCTTTAGTAGCAAGCCTACCTGTTTCTTTCACGTACAAGGTACACAGACAATATACAGTCAATCTTTGATGACCTTACTTACCTAACCATACTAATTGCAGCAATGATATAGATTCCTACAGCAAAATACTTCTGTGCTACAGTCCCGTTATACTGAAGCCATGCTGTCCATACAAAAATGCTGGTTTACTATGAATAAAGCCCTCGTATGTGGGTAGTACAGAACTAAAACTTTAGATAGAAGGAGGTAACTAATGCTTCCCTAAACACTCATATATACAGTTCAACTGTCTTTCCTGGTGCTGCTAAACATGAGCAGCTATATCTATATCTAGGCACACCACATAAGCTCTTTTCCCAAGTCCTTTATGATCCCAGGTTTCTTAGGCTTCTGTATGTAAATATTAACTCGTCCTTCAGCTGGATTTCCACTCTGAACACAGCCCTAATTGTAGGCAAGAACTGTAGCATCACCTGATATTAGTTAGTTCAGTTTTTATCAATAGACTTTGATTTCAAATGTCAGGGCTTTTCTTTGTTGTCTTATCTTTGCCTATTTTAAATCTGGGATTGAAATTTCCTAAACTGTGTTCTTTTAAGGAACATAGCTATGCAAAATATTCTATTTTGCTAGTGTTAGTATCCTTTTTCTTTTCTACTGCTTTTGGCTTTTGAAGAGGAATTTGTAATTTGATAAGGTAGTGAGTAGCTTTTAAGCTATGGACTGTCTTCTGCTGCTACTGTGTGAAAATCTGCTCAAATTCGGCAAAGTCACAGACCTTGGATAAATCTGTTTGCAAGTGCATAATAGAGACCTCAGAGTTTACCAACTAAAATGCACAAATCCTGTACAGATGCTGTCCTTTCTGAGAGATGGCATGCTCTGTCTCCTTCGGACTGTTCAAGGACCAGCTGGAGGGCCATTGTACCTTATTTCGGCCACTCTCTCGGTGCTCTCCCTGCCGGCACCCAAGTGCCACAGAAGAGGCCACCCAAGTTACATCAAAGGGAATGAGAGCTTGACCAAAGGAGGGCGAAAAGGCAAAACTAAAACTGCTGGTCAAGGGTGAAGCTATGGCTGAGAATTGTTGAGGAAAGACTGGACTGTCACCAAGTACACAGGAAGTAAAAATTAGAATCGCTCAAGCAAGGAGACTTTAACATACAGAAGAGGGATAACAGGATTAGGAGCTCTCATGGGAAATTAAGAGTAAACTGGGATTCACTAGGAAAAAGAGACCGACATTGTGTGAGAAATGTGAATGGGATGCACAGGAGTCATGGGAGTAAAATTAGCTAGGTTTGCCTGGGAAGGAGATTGGAAAAAAGCACGTAGAGACAGAGCAGAGCTGAGAACAAAGGATGCATTTTGGAAGTGAGATTGAGAGTTTGATGGGTGAAGGCTGGAAATAGAGTAAAGATTCTAACAAGAGGAAGGAGAAAACTTGGAGGCAGATGAAAGGTGATAGGGATCCAGCTTGATGCAAAAGAGTATGTGTTCATTAAAACACACTTTCCTCCACGATCTGTAAAGAGTCTTGAGAATCACCATTTCTCTAGGATCATCAAATATGTTTTAGAACCAAGCAAAGTGTGTTTCTCCTCCTTTACTAGTTTGGTTTATTAAATGGTGACATATTATACTAGACCTGTAGCAGAGAATCTGAAAGTTATTTTTATGAATCCTATGAGACTGAACATAGTCCTATGAGAGTGAACATAATGTCTCACATGAAATTTCGAGATTCAGTTTTGGTAAGAGACGAATCACTTGCAAAGTGAAACCTTAAAAGTTAGCAAATGCCATAGGTAATGCTGGCTATGCTTGCAAGATAGAAGTTATAGAACAACTTTCATATGGGGCACAATGAGTAAAAGTCAGCCTGGAAAATAGACAGCCTAGAGGGGATATTATAGAGATCTGTAAAAATCATGAGTGGTACAAATAAGAGAGTGGAAAGGGATTTTCTGTCTCCTTCAATAGAAGCTCCAAGGTATATAAAATGAAACTAAAATGAGGCAGGTTCAAAACAAAAGGAGACGATTCTACTGTTTGCCAAAGGTTGTTGTGGAAGCTAAAAGCCAATACGGGTAAAGGCAAGAATGGATAGGTACATGTAGGATAAATCTGTTGGTGATTACTGCTGTATATATAGAAGTCGTATCTGTCTCTAGACCTTGAACCACAAATGGGAGGCTTGGAGAAGCCTGGGAGAGCATGGGAGATGTTTGCCCCATCCTTACTTCTTCTGTATCTGCCATTCTTATTGACTTGTAGAGGGGAAAAGTACAGCCAGATCCTCAAGAAGAGATTTCATAGGAGGCAAAGAAGGACTGAAACTTGCCTCAATTAATGTACAGCTGAACTTGAGTTCCCTTTCACTGCAAGGGCATGATGCAGAAGACTGTAAATCACACCATGAACACAACCATGCCTACTGCCACCCAGAGACGTAAGATGGAAAATCCTCTTGTGGGCCATGGAATTATCTCAGAACACAAGTTGGCCCGCTGGGCTTCCTCACCATTTTCTGGTGGTAAAAGACAGTCTCTGGGTACGACATGAGGGTGAGGAATGGAACAAGTAGAGCACAGGCATGTAGACGTGTTTCTGAGGTGGACCAGCTAGACGTTGTACAGCCTTATCATGTTCTGTGTGAGGGCCAGCAAAGGAGTCCCCTGGGACAGAGGCACAAGGAGCCCTGGAAGGCCAGAGTCAGGGACGGACAGGAACTACTACAAGTCTCACCTGAGACTGGAGAGCATTGCAGGATTCAAGGAAGCCTTCAGCTCTTAGAGCAAACATGGAGAGATGCAGAAGGTTATGGCCACTGTTAGAGAAAAGGCACACATCTAGAGATGTGTTTAGATCTGTAAACTAGTCTAATTGTCTAAACTAGTCTAAATGTAATCTAAACTAGTCTACCAGTAATCTAATATAATTATTTTTCTATATTACATTAAACAATTGCTAAGTAAATGTATCTTCAACATGAGAGATGCTCATTATTCTTACCCTGCAGGTCACCCTCTTCAGTGATGGGAGGTACGAGTTTGATACCCTCAACAAACTGAATCCGTGTCTAATCCAGTTCTCTATCCATGCAGGTGGAAATAGGAGGTGATGTTGGCATCCCTCTGGCCACATTTTTAAAAGTGTGTTACCAAACTCTTTAAAAGAGATCTGTGCGTTGTGGATCTCAAGTTGACAGAGGTCCTTCTGAAATCCAGAATGAGGTCCTGCGAGGCCATACTTAGGCCACAACGCCATCCTCAGCATGTCCTTTTACCTGACTTTACACAATACACATTGAGCCTGCTAATTTTAATCCACCTCCTGTTTGGACTGATGATTGCTGTGGATCCTATTCTGTGCTGCTTAGCTCTCTGCGTGACATGTACTGCATAGAAAGGCTAGGTACTCCCTCAGAGTCCTGGACTCCAGGAATTCAGGTGCTTAAATCCTTATTTGGATCTAGACCTTTGGCCTTAATATCTGTGCCTCGTTTCTCAATACATATAAGCAGAGGTAATATCAATAAATCACCTCCCAGGATATTGTTGAAGATAAGACCATCCGTAAAGGTTCAAATTCTAAACCTCGAGGCAGTTTGATTTGTATCTAATGTTATCTGGCTTTGCTTAGTGTAATTGATAATTACAGTGAGTGGGTGACAGAATTGTGAAACACCATCACATGACTAGCACTATGAGAAAATCCCTTCACGTTCGGAGTTGGTGCTTCGCGACACAGTTTATGGTTCTTTCTAGAGGTACGGTCACTGGGATTTTTCACTATAAGATGAAAGTCTGGTATTTTTCCAGAATTTGGTGAGTTTGGGCACTTTAGAGGTGACAACCACTGGCAGAAGAGCGTAACGCTAGAATAATCAGGTGCACACCAAATAATTATGCTCACACCAAGCAGACTGAGCTCTTTAGGCATGGCAGACTGATGTTTTTTTCCAAAATTGCAGGCTTGTTTAGTCTTTTAAAGTTTGTTCTACAGAAGAAAATAGAACCTTAACAGGTTTGAAGTCTTAATTTCCTAAATGGAGTCCTAATCACCCTAAATGGGGTGATTTTACTTCCTCCAGCTGAAAGTAAAATGACTAGGAATTAATTCTGCTGATAGACTGGCATTTTGGTTAAAGGAGGTGTAACTAGGGCCTATGCTTTCATAGGACTAGAAATTACAAACTGTGGCAAGGATCAGAACATTTTTCTTATTTTGCCTCTGTAATCTAGAATGTGAAAGACCAATATTCAAATTCCTGTGGCACAATTGAGAATGATCTAGGATAAAAAGTGCCTATGAATCAAGTGAAGCAACGACTTGATGGCAGCGTCCCAGATCTACTCATTATGGCATACTCATTTCTTGAATTGAAAAATTTGGGTTTTATTCAGTTGCAGACATTTCAACACCGTATTACCATATCATACTGATATAATTATACTAGGAAATTAAACAAGCCCTAAGCCTTAGTACAAGAAACTCTGTACTTTTTGTGTGATTAAAAACTAAAACAGTATCTATACACTTGATAACATATACTTGATAAAGAGAGGAAACTGTATTAAAAGAGCCTGTTGAAAATATCAACTGATCAAAAGCAGAAACGAAGTGTGTGAACATGTGCATGCGTGTGTGTGGTGTGGGATGGTGACAGATTAAGAATGTGAAAAAGCATCAAATGGAAGAAAAAAATAAAATTCAAATACTAGTGTAACAAAAAAGGAAAAAGGGGGCATGTTAAAAACGTGTGAAATATAAAATACATCACAGACAAGACAGGTAGTCTTATTTACTCATTGGTACTGTAGGAGGGAAAAAACTATTCAAAGGCATTGACGGGCAACCATTCTAAAACTGATAAAGACATGTCTTTTTATTTATAAGCCTAATGAATTGAAGGATCTCAGTGCTCATTTTTATCACTGGGGCAAAGGACTGAGTCATATTCAAGGTAGGAATAGCTATCTATGTAGCATAGCTACGTATATAAACACATATACAAAAGGGCCCCACAAATCCTATACTGAAAGAGTATCATTAAGGTTGCAAAGTCAACCACTTAAATATATCAAAAAATGCCAGATTAAGACTGCTTGTCTGAGTTCAACTATGAGATTAGGTACTACTTTTCCGCTAGACTTCTATTGCATTTGCTGCATAGAATGTGCATTATTTCTTGATGAGCTTGATATTTTGTTTTCCTTTTTGTTCAAGGTGTGTCTTCAGTTCTTATTTATCACATGATAGCCAAACCATCCTCCAGAGGCAGAATTGTTCATTTCTCAAGATTTTATAATCATTATAATATACAAGTTCTTCAAAAGTATGAGTGACCTTGTAGTCCTGTAAGGAAAGATATGATTTAACATATATGGAATCAGAGGCCCCAAGTTCATTCCTTGATATGAAGATTATTTTTATTCCTTTCACATTTTCACTGCAATTCATCTCTTCAGCCTGTTCACTGAGTCTTTAACCTCTTCTCACAAGCTCATACTCTGCCTTAAGCCCAGCCAGCTGAATTTCCCTGTATTTTCCCAATCCTCCACCACTTCCCAGTCCCAGTTCACTGTTTATTTTACAGACTGCTAACCTACATTTTCCACTCCTGATTGCAGTCTCATTAGCCAAACACACCTAGTTGCTCTGAATCCTAGTCTCTCTCTGCAGTCGCCTGGGGAAGCAGCAGGTCTGGATCCCCTCTCCAACCCATCCTGCCATTCCAGCCACACCGGAGCGCTCATTCCTGCATACCTGGCTAGCATCAGCTTTACCTTCTCTGTGTTGTGCTGGATTACTTTCTCCTCCCTGTATCATGGTGAATTACTTCCTCTTTCACGTAGCCATGTCAGAGGCGTCACAAAACAGAAGCTTCCTCCTCAATTTTCTGTCCAATCTAGGTTTGCTTGGTTTAGACCAGAAAAATTCCCTGGCAAAAGAGGCCACGATGGGGAAAGCGCCTCTATTCTGGTAGTCCTGAGCCGAGGATAGCATATGCAGTTACTCAGTGAGGACAGAAATATACATGCTGATCTGGATGGGGGGCCCTGACAGAAAAGCTGCCATGACTTCTCCAGCCCCCCCCCTTCTGGAGGTGGGAAGGAAATAAAGACCGTTTAGTCTCATTAGGAGGGCCACAGAACCTGTGATGACAAATATGAGTTCTCACTGCGGCAGTTCGAAGAGAATGTTGCCACAGTACTTCAACCTAGTATCGTTCCCCCAGTCTTATTTTATTGAACTATTCAGGATACAATTTTCAACACACATTAAAAACCAGCTAGCACGAGGTAAACAGCAAAGGACAAAGCTTGTCCCAGTTAAAGCCTGGCAAAGGAAAAGAATCTTAGCAGAAGGTATTGAGCATCCACTTCTTTTGAAACAATGAGATCTTCACAAGCTTCAGGACAAAATGCACTTTTTTAAAAGCAAGGAATAAATACTTCGCTACGTGCTACAGCTTATGAGGAAACTCCCTCTCTGGGGAGGTTATTACACCGTTGTTTTCTACAAGACTTACTGCATTTTCTTCAAAAGCAGCTGGTGCACCTGGCTGCGGCTGTCACCAGGTTATCGGGGCCCAGTGAGGAGAGGATGCGAGGCGGGCAGCTGCCTGCTTTTGTGAGAACCTGGGGGAGTTGGAACGCAAACTGGTGAGCACGAAATGCGTACGGACCCCTGACTATCACCGTGCTCGCAGCTGGCCAAGGTAACAAGCACAATTTTCTTAGTGCTCCACTTTGGACTCAGGGCAGAAGGGGCGGGGAGGGGAAGTAATTTTTCTTCTTACGCTATGCTAGGTTAAAATTAACGCTAATTACAGCTAACGAATTATAAGCGCCGTGCCTCATTTCACACGGTGCCAAGCAGCCCTCCACCACGCTATGAGGAAGCCGCCCGGCACTCCCGGCCCCGGAGGGCTGCCGTAGCCCTTCACTGCGTGCCGGCGCCCGAGTGGGCAGGGACGGGGACACAGCCCTGGGCCTGCTCGCGGGGAGCCCCCGCGGGAGGGAGGGGCTGCCGGGGCAGCGGTGGCGGGGCCGGCTGCCTCAGGCCGCGGCCGAGGCGGAGCCACGGCACCGCCCGCCCATCCCGGAAGTCCCCCCGCAGCCGCCGAGGGGCCGCCTTCCTGCCGGCGCGGCTCCTCCTGCGGCCGGGCAATATGGTGGCGGAGGCGGCGCGGGCAGAGCCGTGAGCCGGCGCCGGTGCCCGCTCCCGCGTGTCCCTCCCCGCCGGTGGCGGCGGCCGCTGCTGCTGCTGCTTCCCCACCCGCCTGGCGGGCCTGCCCGGCGCGGCGGGCGATGCGGTCGGCGGGGCTGCCGGGCTGTGTGTGAGCGCGCTGCCCATGTGGGTGTCCCGGTGAGGCCGGGGGGGCAGCGGGAAGATGTTGCTGTCGCTGGTGCTGCACACCTACTCCATGCGCTACGTCCTGCCCGCCGCCGTCATGATGGGCACGGCTCCCACCTACGTGCTGGCCTGGGGCGCCTGGCGCCTGCTCTCCGCCGTGCTGCCCGCCCGCTTCTACCGCGAGGTGGACGACCGCCTCTACACCATCTACCAGAGCATGGTGCTCTTCTTCTTCGAGAACTACACGGGCGTGCAGGTGAGCCGGGCGGGGAGGGCAGGGCAGGGGAGGGGTCTTCGGCCTGGCGGCCCCCCGGGAGCCGGCAGCCGTTGGGGAGCGGCCGTCAGTGATGTCGGCGGCGGGCCCACGGCTCTCGGCTGGCCTCCCGGCCGGCGCCTGCTCCCCTTTGCCCCTCCTCAGGCCGCTCCGGCAGGCAGGACGCAGCTCGCCTCGCAGGGCCCGCCTGCCGCCATGGGAGGTCCGCGGGGAGGAAGCGGCCGTCGCCGCCCGCAGGTGCGGGCTGTGGCCTTTCCCCGGTCCCGGCGGGGGCTCCGGATCCGCAGAGGACAGCCTTCCTTCGCAGCCGCTGTTGCTCCGCTGGTGATGATTTTGCCGGAGTACTGGTGTTGTGTTCATTTTGCAGGTCGGGGAAACGGAAGGGATGCGACAGCGGTCGTGCTCTGTCAGCACTCGAGTGGCAGCCGCCTTTGCACACTTGAACCCCGTGGCCTGTGTTGCGCATCTGTAGTATTAAATTGGTAGTAGATAGGAAAACTATAATCAACTATAATTGTGCTTAATACACCTATGAGTTTTTAATAAATAGATTACTTAACCTCTAAATTATTGCAGCATCTCAGTTCTCGTGCAGTCTACCCACTGTCAGTCTTGGGCCCTTAAATTTTGGATCAGCCATGGATTGTGATTATTCAGTATCTCAGAAGCTGAAGTCCAAGGTTTCAGGTTAATAAGTCGACATTGGAGGCCTCTCTTGCGTGACCGGAGCGTTCAAATAATAATACTTCACCTATCTCACGAAGCGTTAAATGTTTGAAAGGTTACATATTTGTCTGCAATTTGAAAAGTAAATAAGGAGACTTTTAATTCTACATGTAAAAAATAATAACTTAAATGGCATATTTCATTTATATGAAATAAATTATTATTATGTAATAATAACGTAACTGTGCCTAAACCTGACTTTCAAAGTTGTCTGAATATACAGAAGTGTATTTGAAGTTCGTGTCAGCTATAGGTGCTTGCGAGTAAAGAATAACAAGTGCTTACATGTTGATTGGCAGGTGACAGAGCTGGTACAAATAGGCCCTTCTTCATACTTGCAGGTAAAGCATTTGTCTACTTTCTTATGAAGCATTTATTTCAAAATCAGGCCAGGTCTCCCCTAATTTCCACTCTTGAGCTGCAGTTGTAGGCCTCTTCATACCAACTCTCATGGAAACCCCCAAAGCCAGCTAAAGATAGAAGAATTGCACAGTTTGACATCAGGGTGAATAGAACAGATACAAAAGGGAAGTGAGATATTCTTGTAGTGGTAATTAGTTTTTGATTCAGCTTGTAACTCATGTAACTCCACCCTTGCATCTTGTCCGAATTAGTTAACTTGTGTTGTGATATATAGATCTGTTCTTTCTTTTTTTTTTTTTAAAAAAAAAAAAAGGAAAAAAGAGAAGAGGGAACTGTAGTTCCCAGATTAAGTACTGGTTTATCTGCCTTCCTTTTTGTATAGCATCTTTAATGCAGGTATCTTGATGTGTAGTAACACACCTTGGTCATTAGCTGCTAAAAGTAGCAGTATAATAGTTTAATTCAACCCATTCTACGAATGAGAGCCAAAAATCAAGATATAAACTGTATCAGAAAAATTACTCAAATTTCCTAAAAATAGTGTGCACAGAGTAGCAACCACTTTGAGCTTTTATCAAAAAAATGCCTGTGACATAGAGGTACAGAAAGGAAAATGCTAACCAAAAGAAACAAGAAGGTAGCCATTGTCTCTTGACCTCTGTTTTCTTTTATCGCACTGGTAAAACTTGATCCACACAAAAAAAATGGTGGGAGACAGTACAGATGATCACTTAGGATAATATTAAAATAGACATGCTTTGTCACAGTGAGCAACAGATGATATGAAGAGAAGAAGAGGTGATATATGCAAAGCTGAAATAGAGGATAACAGAAACGAAGAGAGCCCACAAAAACAACGTGGTATATGTTATAGGATAAGTAAATAGTAACTGAGACTGAAAGGTAAATAAAAACTTGGAAAATATGATACCTATGTAGAGAGGTAAGAGGTAGAATCGTTAAAATTCATGTGTCGTTTAACTGGAAGATATTCCCCATTTGTTTAAGGAGTGTCCTTTCAGGCCCTTTCACCCCAAACAGGGTGTCCTTTCAGACCTACTCTTGCGAACACCAAACACATTTAACTTGAAACTCATAGTAGAAGATTAAGCACATGCCTTAGTGTGTGAGATTGGTATGGTAACCTGAGAGCTTCTGTGAATTGGCTGTTTTAAGGCATGTAATTAGATGCAGAAGTGTAGCATCATTAAACTTAATCCCAAAAAACAATGCAAGAATAGTAACTTGTGTGGCTTCGTAAAGGCAGCTGTGGGGCTTTACCAGCGTTAAGGCATTGTAATAGCCATGGAGGGAGGAATTCAGCATCTCTTTTGGGTCTATTAATTTATTCAATTGATTGAAGTGTATTGGGATTTTTTTTTTTCTAACTGGATAAATGGGAGGCCAACAACCTCATCCATCAGAATAATGGAACTTGTTGCGTAGTCTCACTGAAGTCATTAGGGTTATACGGCTGCTTAAGTGACTTACTGAATCAAAGCCTTAAGTGACTTTTTCTTAGCACTGCAGCAGTCTTATCCTATATAAAAAGTCTTTAACATTATGTACTGTTCTGCATTCTTTGGTTTATTACGCTTAGAGTATTTGTGGTTTTTCAATATGATAACACTCCAAGGCAGTTGTGAATATTTGAGATGTCTGATCTTAAAATAATAATTTTGCTGAAATTCTAAGTAATGTGAGTGGGGCCTTAATAGAACAAAGTTGATTTGGATCATAAACATAGATTATTTTTTGACTGAATGAAATACTAGTGTATCTTGATATTTATTTTTTATTTATTTATCTGTCAGGAAGTGATGTTTCTGTGTATCATCTGCTGTTAGCCCATCAAGTATCTAAATCAGTCTCCTCCTCATGACCATGTGCACAAACGTATTTTTCTTCTTTTTTTATTTTCCTTGACTTGGGTGTTTTTAGCCAGTTTTTGTTTAAAACAAAAGCTCTAGTTCATGCCAGGAAGCATGATACTTTTCAGTTGTGAAATGTAACTAAATAAAGTGATAATCTGAACTGCATGACAGAAAATCTTGAAAGACTAATAATTCCCTTTCTCTTAAGTATTTGATTTGAGTTCTAAAATAATTAGAGAGCTATAATTGCTGTGAACCCTTACTGAGTATTTATGTTCTAGAAAGTGGCTCATGAAGTAACTGTAAATACTTTCCCTTTCTTATACTGTAAATACTTCCCCTTCTTAAATTTTGGGTCAGACCTGTTTTTTTTCCACCAAAACAATTTGTTTTACAGAGCCTAAGAGAACTTGAGCTAAGATGGAATCAGTTTAAATTTTCAATAATATTAGAATTCTGTTAATGAATTGCCAAAAATAGCCCTTTTGCTGACTATAATGCAAGAGTTGGCTGTAGAAAATTGAAGAACCAGTATTTAGAGTACAAAAAGCAGCCCAGAGCATACCAATCCTGTAAATGAGGTAAACTGGACAAAACCAGTATGACTATAAAGTGAAATCTTATAATGCTGTGTAAATTTGTCAGTGAAATTGCAGTTTAGCAGATATTAATAAATTTTATTAAGGAGCTATAAATATATAAAATTAATCTATATATGGCATTATGACAGTGCTCTTCAATAATCTCCAGGATTATAAACTTACAGTAATGAAAATTTGTAAATGCGGTCTGTTGGAAAGTGCCATAGAAATACCCCTGCTTTGGCCCTGGGTTGCTTTAGGTGCAAATCCAGTTGTCTCGGTTCCCACCTGTCCTGCTGTAAGCTGCAGAAGTGCTTTGGTGCTCTTTTCTAGGAAGAATATGTATGGGATGGTTGAAGTCTATGTAAAGTGAGTAGTAAGTCTTAGAAAGCAAAGGATGTTAATCTTACCAGTGACGAGCCAAAGCAGTCACTGACACAAACAGGTGCAATTCAAGTGCTTTGGAGGACTTGCATTTGTTTGTGCTAATAGTAGATTTGGCCCCAAGTTTCAAAATCATCAAGTAGCCTGTGAACTGTGGTTGTGTTACTGCTTTTGTCTTTACTCTGTTAGGGAAGTCTGGTCTCTTACATTTCATACAGACAATAAACACTTGCATCTTGCCATAGAATATGAAAACCAAATTGAGTGCGAATATGCCAGTGATTAGAATGTTTGAAGGGCTGAAAGGACTAGTAATTCAATATGATGAATGCTGTCATCTCTCTGTGACCCTTAGCATCTTATCCCAGTTGCTGTCAGGGTGATGAAATTAATGCCTATTGTGTTTGTGCACATGTTTCAAATCAGATGAGGACTAAATGTTCAACTTTTTTTGTTGCAATTGTGTTTGCTATTTTGTATTGAGCAGCGGTGAAGAAATAGTAAAGAAATCATCACTCGGACTGCTTCCTAAAGGATCATTTTCCATCTGAAAAGCTTTGACAAATGAATAAAATCCATGACTGAATTAACGTGCATGGATTTTGTTCAGTGCTTGTGTGAGCTCTCTTCCCTACCCCCACTTCCTGCTGAATAGTTTTTGGAAGTGGTGCTTTCATTGAAGGCATTATGAAATTCTGGTTTCCTTGTCATTACGGGACTCTGGAAGGCCTGTGAGAATCAGATGCTACCTCAGTCATGTTTAGCAGAGCTGTAGTATTTCTAACAATTATTTTAGAAAATATGGGAGATCTCTGTTAAACAATGCAATGTGCTTTCTGGATTGGTATTGAAGCTTGGACTTGCTTTGTCTCAACAAGGTTGAAAACTACTTAGGATTAGAGCAAATTAAAACTTTGCAGAGACACTGTGCTACTGAACTCTTGACGAGCCTTTCCGGTGGACTAGAGCCTGGGGCTGTGTTTCATGTCTTGGCTTCCTAGGAAACCTGTGAGGAGAGCTCAGTGTCTGAGCTTGGGATGGATGCTTAGCCTTCTAGCTGTTGGCCATTTTGCATTGAAAGTGAGGGTTGCGAGATCTGTGCCCATCTCTATTCCCAGGACAGCAGCCTTCCCAGATGAGATTATCTTTACTTACTCCCTGCTTTCCCTTTTGAAGCTCTTCAGCCATCCAGCAGGTAATTCGGGAGGGCCCAAGGTGGAGGTGGGAAGCAAGAGGGGCAGCGCAAGCCTAATGGCCAAGTTGCAGTGTACTCACATCAGGGCGGTGCTTCTGGTTGCTGTTGGTGAGGTGGGTTGTCATCTCTTAGGAACCTGGTTCTTCCCTCTCCACAGTGGGGGAGGCATCGTAACCAGGCATCATCAAGGCATGGTGAAGGTTCGTCTTCTAACTGCTTTCTGTCAGTAGACGTGAGTGACAGGGTCTGAGTCCCCTCGAGATGAGGACCCATTTCCTGGCCAAATGCCATAACTGGAAGGTCAAAAGGAGACATCACTTTTCACCCTTCTCCAGTTGTGTTTGGAAAGAAAGTGCTGGCGATTGCATTTTGGCGTAAGCCTGGTTTTACCAACCTGTGCCTGAGTTCCCGGAGCTCTCCTCCCCATCTGGCAATTCAGGAGTGGAAGAGTACTGGGACAGTATGGGAGCTGGGTGGGAAGGCACAGAGCTGCAGGCAAGGCAAACCTCCAAGCTGAGGTGGTAGCTGAGCAGCCTCCGAGGGCTTGCGCTTTCCTTCATTCCATGTAGCTTGCAGCAGCAACTCTTGTTAGCACCTGCTGCACATGTTGCTGCTCTGCAAAACTCTGTTAGCTGTTGTGAGGCATGTTGAAGGTTAAGATCATCATAACTTGTCATTTATTTGCAATTGTAGAAATAATGAAATAAAGGTCTTGGGGAGTGATAGAAATTTGGGGATTGGTGTGGTGGAAAGATTGAAAAGAAACTGGCTAACATAGTGAAGTGAATGACTTCTGTGTGGTAAACTTTTGAAAGAAGCCCACTGAAATTTTTCTGCTGTGAAATTTTTCTTTCTGTAAACTGTCTTCTTGAAGACAGTTTATCCTGGCTCATCTCATTAGAGATTTTAGGGCGCAGCTGTCTCCAGGTGTATATATCTTTTATAGCATACAACAAAGTCCTGTGTGTTATTGTAGCAGAAATTAAGTGATACCTGCTAAGCCTGAGGGATGCAGCTTTCAAATTAAGATGGATGCCTAATTTTAGACTCCTACGTTCAACTGTGGTATGAGGCAACAAAAATAGATACATTAGGTTTGTAAGCTTTGTGCTCTTTCTTTTTTAGATATTGCAAAAGATACATTTGCATATATCTTAATTTTTGTTCTGTCTGCCTTTGGCTATTGTTCTGAAGATGAAAGTGAAATCCTTCATGACTCCAGTTCATCGGGATATCGGCTAGAGTTCAGCTGTGCTGCAGATTTGGCTCTGGGGCAATCTGGAAAGAATTTAGTATGGGGAGATTCCACATTCCGTGCTGGTCATCCCTCACCTCCTGCCCAATATATGAAAAATAAATAAATTAAAACTGAGGTCTATTAGTATTTTTAGAAATCAAGTATCAGTAACTGCTGTTTGGGTTCATAAATTAGAAGCTTTGTGTGGAGATTCGCCTAGCATGTTTTCTGATTGGCAAGTCACAACGGAATCTGAATTTTATATCAGCCTTATCTAATACAGTCTGCAATTTAAAACTGATATGTATGTTTACATTTTAAAGTTAGCTACATGTATTTACGAAAATCCTAAAAAGTCAAGTATTTGTCAGGTAGGAGAAGCTAAAGAGTCAAAGGGCTGATTTGAATGCACTTATAAATTCTGATTTCAAGTATTTGGCCAGTAAGTTTTACAATCTCATGGTTTGATTTTAAAATTTTCTGTTTAAATATATTTTAATTTGAATATCTTAAGATTTTTAGTATATTCAGTTTTTAATATAAGTTGTCCTGATTTTGCATAATTTGTTACATTTGCAAATACAAATGGTATTTATCACACTTTCCTCTTTTTGCATTTAACTGTTTTGGTAGATCCTGGGCCATGGAGTTTTACAGTGCTCTTCGATGCCCTTTCCTTCTGCTTACATAATAAGTCCAGATACTTTATGTAAGGATGATTGTTAATTGAGAAGTTTTTTTTCCTGGTACTCTACCATCAGACACTGCTCTTGCTAAGAGAAGATTCTATTCATAGTTGAACATTTGACTCCAATTATTTCAAACTATTTACCTCAGGCTTACAGGGTATACTTTTTTCCTCAGTTTCAGTTGTGTTAGATAAAGTAGACTCAGATGTGAGGGATTTTGACATTACAATTATGAGGAAGCATATCTTCTCAGGGGAAAAATATTCTTTAGTCTTTGTTCTGTCAATTTGAATTCATGCTATGAAGAGATTTAGGATAAAAAAACAGGGAAATTATTTTCTTCTTTTGTTCATTTCATTTCTGTCACATATTACCTGTCATCTTCCCTGTTACAACTAGCTCCTCAATGTGGGACCAGGAAATCATACAGTTTATGGTAGTTTGATTTTGAAATGTAAAATTAGCTATCCATGATTTGGTCAATCTGTATTTGAGCACACAACTAGATGGGAAGAAAAATAATTATTTTCGATGACTTTGAACTGTATTGTGGTAGTTGCAATAATTTTTGCTCTGGAACTTACGGATTGGCTTGAAGAGTTTTCCCGTCCCATTTTCTAATGCTACTTGGGAATCTGAGGGCACACATGGTTTTTTGCATAAGCAAACACAGTGCACAGTCCCGAGCAAGTTGCAGGTGAATTGGCTCATACGCACGCTGTGGTGGTGTGCAGATATTAGAGTGATTTTAACAGTGACTATTTTTTGAGGCTGATTCAAGTTTATTGTGTTCAGGTCTGGAGCCAGATTAGTTGCAGCTAGCTCAGATACCTCCCTGCATGTTCTCTTTAGCTGTGTAATGATTCCTTTGCCTCACCTTGAAAGTCCATAGTGCTTAAATTCTAAATACTTACTGAAAATCATGTGTGGAGGAGCTTTCAAAAATCTTACTCCACAATCACAAGCAGAGGATGTAGAGGTTTCTTAATCATCCCCTTTCCCATGTGTGTTGACTCACTGATAACTTCACACCCTTTCTGTCTGTACTTGATACAAGCGCTTGTACAAGTATTACAAATAAAGATACAGTCAACTCCTCCTTGGAGTCCTTGACATTTAGAAGCAAAGTTCCTATTATAGAGAGCTCTAGCTAGAGGAACGCTGCAAACTGCCACGAGGTTTCCTGCTTCTGACTGGTGTGAGGTGCACAAAGAATAACATTTCCAGAATGTGCTTGATGTACCAAGGCAACGAAGCTGCTATTTTGGAGGGGATGGATGGGATGGGACATGGACATTATGTCTTTTCCACTACAGGATAGTAATAAAGTAAACAATAGCTACATTAGATGTGGGTCACTTTTTTCTTTCTTTTAAGGAAATTACAAAAATCTGTGGGAAGAAATCTTCAGAGGTGCCAAAGGCTTAGAAGAGAGACTATTTCTCTCCTAATGAAACGGTGGAATACTTCCTTCCACTCATTTGCTGGAAGGCGTGTTCGGGTTTTGCGTAATACCAAGATGCCAGATGTTCAGAAAAACCCTCCTATTGAAATCTCAGCTTATAAATAATCTCCTTTCACATGTGCTATATATATTTGAAATATGTGCAGTACTTGTTAAAAAAAAAGTAATTTATGATAAAAGTTATTTAGATGCTCTAACTTTGACTTTCCCAAGTGGTCACTGATTGTAATTGTGGGCTGCTCCATGGTCCATGCCATAGAACTGCACTGAAATCAAAAGCGAGTAATTTGCAGAAAGATCCAGTAAATTATTTAAGCACTGAAAATAGGATTTTTTCCAGAACTTAGATGCCAAAATCTTAAAATTATGTTCATGATAAGTCCTGCTTTTTTCTGTCGCCAAGACTGAAATAGTTAAGTTATACAGATGCCTTTTTTTAAGGTTCCTCAGATAGCTAAGGAGTCCAGGCAGGAATGAAGTAATTGTGTGTGCTTAAAGCAAAGTTCCCAACCCATGTATAGCCCTGATCAGAATCCAGAAGCAAAGCTCCTGAATCTACAAAGTACTGTCAAATGATATTTAACGTATGCTGGCAGGACTGGGGACCTCAAAAAAAGTTGTAGCTCTTCCCCTGCCCCTCCCCCCCCCCCTTTAAACAAACAAACAAAAACCAAAAGGGAATAAATTACGGTACCTCTCTTTAACTTAATGAGTTAGAGCACAAACTCAACTTACAGGATGCATCAGTTCATTTCTTTCTAAATACACATATCCCCAGCACTTCTTCGAAAAAGGTGATTTAGCAGTTTGTTTTCAGAAGACAGAATCCCTGTTCCATAGATGTACCTTCTAATAGCAGTGAGCAGCGTGTTAGGGCGGGATAGGATTTATGATCTGCATCTGCTTTCAGAGGACTAGATTCTGGCAATTCAAAGCTGGCAGGCTCAGTATCACAGATTTTGTGAATCCCCTTCTGCAGCGCTGAGCTCCCCTGGAAGCCAAGAGCTCTGTCTTTTGTTGATGTGCCATGGGTAACCACTGGAGTGGTTTTGTTCAGTCTAGTCTGGGACTATTGTTTAAATAAGTGTAAACTAACTAAATTGCCCTGACGTTCTTGATATTGTGGCAGCTTATTTTCTCTGAAATTAGCCTTTTGCTCAGATTGGATATTCCGGTTATTATGGATGTTTCCCAGAACTTCTTTGCTCTACCACGTGCCTCTTGTCTAAACAATAATCACCACCTGAATCACCCTCTGAGCGAGAAGTTGCAAAACTATACACATCACTATCTAGGTAATGTTAGACTGGTGTGAATTAAGTGGTTCGTAATGTTCTGCTCTAAATCACCATCTGAGGCTTTGGGGAGGACTGTGAGGAAAGGTGTGTAATGCAGCTGTGGGATTAAGTCCTTCACATCTCAGTCCTCTCTGCAGCATCTGTGAAAGTTGCAGGCAGGTGGGTATTGAAAACAAAACTAGTCCAGTTAAACACATGATATTGCTCATCTGTTGACAAGCATCTCATTCCTTTTACAGGATTCTGGGGGTTTTGTGGGTTTTTTTAGAATTATAGTTAAGAGTATCCAGAATAACAGGGAATGTTGGCATCATCTAGCCTGCTGCTGTAACTAGATGTTCTGAGTATATACTTTTAGTTACCTTTTCTCTATATGAAACTCTTTCAGCTTTTGCTCTAAAATAAGTGTGGTGGTTATTATTGCTGTTTATTTGATTTCCTTCAGTAAGCTAATGGCAGTGAAAATATCAAGATTTTTCTTCAGACTGCCTGCCTGCAGTGAAAATTATTTAATTCGTTATAAAACTCTAGAAAATTAGGCAACTAATTCCTTATAGCGTAAATATTTGCAAGTCTTTTTAATGCTCAAATACAAAAAGTAGTCAAATATACACAGAATAAGACTCTAAATCTGTATTTTTACTGACATAGATATTATAAAATTTATTATAAATATTAATTTGTTTTCATTAGCTCACAAGGTAACTGCATTTCCTTTAAAATTTTATTGATGCTGATTCTTCCAGAAGGAGCTTTCCCTTAATTCAGGGGTCAATTATCTTTAATTCAGCTGGGAAACTGTAAAGCCTTTACATTCAGCATCAGAACTAGACGACTTCTATACATGTAGCTAGTGCCATTGAATGAAGCATAACCACTCATGTTTATAACAGTTTGTCAATTTAGACCATAAGACTAAAAGCTAGTAGGAAAGCAAAAATGTACAGACTTCATACTTAACATCAGATGGTATGATTCAGTCCTGCATAATTCATATATGTTGCTAATATAGTCTTCTTACAAAAAGGAAATAAAATGGCAGTAACTGTATTTTTTGAAGTTCTCTGCTTTCTGGGTCAATCAAATGAATGAATTAAAAATTGAATTACATATAGGAATCTTCTCAGATTCCCCAGAGTTCAGTCTCTTGGCAATGGTTTTCTTCACTGAACCCCAGTAAAATATATAGCTGCAGAATATTTGAGTGAACTCTCTGCTTCAATAAAATAGATTGCATTGTGGTTTTATGGTTTGATGCTAAGCCTGAGCAGCAGAATTCAGACTTGTGCAATTATGTATTGAGCAGATAGTCTCTTTAACTAAAGAGGTTATGAGGTGTAGCAATAATATGACCATTACCTAAAAACTGTATGTGATCTAAAGGTATTTTTAGAAAAATTATACTTAAAGGTAAACTTTTTTTTCCCCAGATCTAGAGAAAAAGCAACTAAAAACTAAAACATGAAAGTCCTTTCTCCTTCTGTCCTATTCATATTCCTTATGCTGTAGGCAAGTGAAACTCATATCTGTTAAATGCGAATAAAAGTGCTTCTCTGACTTCTGTGAAGAAAAGTAAACATTTGAAATTCTTAGAGTAGGACATATGAAAACCTGAGGAATTTGTCAGCATCAAGTATCCTGTCTTGAGCCTGCTTCTTGTCAAACAGGGTAAATAGATTCTGTGATCTGAGGTACTTTCTCTAGAAGCTCAAAGGATTGGTTGTGTCATCAGGCAGGTTTTTAGACTAAGAGATGATTTAAACAACTTCCCATAAGATGCCTGCAGCAATGCTGCAGAAGTCAGCTTGCACAGGGTTATGTGCTGACTTCAGAAGCCGTATCTGGTAGTTGCTGTTGGTGGTTTGTTGATGCAAGCTCCACCCTTTCACCACAAAATTATATCCAGACTTTGTAACAAACAGATGAGAAATACATCCTAGGATACTATTTATTTTAATAAGCACTCACGTTGTAGTAGTGCCTAGCTAACAAAGACGCTCTTCTCCCAAAGAGCATGCAATCCCAGTTATAAAAGTAGTCAGGAAGAAAGAGCGAAATGGAGAGAAGTGCGTGTTGTGAGGATAGCACAGCTGAGTATATGAAGTTTGTATGGTTGTTTTTAAGTGAAGTGTTGATGTCTTGAATGTTCTGTTTCTCCTCTCTTCCTCCAGGAGAGGGAAGGAGAGTTGTCCTGCTATTATCCTACTGCTTTTATCCTTCTTTCCAGTTGCTATTGCCTGTGCTTGAAGGTGACATTTTTCCCGATCAGAATGCTTCACCTTCTCCGCAAAGTGCACATCAGTTTTGTTGAAGTAACAGCAAAGAAGGGAGCATCATTCTGCAATTCACACCTAGTTTCTTTGAATAGAGAAGGGAGGAGGGTTAGAAAGTCTGAGGAACCAAGAATGAGTGTGCTAGTAGACGTGTGATAGGACATCAGATGAGATGTCCCAGGTTTTTACCACCAATAACCAGCTGTGTTGCCTTACTGCCACTGAAGCAGAAATGCCAGATCTGCTTGCAGGTCAGCTCCTGAACAGCCACATCCAATTATCATATTAAGGTAATCTCTTTGCTAGGAGTTTGATGTGGTCACCAGTTGACCTGCAAGCAGGTCTTCTGATAGCGTGATTGCTTTTACCTCTTGAATTATTTTTGTCATGGCCCTGTTTACTGAGCTGATGTAGTTAGGATGTGATTAAATGATATATTTAATTTTCTTTGGTATGTGCAGATTTCATAAGCAAGAAATAAAACTCTGAATTGGGAGTGTCCACCTTGTTGCAGTGAAACTCTACGCAAATTATGAGTTATTCAGGTGTGGCTGCCATGCAGGACTGTTTTACATAGCTACGTGACCTGCCACGTTAGCGCAGCCATAGTTGAATATGTTGCACTGGAAAAAGCAGAGGCTGCTAGGGAAGCTGAAACTGGTGTCACCAGATCACCCAGGAGCTCCCATTTGCAGGCCTAGATCAGCCTATCACTGAATTAGTAAATTCTCCCATCAGGAGAACTTCTTGTAACCTCCTGCCAGTGAATCAGAGCTTCGTCTGGCCACAACGCTCTGAGGTGTGTCTTGTCCCTGCTGAGCGTGTGAACAGCTTGGTGTATGGCAACAGGGAAGCTGGGTACCGGCCTTCCCATGGAAGGGAATCTGTTAGCATCCAGTTCCCTTTCTTTGAGACCTCACTGAATTGAGTTTGACAGCACTGCTATGTAAACTGATGTGAGAGACCCATATTAACAGTAACTGTATTACCCATTATTGTGAACTGGGCTGTGAAACAACCAAAACATGGCTAAAAGCACACATTTTAATGTTCTGTACACAAGTAATGTTTGCAATGTTAGACTGTAAGTCTACATTTTAAATATTTTTCCCTCAAATCTCTGCTTACTTTGGCTTGCTGTGTTGCTCTTCCATTTAACTTGTTTTCTTTGCTTGACTTCATTGTGTCTTTTTTTTCTTTTTTTTTTTTTTTTAAACAAAGCAGCACCTATTCAAATGAATAGGTTCCTCACTTGCTTCTTTGTGGCAGACAGGACATTTATCTTCTCAGTCTTTCAAGCTGTTACATAGGTAGAATGTATGAATACTGTGGCATTTGGAGAGCTGTGAATAAAATATCCGAAACACCAGGTCCGTTAGCTTCTGAAACGGAAAATTGCCTCCCAAGTATGTCCTGCACCGCTTCCCTGGTGCTGGCTAGCGAGTGCCCTGCAGAGGGCAAGACCACCCCCTCTGGTGCTGTGCGGACCCCGGGGATGGCACTGTTCCTCTGAGGAGGACTGGGAGTCTCTTAGCTACTCTGATCTCTTCAGGTTGCTTCAAAAGGGGCATGCACACAACCTGGCACTGTGGACACTTGTTTCTGCATTGCTGTCCCTGGTAAATCACTCAAGTGCTTGCCTTCACTGTGGTCCCCGGATGTCTTCTGCAGCAGCAGACTGAGAAGGAGCCAGAGACTGCACAGTCTCTGCAGCAGGGAATTCTGCAAAGTTAGCTACAAAAAACAGCAGGGAGTCAGAAGTTTTCTGGACCATGAAGAAGAGTACTGTATCATTTCCTTCTGCAGCTATAATACACATTAGGTGCTCTGGTTCACCTAAAAGCAGCAGATTGCCAGAAATTGAAGGCTTGCCCTGAGGGGACTCTTCCCCTGCTTATCCACAAGCAGGTGAATTCTTAGACATCATCTCAAAGGGAAAAGGGCAACGTTTCTGCAGGATTCAAAGCTCTTAACTGTTAGCCTTTTGTTGTGTAAGGTCTATGAAAATTTCCAGAAACACAACAATAAAGCAAAAATGCTTTGTTCTGAGAAGGAGAGCTGTGTGGCTGCCCGCAGAGTAGGTGTCTCCTGCAATCTGAAAAAGCCTCTAGAGAATGCAGGTTGGAAGTTGCCATTCTTACCTCGTTGTAGTAACAGTTGTATTTTAAGTTTGTAGCTCAGTTCCTAGCCATGAATGTCTAATACGCGAATAGCTCCTTGCTGGCCTTTCATGAACTGCATAAGCCTTTTCTCTAGATTACTGAAATGGGCAGTGCTGAAGTGAACGATGCTGCAGTTAAAGCTGTTGCATCCTCTTAGGTTGAGCCATCTGAGCAAACAAAATAGAGTTTCCAGATTTTCTCACTCCTTCCTTTGCTTTGAAATAAAATAGTCATTTTTTTGTGTTTAATGAGAACTAATTATAAATAGGAAAAGATAGATTTTTTTTTTTTAAATTCTTTTTTTTAGTTCTGTACAACAGTATGGCTATGTGTTTTATCATGAGTAAAAAATGTTGGTCCATTATATGTAAACACATGTAACTGTTATGGTAAGACGTAATGTTGTGCATAGAAATTGCTTACAGTAACAATGAGCGGGTGTTCCTCTGGGATTAAAAAGTGAACTAGATCCAATATTATTGAAATAAAAAATTATACAGATTAACTGTTATATTTGGCAGACATGATCATACATGTTTTTTTAAGGGAATGATCCTTTATATTTGTTTTTACTCATGCAATAGTCACAAGTGAATGCTTTGAATTGTGGGTCTGATTACACTGAGATTTTGACTTTGTACATTAAAGTGGAAATTTTTAAAAGTTGAAGTTACAAATTGTATATTTCAAACCCTGTTCCTTGTGTGGGGCAGCCCTTACAGTGTCAAAGGCAGGTTTTGTTTTCCTCTTGTTCTTATTTTGTTACATTTTAAAAAAGCACAGATAGCATTCAGGACCTTCTGGTTTAGTGATTTGTTGTATTTGGCCTTTTCCCTTCCTCTAAAACAGTCTTTGCCAGAAACTGCATAGTGGAGTCTTAACTTGAAATTAAACAGTGTATGTGGACCTAGTGCGTAACACTGCTGGAAAAGTGTACACTTGAAAAATGAAGCTTTAACTCCATAAGTGAGAGTAGGAAGATAATTTTTTATTTCAGTGGAATTTTTGTACCTGAACTGTAAGATCAGACCCTCTGACTGCTACCTTGACTAAATAATGTATGGTACCTGGAGTGTCAGCAGTAAGGTTATAAATTCTCCGGGAACTTTAATGAGAAAATTACTCCTACAGGAAAATCTTGTTTGAATTTCTTGGATACTGTTCAGAATATACTTGTTAACTGACTTGTTACAAATAATATTCAGTTAAGATTTATTGTGTATGCCTTTTTTTGGAAAAAAATTCATTCAAATATGTAATGTTCTCTTTACTGTATGCTAGATGATCTCTTGTTCACATATTTACTGAATATCTCAGTTTGCCGATATCTAGTTTCTTGCCTTGAAAACAAAACTCGATCAACAGTGCAGTTACATTTTCAAGAAGGAACAGCATGAATGTAAAACATAAGCTTTATGTGGGGTTTTTGCCTAGCATTACAATAGAAGGTGTTATCATGGGTTAACTGAGAGGTGGGCAGATTTTCCAGAGATACTCATGGAGACCTTCTGTAAGGATCAATACGAGACTTGGCATACTAAATGATGTTAATCAAGATCTGAATATTAGTTAGATCTTCCTGATAAAATTCTCAGATGGTCCAGACTAGGGAAGTGGTGATAATAAGTGGTTAAACCTTCCAAATAGCGCTTTGGTTCGTGGTGAAAGGAATCACTTCGAAGAAGAGTGTATGTTCAATACACTAACTTCTAGAAACAAGGAGTACAGCCATTGGTATTGGCAGAGCAAGGGAGGAATGCTACCTAGAATGTACTGGTTGGAAAAACTGAGTTTCATTAGATAATGAAAATATTTATTAAAGATAATTAAACGGCTGCATGGATTCTTCAATTCAGGATTGAAGTGGTTTAATTCATTTCTCATTTTGTATTTGAAATAAAAGTAATTGAACTAATCCATTTTAAAATGTGACTTGGATTACTGCTTCAGCATCTTGCTTTGTAGTCATGCTCTCAGAAGGTTACTTCACTAGTAGGCAGGAAACCACAAGGCTAAAGGGTGTCTTTAATGTAACAGAGAAAAAAGCATAACAAAACCTGCTGACTGGAAGCTGAAGACCAATTTAAAGACACCCCTCAACCTCATGCTTTTTTGTTTGTTCTTGATAGTTAAAATCATGGCAAATGGTTGAGATTTTGTTCGTGATCTAATCCAAGAAAATTTACCATTTTAGATTAAATGATAATGAGTGTCTGGCTGAAGCATGTCTTATTCAGTAGCTGTATAAAGTTAAATGGTGGTTTTGTACATGTCTATGATTCCTCTTTACCTTTAATTATATTAATGTAGGGATCTTGTGGATGTAGGTCAGCTTCCATGGATCCAGTTCTAGGGCTGAGGCACAAGAACAGAATAGCTTTCTTAAGCCCTCATTAATTAATATTCACTACTTTGTTGATAAGTCAGTTGTATGCATGATGGGTACTGATGCAGTGATGGGGTATTTTTCTGTTAATGGTGCTAACTTGCTGGCAGTTTTCCTAGTAAATAGCAATTACTGCATTGGATCTCATCACTGCCTAATGCAGTGAAAATAAGTAATAAAGTAATACTATATTTCTTTTTTTTTTAGGTAACAATCTACGGGGATTTGCCAAAAAATAAAGAAAATGTAATATATTTATCAAATCATCAGTGTACGGGTTTGTATTTTTTTTGTTTGTCTTAGCACTTTTATAGATTAAAAAAATCTGCTTGTCTGTTCACGGTGTCTCTTTCCAGCCTTGCCTTAACGAGCAAGAACTTCTAGTTCAGAAATCTTTAATGATGTTTATATGTACAACATGTGCGTCTTGTTTCATCAGTGGCAATTAAAAACTAATTTAACTAAACATTTTGGGCTTTTGTTTTTGCAGTTGACTGGATTATTGCGGACATGCTGGCAATTAGGCAGAATGCTCTCGGGCATGTCCGGTATGTCTTGAAAGATGGGTTAAAATGGCTTCCGCTGTATGGGTGGTATTTTTCACAGGTAAGCCCATTCACTTTTTCCTTGCTGTTTGTGGGTCAAATATGTAAGATGTACTTTCCTTCCATTTGTCGTATGTGCTGGGAAGATGTAGTTCTGAGCTGGCACTTGTTCATTTGAACATGGAAGTAGCTGGTTTCACTCAGTGTAGTTAGATGTGTATCTTAGTTGAGAGATGGTTATTAAAGAATCAGTTTACTTTCCTAAACGAATACTTCTTGTGGATGGTGTTTATTACTAGAATTAAAACTGTAGAGTCCGTTAGAAGCATTTCAGAATATTCTAGAACTTTGTTCTTTTTATAATCCAAAACCGCACTTAGCAGCAGGTGTAAACAGACCTTTTTTCTATGTATGGGTTTTTTTTTTTATCGTGCTACAAATTGGGAATAAACTGACATTGCTGTGGTGTACTTATTTATTTTTCAATTGTTTGGTTTTAGCACAATATAAAAGAGGAAAATTGGACTTAGTATAGTGTGGAGGAAAAGCAGATCCCAGCCTCTGTGAAAGTGTTGATGGTTTTGCTTTGGACTTCAGTTAAGCAAAAACCTGAGTCTAACAGTATTCCTACTATTACCTTTTGCTTTCTTGTCTTCCTGCAAAATGCTCTACTTGTTCCTTTTAGTTTGAGAGCTTAACCTGACGTGACTCAAAATTATAGTTACTGAAGAAACAGTGGGCCATGGTCACTGTAGAGTTGACATACTGAGTGGATGTGATCTTTAATCTAAAACGGTGGAGGACAGTGTAGATGGCTTTACCTCCCTGAAATCGTCTCTGAATTTGTCATATCTGTTCTTTGCTTTTTCTGAAAGCAGGACTGTTTCTATATAGTAATGAAATAAAATGTAGAGGGGGATGTTTTTGGAAGTATTGGTATGTTTTGCTAGGTGATCAGAAATGGCTTCACAGTACTTATCTCAGGATTTAGATGGGTGCTTAGTTGTTAGAGTAGAAATGGATTAAGTTTTGGGTAACTGTTCCAAAGTGCCTGTTTGATAAGATTTTTCTCCTTTGGCTTCTGTCTGTGATCTGTCTGCAATTTGTCTGCGATCTTTACCTGAACGTTAATCTGCTTTCTGCCCGCCACCCTACTCTCCGCCACCCAGGCAAAGAAAAGCAAAAAACACTTAGAAGAGTACTTCTAATAGAATTAGACAGTTTGATTGAATTGACTGTCAGCCCTGTCCAAGAGGATGGGGGTATTGAGAGAAATACTATGCTGGGTATGATTTGAACTATATATTAATTTGTAAAGGAACATATGAAGAGTAGGCAACTACAGACATATTCCGAATAGGAGGCTTTAATCTCTCCCTCATCCTTGGCTGCACGTTCCTCTCTCTCTCACCGGTTGCGCTCTTGCATCCATAAGTCAAGTCAGATCAGTTGATTGCTAGAACCAGCAAAAGGGGGAAAGTTTTGAGTATACAGCCATGGGTGGGAAGGGGGGAAGGAAGCAGGATAGCCTTTGTGTGGCCGTTGATGCTGAAACTTTGCCTCCAAGAAGCTAATGTAAGTTGGATTGGGTTTAGAGTGCGTTGGGCAAGGGGAGGTACAGATCCATGAACTGCCTAATTAATATGCTGAAGAATAGGAAGTGCCTTAAACAGTGGCCTTTCCCAGCAATCACATGTTGCCTTCTAGCTTGGGTGTACCTAATTCGAACAGAGGTTCAGAGTCTTGGATCATGTCACATAAGGTGCCCATCGCTGTGGTGTGAACTTGGAACTTATCTTGGAGCACAGGTAGCGGTTGAGGTTCCTACTGTCTGTTCAGTGCGTAAGAGGTTAGAGTGTCCCCCGAGATATTGGGAGATCCAGGTTCGATGTTTTCAGCATGATTGTTGAAAATGTTTGTTGTCTTCTGGACGAGTGCCTTAGCAAGTAGGCTGTAAATCTAGGCTGGAGCATGAGTGGTTGCCATCCTTTCTTCTAAAATCGCTATGTTTAGAAAAGAATATGCTGCAGAGAAAGTAAGAAGACTGTTCACGATTTCTTTTTATTGGTGGGTTTGCTGTCCCAGTCCCCTAAATAAGTATGGACTGTCACATCCTGTCATACCTCACTGAGGGTATCCATTGGGAGAAAATGGACTTCTCTGTTGTCTAATGCTTGTCTCCACTAATGACTCTGGTTCTCTACATTTTTCTTCCACTAAAGTGACTAGTCTGCTGCATGGAAATATTTTGCTCTTTGTCCTTGCCTGTAGTCATTACATTGGTGGTGATTTAAGTCTGCTTTAATTAAAATACAGACAGGATATATATTCCATCCGCTATCACTAGGTGTCCAGAAATGATTTTTTTGAAGATTTTGGAAAATTACTATTGCTATCTGGAATATCCGGGGCTCAGTTTCCTGGCTGCTATATTGACTGTTAAAAGAAGGTTCCTGTGGAAATTAATCTGAACGTAGCCTACATTTTTAATCAAAACATATATATTAAATAAAACCTGTTCAGCTTTGGATTCCTCAAAACGTAATACAAGATTTAGTGGGGGATGATTATATATATATTTTTATATATATGTATTTAAATCAGTGACACAAATGAAAAGCAGCTTACTAACAGTGGTGATGCGTGTGTGTTTAAATGACTGAGACGGGATGCAGCAGGACTGCAGTGCAACCTAATAGGTATTTTTATTGTTTTTATCACACCAAACAGTGCAAAAACATAAAACACTTCCTGCCCTTCCTGTTGATGTTCTGTCAGTGATGTCACTCACACTCCACTAAAAGTTTCCAGAGCCACATAATTACGCCATGCTCACGGAATTCATATTCCCTACCTCAGGTAAACATCCTGTTTGGAAATAAACGTGGTCTGGATGTCCAGGAGAGCAAAATTCAGGCACAAAGGAAGTATGTTTGTAAACATAATCCATTGTTGACTGAGAGGGGGGCTTTTAAAGTGCAGCGGAAAAAAATTGTAACCTTAAAAACAGTACTTCCAGAAATCTGTTTTGAAAAGCGTTCATATATTTGATCTCTTACTGAAAAGGAAATGCAATACAAATTGGGGAATTCAAGCTATATACAATTGCATAACTAGCATTCTTTTTTGGAGGCAACTATCTAATAGCAAGAAAAGAAAAGAACCACTTAAATTAACCTGTTATGTTCCAGGTTTGATTTATTAGGTAGAGCTATTTCTTTTCATAAAACTGGCTTTATTATTTTTGGGTGGATCTGAATTTTTTTTTTGCCATATCTTTCTCTACCAAAATGCAGCTAGCTCCTATTCATCTTGTACCACCTGGTGAGGCTGGGATGTAATTTTGATAAATATTTTTGATATCCCAGAGTTTGCTTGGCTTTTTAACATAGGAAGTATGTCTTTGTCTTTTCTGTTATTCAGCATCAGCTTGTGCACCCTTTTGGTTGTTACTGAATTATAACCAAATATTTAGCTAGTATGGCATCTTGCCTCTCTTTAGCTTTGTAACCCTGCGCCATAGGAGAGCTGACATTTGTGTAGTTGGGTTGTATGCAGTGAATGGTGATCTTGCAATATGTAATTTGGCTCTTCTTACGTTACGTGACTGGGTACTCATATTTACTTGAGAAGTACAGATCTATTTCTGAGCACTAAAAAGTCTGAGGTGGGGACACCAAACCTGTCTTTGGTGTTGTGGTGTCCTTAAGCAAACTGTACAATAGTAACTTGATTTCTCCAAGTTCACAAATTAAACAAGGAAAAGGTGGTTCAGTATTTTCCCAGTTTACTGCAGCAGGTTAGTAATCTAAGGGAAGACTTTGATTCCAGCCTTCCCTCATTTATCAAAGCTTGACCTAGCTGAGCTCACGCAGAATGATGACTTATCAATTACATGGAAGTCTTGTATAATAGATGCATTGTTTCTCATATCAAACTGAGTTTACCCTTCCTGAAAGTGGTTGTTGTGTTGAGTGTCACTGTACAGAATAAGACTTCTACTTCCCTTTAATGGTGTCAGATCTTAAAAACGGTCTTACGTGTGGAGTGTGTAGATAACATGGCTCTCTGTTTGCTGCTCAGCTGATGGAACATTTTTCTGTTCATGCCATTATCTATCCGGGACTGGTAAACTGCTTGTGGGATGGTGCTGATACGATGTTCCAGCCTGCTAACAGCCAAGCTTGG
This sequence comes from Calonectris borealis, assembly GCF_964195595.1. Taxonomy (NCBI): domain Eukaryota; kingdom Metazoa; phylum Chordata; class Aves; order Procellariiformes; family Procellariidae; genus Calonectris; species Calonectris borealis. The sequence goes on from NC_134314.1 coordinate 26,717,153, forward strand.
TGGACTGTTCTTAGTTTTAGTCCCTTTCCAGCCACAGCAGCACAGCTGAGTGTTGCAGCTGGCTACTTCACCTTGGTAGGGAACTACAGACAGTAATGTTAAGACAGAATATTTAATATGGAGTTAATGTACCATTGACTTTCTGTTCCTTTTCACTGCAGCTTTTGGAGAACAACTTAAAAGTCACGTCAAATACTACTAGCTAAGCAGCTGCACGGCCATCTCTCCATGCCATGAAAAGCAAAAGCTGAAAGCACTTTGCATAACCGCCTGTTCTGCCTGCCTTCTCCTAAACCCTCAAACTTTATTCCTGTCCATGCCATGCAAATAAAATAATAGCTCCCCACACACACACCACCACCCCTATTTCTACAATGTGGTGTATCTTTTCCTGAGATAAGACATTTGAATGACGTTCAGCTCTTAGTACTTTTAATCTCACTGTTACCTTTCTGTTAAGAGCTTGTAAAACCTTAAATGGACAGAAATTATCTGACAAATCCTAATGCCAAAGGTCAGGGTGGGCAGAAAAGAGTATTACCAAGTTAGGGAATCGGTTAGAAACCCCATGAAAACAATGTACCTTAAAAATGAAATTCTGTTATTTGGAAGCTATATATCTTTTTTCTGAATTCATTGTATCAGTAGTTCATTTTGGAGCATGTTTGTTTACATCCTCTTGTAGCTGCGCTGTAGATAAAACAAATTGATGGAAGAGGGAAATGATGAGGCAAATTTTATTTCTTTATAACCCTCTTTCTTTGTGTGTACTTTGCCATAGTCCTTTTACTGAAGTTTTTGTGATAAATTGTGTGGAACAAGTTATAAATTGAATAATTTATAAATGGAAATGGTCCATTTATTTTTATAATGATTTTCATTCAAAATACTTTTACAAAATCCTTTGCCTTCTAAAGATTTTGTTACTTATTCAATTATTATCTTGGTATATAACTTCTTTATTAAAGGTTTGATTCTCTAATAAAGTGCATGGAAGTTTTCAAGACCTATGCTAGTTACTTTTGTGCTATTTATAAATTTTGTATGTAGAGGTACGATAATTGTAATTCCAGTATTTGCATTAGTCACTATTTAAGAGCAGGCAGATAAAATTAAAAACATTGACCTAAAAGTACTTGTATGTGAGTAACTTCAGTTGTGTGATTTTTCCTGTGATATACAAGTTAAGCTACTTGTCAATGTTGTCGGGAATAGATAGATCCCTGGGGTTGGTTCCAATACCATCTTCCAGTTAATTATTTGACACCTTTAAACATGACACTTGAAGTGTCTTATGCTTTTTTTTTTTTTTTTGATCTGGTCTTTATTTAACATGATTTTGTGAACTGAAGTACACGCAAATGTAAAATTAGTTTCAGGTGCTTTCATCCTAGGAGAAAACGTCTTGTGGGCAATTTGCAGCGTGAGTCATAAAGGTGACTTGTCATTGTCGTCTTGTTTGTTCTTCTACCAACTATTCTACATTAAACTACTTAAATATTTAATACTTTATGGTTTTTTTTCTTCGTTAGCATGGAGGAGTCTATGTAAAAAGAAGTGCCAAATTCAACGAAAAAGAAATGAGAGAGAAGTTGCGGGCCCAGATGAAAACTGAGACTCCGGTAAGATTATACCTTCCTTCTCCTCATTTTCTTTGACTTTTTTAATGGCAAAGGCTTATTGGAGAATTGAGCCATGCCTGATACCTACAAACTGCAAGACAGTAATCATGGATTTATTTTCTTTCTGTATTTTTACAGCCTCTTTCTGTGATAAGAGTGGTACCTCTAATTAAACTTAGGAAAATTTGACTAGGCCGTTATGAATGGTATGAACTTTGTAATTCTGTCTGTAGAAGGTAGGCGGGATCTGGACTAAATCTTAGAACATGAGCTGTAGCACCTTCCTTGAGAAACCACTGTTAGTATTCTCTGTGTTTCAAAAGACATTTTGACTACTGTATGCTTGTCAGAGACTGGTATTCTTGACTTATGAAAGTCAAGAACCATTCTTACCAAATCTTAATTAATCATCCCAATGATCAATCATTTTTAATGGCAGTGACATCTTAGAACTGAGTAACTTTATCTGCTATGCCTGGAGGAGAGAGAGAAAAAAACAAAACAAAACAAAAAACAAAAAACCCCCTAACTCTTGATAATTTTCTATTTGAAGAATGATTGTTAGTGCCAAGTGACTTTTCTCATGACTCCCTGTATGGTTTGTGGCTCAGTGGTTAGAATCACTGTGCTTTGCTTCCATGCAAATGGAAGCTGTGCATTAAAATGTTTTCTGCCTTTTTGGCTAGACTTAAGAAAACCAACTCAGCAAGCCTTGATATAGAACAGTTACACTTTCATTTTATTTAAAATGTGATTAGGACTTGCCACTCCAAATACTAAGTGGCAAACCTTTTATAAGCTGAGGCTTGGGTAAACGGAGTGCATAGGTTGTTTTGACCTTCATAATAGTCTTTTTTTTTTTTTTCTTTATTGAGGTAATGTGTTTGTTTGTGCACGTGTCTGTGTTGAAGAAGTAAACTGGCATTATGCTTACTGAGAGGCTTAAATGAGTAAAACGTCCCTGCTTAAGGCAGTGCTCAAACTCATTTTGTCTTGAACTAAGATTTAGCATGAACAGGGTTTTTTGTTTTTTATTAAGATAAGAAAGCGGATCTATTTCCACTTTTTAGTATGTGAGTTACAAAGGCCAGAAATATATTACGACAACTGAACTTCTGCTGTCCAGTGTCTAATCTAATGATGTCCACATGGAGGAGATGGTCATATTCAATAGTGGTAACTTGTGCCCGCATTACCTGGCAGGGTCCTTGGATGTGAAAAGGTTCCATTGCATCAAGTTATTTTCTGTATGTCAGCGGCAAAGATTCTACTTTCTGTAGAACTTGCAATGTAATGGAATAAGCGAAGACAAATTGCAGGATGTATGAAACGTATTTGTAGTCATCCCCCGAAGCAATTGCTCCCCCTGCAGAGTGCTGGTTAACTTTGCTTTAGTTAGTCTGGATGAAATATCCTAGCAGGGTATCCTGCATAGACCCATGGATTTCTTGCTAGCCAAAGAGGCAGCTTCTGGTTGATTCTGGCTTTCTGGCTTCCCTCTGCACCCTCTAAAACACAGGAGTTTGTTGTAACAATAAGGTTTTGATTATGATGAGAGTCTTGATTTGAACTCTGCATTAAATTAGTCTGCTTTATAAAAACGTGGATTTTTTTTTTAATACAGTCTTAGGAAGATGGGCCTAGAAACTCATCTACTTCTGCATCTCTTTGGACACATGCAAATGATGTTCAGTGTTGCTCCAGTGCTATAAATTGACTGGACAGGCTGGTGTGTGATTTTTAGCCCAATTGGAATGTGAGGGGAGGTTTAAGCATAACGCTTTTCTTTAAAGCTACGTCCGTGGGTTCTGCTTTCCATGGTGGATGTCTACATGTGAATCTTTCTTCTCCCTCCTCAGTTGTGTGTGGATTGAAAACCTATACCTAACCTATCTAAGCTAATGCCAAATGAATTTGGGGCCACTTAGGTACATTTGTTTTTTGGTGCGATTTGGCTATCTGGAAGTTCGGTGGTGTTGGAAATGGGCACAGAACCTGGACATGCTTACCAGGCAGTTGTTGCCATTTTCGTCGTATTATCTGGGATAGAAGAGAAATAAGTGTAACTGCTGCAGAAATGCATTCTGGTTTTGGTCGCTTTCAGTCAAACCATATAGGGAGTGACACTTAAGTTTTACAAAACCAAAGCTGTCAAAAGCCTATTTACTGAGACAAATGTTTGCATCTGCTGGGGTAAAAGACACAGACCATTGAGTTGTCATTTGAGGGAAGACTAAATTTTCTATAATCCACTTTATCTGAGAATTCAAAGTAGATGCTGTAAATGCCCTTTAATCTACAATTACTACTGGGAGAAGAACATGATAACCTGTGTCCTTAGTGCATTATTCATGAAGAAACTTTGCAGTTCTGCAACTTAGCGTGACATTCACAAGCAACCATATTGCTTTTAAAATGAAGACATTTTAATCAGTAAAGCAAGTACGCCCTGAACTCATCAGCTTCATGCGATAATAATTTACTACTCTGGAATTTTTATTAAAATTTATGCACTGAATGCTACAGCTCAGGGTGGGCTTTTCCTCAGTTGAGTGAGCAGCTGTTGTTGCTTGGTCATTCTGCATGAATGTGGTGGAGTTCTTTCTTTAACGTAGTGTTAGAGAAAAGTTTGTCTTTCAGCTGCTAAGGAAAGAATGATATGCCAATAGAGAGGAGATGGACGGGAATCTGTGTTAAGGGTCACTTTGTTATTTACAGTTTCTCTCCATATACAGTTTAAACAAAAGAATCCAAATGATTAATATTCAGTCTGTCTGGAGCCATCCCTGTTCCCATTAAGAAACTGAAGACATGTAGGAAGGCAGAACCAGTCTTCTGTTCTCATTAGCGTAGCAATGTTTTGCTTGTTTTACTGCCTCACGTCATATGGTTCTCTTTTAATTTAAAAAAAAAAAAAAAAGTAAATTGGAGGTGGAATGCGGACAGGAAAAATAAGGCCGCCTCTTGGCCTCTACATTCACAGTAGAACTGGATTAGTGATCTGGTATGCTTGATTTTGTGTAGGGACAGTAGACTGCATGATGCTCCTTGCTCGCCTTGTCTTACGACTTCTACCCACCTGCCTGCCTTAAACAGCCCCTTTTTCTGTCCTGCTGTTCGCAGTTGGTCCACCCTTCTTCCCAGGTGCAGCACAGCAATATCAGACAAGCACAAAACTCGATGCTAGACTGAAATGCTGTTGCACCTGTGTTTTCTTAGTGGAGATCTTGAACTAATAAATTTTCTTATTTCTCTCTGGAAATTATTTTGCTTCTCAAACTTGTCATTGAACTATACACTGAAATGGTTCACTATTGGGCCTTTTGTTTGCAAAACTCAGTTGAAACAATGTGATTTTGTTTAAAATTACATAAAATCTGGCTGATGGTTAACAAATTGCAATCTTACGTCTTGTGAGAGCAGAGACTGTCACACGGTTTGAAGGACACTTTTGTGTTAATGTTGTTTTAATGTAAGCCATAAAAAGATAAACGCATTTCTCAATGTAACAATGTATCCAGCTGACACTTGATATACTCAATCTGCTTGTTTTATAAGGAAAGTTAACTTTTCTGAACAGCAAACTATTCAGTTTGATAACTGAAAATGTAACTTATATTTCTTTTTATCATGCATTGAGAGTAGGAAATCTGCATTCTGAGATGTGGGATTTAACCCAGTACAGCCAATATTTAGCTGGTTACTATGTGTTTTGTTTTTGTCATTCATTCATTCACAGAAAAAATCATTGTCATGTGAAGCAGTGCCAATCAAACAGTAAAAATATGGAGGGAACAGATACAGATACTGCTATAAGGCTTAATGTAATTATTTTGTCATATAGTTACTAATTTGCAAATCCCTGACAACTTCTTTGTAAATCCTGGATGTCCTTGCCTGCTTTCCTCACATCACCTTTTGTATTTTGTTCCAATTATACCAGATACACTTTCTCATACCATATCTTTTTCAGTTATTGATCCAAGTTTTAATGTTTCTCATCCAATTCACCGGAAGCGTATCTTCTAGGCAGTGGTCTAAATGGATTCAGATATGAATCTGTGTAGTTGTCAGGATGCAATAATAATAGCATTAAAACCAAGCAAATGCATCATCTAATACAATTTTGAACTCTGTAAATAAAAATATTTAATTGTTTTCCCCTTGTCACCCACCCAGGAACAGCACAGTAAATGAAAGATATCTTTTGTCAGTAGTTACCACTTCCTGATGCCCTATGTTCTTCTACAGTGGCAGCTACTCTCTCCAGGACACCCTCCAAAGCCCTGTCCTCGGCCAGGTTTTCTCTTTATCCCCTCTTCTCACTGTATGTTTATGGTATCTGGGCTGATTATGTTCTCTACTCTAGGGACTCGTGTGTTGCTTCGTGCCCCTTTCCCCTGCTCCACCCATACCAGCTCCTTTTGCGGCACTCTGATCTATCTCAAGGACTTCCTCGGCTGCCCTACTCCCGCCTCGGGAAGCACAGCTCCTCTCGGTGCCATTGCTATTTCTTTTTGCCTGCGAGGCCTTGGCAACACTGGGGAAATGAATGGAGTTGCTATCCAGGTGAAAGTAGTTATCGTCCATTCATTTCATTTGTGGATTGTGGCAAGTTCACTGACATTACACTGGGGACTCTGCGGGTAACCCCTGCGTCTTTTCTGGTTTTCTGCCTCCAACAAGAATCAGTAGGGTTTTACTAAATGAATCCTGAGCCACTCCTTGAAGCTTTCAAATTGATGAGAGATAGCGAGTGTATTGACACCCACCCATTACACAGAAACAGGCATGAAAGTACCATGTAACTGAATGTAGGGACCTACTCTGCTTGGGTTAAAATTGGTGTATCGATGAATCGGGACTATGGTAATGCAAAATTTTGTATGCCATTTTCAACACGAGCACTGTATTTTGCAGTCACCGCAATAAAGTGCGTAACTTCTATGTAGCTAATTGCCCTAAATGAAAAATTCTGTATAAAAAATTGCCCTAGCTGCAGCTAGTATTTCTAGGCAATTAAAATGCTCCTACAACTCTACAGTTCTTAATCCAAGTTCAGGGGAGCTTATTTAGTTATTAAAATCTTAGAGATTTGTAGTTTTTATAATCTTTGCTTAAGGATTTAGCTTCTGCTGCTCATGGTGAGAGAAGAGAAAAGCCAATCATACAAGTAGATTTGGTAGGCTCTTTGAATTGCACTGGCAGAATTATCTTTGTCTTGCATAGGACTCTACGTGAGTATAGGTAGGACATCTATTTACATTCATTAATTTTGCTCAGGTATAGTAGTCCTAATGAGCTACATATTGGGTTTATATATGCTGAATTTAAAGCAAAGGCCACTTCTCTGTCTTGTTGGTATGCTTTCAATTCAGAGATACTCAGATTCTGGTCAACAAACCTGTTCAGCTGCTTGTGTTTTAGAGGTTTACAAGAATAATTAAAATATAATTTCAACCCCTGCTTTGTATTACACAGGCAGGACTGGAGTAAGTAGATACTATTCTCTGTTGTGTAATCAGCTTTCAGTGACTGATTATCTGCTTTGAAGGCTGGTAATGTTGTTGCATGCTTTCAAGTGCTGACCTCTGTACCAAGAATGATATTCCTACCCTGTGTGCTTCACTTTCTTTGCTCTGCCAATTATTACCTATTACAGCCACTGTATTACCCTTTGGAGCTGAGCATTCAGTCTTTAATTGGGGGGGATGTAACCTCATCTTGAAGTACCATTTTAAGGATCCAAATTATGTGATTTGAATATAAGCACATTTATGGAAAAAAAAAATCTGAATTTGAATATTATGCCCTTTCCATCTAAAAAGTTTTACTTAGTCACTTAAATATCTCAACAGTGTACTTCATAGATGAAGTGTATAGGTGGCTGGGGGAAGTGTGGACTGCAGCTGGGTCTAAGGATTCCTGTACTCGTCCCTGTGTTTGTGCTACTGTCATGTTATAAAAAAGTAAGCACCTCTTAAACCCATTTTCTTTTGTTCTTTCCCCACCAAATCTGTATAAATCTTGGGTTTCTGCCGGTCCTCGAACATTCTTGGACTTTACCTGCCTCTGCAATCTGCCAGTTCTCCTCCCCAAACATGCCATGACAAGTACAGCCTTTCCTCTAGCTCTCTTTACTCCACTGACACTGGTTTTGCCATTCTTAATTTTTGTTTTTCTTTTTCCCCTGCCAGATTCTAGGCTATGTACTCAGTTCTCCTCTTTCTTGATCTCCTGCTGGCTTCACTGGTTGGCACAGTTCCTAGATTTCTTCCCTCCTCTGCATTTTAGCGCATCTTTCAACCTTCCTCACTGGAAGAGTTCGCTTTCTGGGTCCTGTCGTTCTGCATTCAGCCTTTTCTCTAGCTGTTCTGTAATCATTAAGTGCAAATACCAGCATACTCTGATGCTTTGTGGGCCAGAAGCACAGAGTTATATTCCTGTGTGTCTCCTTCTGAGTTTTTATTTAACTTTGCATCTTTTGAGGATGTGCACTCCCGCTTGTCAGTGTCTTCCTGTACTCACTGATAATCCTCCTTGCGCTATTTTGTAAATCCACCATCTCTTTTCCTTTCAAATAATTCTTGAGACTCATTTCTGCAAAGATAACAAATTAAGTAGTTAGTCTAGGCACAGTAGGCATGGTTTTACTGTGAATGTGTCATGTTCAACTCCATGCTAGTTAGCATTTGTGGCCGTAGCCTTTTCTTCTGCAGATGAGCCCCCAATATGAAATTTTCACTGCTTAAGTGATGTTTTGCATCAACTTTGTATGTAGGAGATTATGCAAGAGACACACACACACAAAAAGAGAGAGATGGAAACCTCTGTTCTGTTTCAAAAGCAAATGGAAAATTCATCAAATTTGACTGCTTCTATTTGGGTACATAATTTTACACTACAGATATGCAGGTACTTAGGCAACCTTTACCTGTGTAATTATTTGAGAACCCATAGACGGTTGTTGCTGAATGGGCAAGCAAACTAATTTACTTAGGAAATCTAACCTTGCAGACATGCATTCTTAAAAGAATGTGACTTTGAAGTTCCAATTATGCTAAACTATGATTTTAAGTTCATAATATATTTAATATCTAATACAGTGAGATGCATAACAGCACATAAGGTAGTTGATCTATCATAATTTCAATTAATAATATTTCTGATTATGAATGGAATTAAATGTATATTTCAGCATAAGGAAGGACTAGATGCAAGATCAGTATTAAAGAAAAAAATAATTTAGGTCATCTGTGACATATTTGACTGTCTTTTCAAAGTCTCCTCTTACCCACTTAACAAAACGGATACTCTTGTTGATATCAGCTGCTCCTGACTTGCTCACTTTTGTTGATGCATGCTATCTCCCTTCCTAAATCACCTGGGCAACTTTCTATTGTGTACATTCAAAGAAAATTATTTTGAACCTTGAACAGTAAGTTTCTTAGAGCTAAGAAATTTTAGCTCAAGTATTCTGATTTTCTTTGGATCCTAACAGTAATCGATGATGTGAACTAAATACAATATGGACCTATCAAGTGATGATAATTTCTGTAAAAGGAATCAGCTTACATTCATTATAAGAACTTGTCTGTTTTGTTTCTTTTTAATCCCACAGATGTATTTAGTGATTTTTCCAGAGGGGACTCGTTACAATCCAGAAATGCCAAAAGTCATTGCAGATAGTCAGTCATTTGCTGAAAAGGAAGGTAAGCAAAAAAAGTTTTGCAATCATTCTTTTGTTACAGTGTTAATATATGTTATATAAAATTGTTGTGTAATATGAAGATGATCTCACCTTAACTGAACCATTAAGCCTGCCTGATTGATACTTAAGGGTTAGAATAGCATAAGTCAGTGTTTCTCTTACCACAGGGTAAGATGAGAGTAGCTTATATACAGACATTTCATGCATTTCACATTGTGCAAGAGTATTAATTCTCTTTAGAGCTCTCTTGATCTCCTGCTGGCTTCACTGGTTGGCACAGTTCCTAGATTTCTTTAGTTTCTGTCTAAAGAAAGCTCTCTTTAGTTTCTGACTATATCTGTGTATTTATGGTCACTTCTTTTCTTGCTCCTTCAGGGACATAAGAATTACCTACACTGGATCAGGGCACTGTTCTATCTAAGTTGACATTATAACTTCAATTGCAGTTGTTACTCGATACAAAGAATATTTTGCATAGAGATTGTTGTGCCTTAAAAGAAAAAGTCTTCCATCACTTCATTTTTAATAACTGTTAGTACTACCATGGCTTTTTGGTTTTGTTCCTCTCTCACCTTCCAGTTTCACCCTTCCTTGGCTGACCTTTATTCTGTAATCGCTTTGATTGTTGGCATCATCTCTATAACCACAGATGGAATTACTTCATCTTTGAAAGGCTTGCAAAAAATGTAAGGGTCCCAAGCTTTTTCATTTTTTCTCACATCATATGCACAATACACATAAACTTTTAAGTCCAACAGTTCAGTGAACGTGTTTCCTGGTTTTGTTTTTTCCTGTTGACCAAAAGTGAAATAATTCACTCTGAAGGTAAACAAAGAATAACAAATAGGTCTGGTAAATTCATTTCTATGACACACTGAAATGAATTCACAAGTCTGTGAATCAGCCTGTTGATATCATCAAGCTATTAAGTATTGTTAGCTCTTGTCCAAAAGGATATATGCTTTTCTTCTCCTTGGGAAGAATGGAATTTGCTTGCGTGTATGAGCAGGAGAGCATAAGTCATGATGTATTTATTCATCGCTTCTGTTTCCTGTCGGAAATGAAAGTCAAATGTTTCATTTAGGTTGGCGGTTCTTTGAGAGTTCAGAGGGGGTGCTTGATAGGGTTTTTTTTCCTCTCTCCTCCTTTTTCAGGGAGAAGAAAGGGCTCTGATTGTCATTATTATTTTAACAATCCTCTTAATTATATCTCTACAGTCTGCAAAACAGTAAAACACTGCTTTTGTGCTTTCAGAGCACCTGTTCGTTTCTTCTAATGCTTTTCTCTCCGGTATTGGTCTGCTTTTATTTTGTAAGGGTTACTCCTTTTGAAAACTCTCAAGACAAATACTTATTAAACAAGAAGCATCTCCAATTCTAGTGCCAAATCCTCTTGATCCGCTTTTCCCCATTTCTAAACTCTGTTGTTGTTGGTGTCTCCTCAACTTTTTATATGGAGAGAATGGGAAGCAGTCTGCATGGGACTCTGCTCCCCTGCATGTTCATGCAAAGATTGATAGTCACTTGAATTAGAGCATCCCTCGTACGAGCATGCTGAGAAGCAGAGATGGCTGACACTGAAAGCTGCGTACCAAACTACTCGGACGGCTAAAAGCCACGAGACACGTACCAGTGCAAGGCACATACCAGTACGTCGGGGACAGGGAACTCCGCGTGGCCGCCGGCGGGAGATGACGATGACTCCCCGGGGTCCCCCCACGCCGCTGTGCAGTGGGCTGGCCCCAGCTTGTGGCTTCCACCCAGCAGCCCCAGTGCCACCAGGGTCCTGGCTGCTGGCCGCGTGCTGAGGCTGCAGCATGGGAGCTGTGACCAAACACCTCGCCAGTCGGTCGCGTGTAGATTGAGTGCTGGCCGCGCTCCTTGTAAGCATGCGAGGGCTGTTATGTGATGCTGCTGAGCTGAACTAAAAACGCACAATTGCATGCTTGTCTAAAAGATCCCCGAGGCTTCTTATTTCCTACAGTTTTAGGAAAGGTGGTAATGCCCAGTAGTTCTGCCAGTCAGAGGAATGAGGACGTACTGTAACTTACAGTTTGAAATTTGCATTTCGTTCCTTGTGGGGATATAAAGAAGTCTGATAATTTAGTCTTGTCGTCTTAGTATATTTGTTACAGAGCACAGTGCTTCAGTGTTGGCTTTACAGACGTGTAGGGGATTTTTTTTGTTTGTTTTATACCTTGAAATGTAAGCTTTATAATGATTTATTTTTCCTACTTTTTGCACAATTTTATGTTGAGAAAATAGTGCAAATGTAATATTGGAAAAAGTGGTTTAATTAAGAAGAATTAAACTTGAAATTGATGTTAGGACCAGAGATATTGTACCCAAAGATAACAAAGCTATTCTAGAGCACAAGCATAACTCATGTTTATCATGCTGTCTGAAATACTGTTTATGTATAAGTGTGTGTATATATTTTAGTAGCTTTGCAGAGAGGAAGTGTGAAAAGGTTTTGTGGGGTTTTACTCTCCATGGGCTGGATTCTCTTCTGGAGAAGGTTCATTGCTTTAAGCAGAATTACTGAGCTGAACTTAATGACCTGGTCTTCTTGTGACAGCTGATGATCTGCATCTCGTATCTTGATGTTCTTTTTAAGTAAACACCAGTTTTGGACACAGGTACTGCCTCTTTAAAATTGGTCCGAGGACCAGTTCAACAAAAATAAATTTAAAAAAAAAAAAAAGGCTTAGGTTGACATCCAAAGGAATATGTTGACATTGCTGGTTTCAACTACTATGTCTTTCCTCATTAATATGAATATATAAATAAATCTTATCTGTCTATGAATAGGATGGAAGGATATCAAACAGCAAAAGAATTTGAAGGTGATTGAGGCCCTTGAAAGACAGGCAACTTCTTAAAATACTGGTAACACATCATATTACAGTTTGTTCTGCTATAGGAATTGAGTTCTACATAAAATCTTGACTCCTGGCAAGGGCAGATGGTTTTCCTCTTTCTGAAACACAGGCCAATCAAACACACAGGGTAGATCTAATAGATCTGGGTGGAGCTCGGTATGAGTAAGTTGAGACTGAATGCTATAAAGCACAGAGAAGCTTCTAAGGAAGGAGTAGGACAGTGTGCTTTCTTACTATTTTTAGAAAGAAATAAAGGATATTATACAGTAAAAAATTAAATCTGTGGACTGGTCTTTCAAATTTGTCATTAACTACCTTGCCAAATTCAAGTTTTTGTTTATTAAAACCAAAGAATACCAAAAACATCTAGAGGTAAAATTGATAAAATTAAGGCATTCGTATTCATGGTTTTCATGTTGGAGACTGACACATGCATATCAACCTTCAGCACTGATGGATTTGACACAGCAAAACTCTATTCTAATTAATTTGAACTGTATTGTAAGTTCTGTCCACAATTGTATTCAGTGAGATACAGAAAGTTGCTTACTTCCAGGAATACTGGTTTTACGGTGATGAACTAGAAAGCTGTCATGTAAGGGTAATGCTAGTACCCTCAGAAACTGAAGATTACTCATTCTACACATTTTACAGGTGGTAGAAAATTCCAATCAGATCAGATTCTTACCTAGGATAGAACAGGAAGCATTTTAAACTCAAAATACATTTGTTTGATTGCATTGGGGAAGGAAGAATGTGCTTCCCGAAGTTAAAAAACAAAAGCAAAAATTACCTCTCTAAAACTATGTTGTTTGGTTATTTGTGGTAGGATTAATGCAGGAGTTATTCATAGAACAAGTTAAATTCTGTGGAGTTTAGAAAATTAATCCAGTATTTATCTTTGGCCAAAAGAGCAATATTTGCTGGGGTTTCTCAGCCACAGCAGACCAATGTTGCCAGAATATCAGATGAAGACATGTGTCAGGTTTTCTCATTTCTGTCAGAAAGTGTCCCCCCACTTCCAAGCCAATGGGGATATGTGTGTCGTGGTTTAACCTGGCAGGCAGCCAAATACCACGCAGCCGCTCACTCACTCCCCCCCACCCCCCAGTGGGACGGGGAGAGAATCAGAACGGTGAAGAGAGTGAGAAAAACTCGTGGGTTGAGATAAAGACAGTTTAATAGAACAGAAAAGGGAGAATAATAATGATGATGATAGAATATACAAAATGAGTGATGCATAATGCAATCGCTCACCACCCGCGCTGACCGATAACCAAGTAGTGATCGGTACTTCCTGGATCACGCCTACCATTCATGTACTGAGCATGACGTCACATGGTATGGAATACCCCATTGGCCAGCTGGGCTAGCTGTCCTGGCTGTGCTCCCTCCCAATGCTTGTTTTGTTTTGGTTTTTTTCTTGAGCTAAATGTCCTTGACTAGCAGGGTACTTAGCAACAACTGAAAGCATCAGTGTGTTATCAACATTTTTCTCATACTAAATCCAAAACACAGCACTAGGAAGAAATTTAACTCTGTCCCAGCCGAAATCCGAACAATGTGTCATGTAGCTGGATTTGAACCTGCTACACCTAGTTGTCCTCTCCTGATGGAAAGTAGCTGGCTGTGTGAGATGATTCCAGCAATTGCTACCAGGACGGGCTCTCTCTTTCTCCATGTTTCGGTATGGTTGGTGACTCGTGTTTCTAATGGGACGTCTTGTAAGATACTCATAATCAAATTGAATATTTCTTCCTCTACTCTCTCAAAGATGGAAGAATGTGACAGCATGTGTTTTGCCCCAGGTCTCCTGAGCTTTTTCCTTCCAATTTCCAATATTTAAGTATATAGTCAGTAATCTTAGCTGAAAGTTCACTTTAGTTTTCCTTTGTACGGGATAGTGAGCTAATGTGATTCCTGTCTTCAAAATCTGATGCATTCATTCGGTTGACTTACACATTGGTGACCCCTTTTAGGCGCTAATCTATTAGTTTAGGCATCTTAAAAGTGCAGAGACTCTTCCACACTGGTCAGTGGGCTTGAGTTGCTGAGTCCAGGGAATAACAATATGTAGGGCACTATTTTCATAGGTATTTAACGCTAATCTTGTCATAACATTAGAAGTGGTAATTTTTATTTTATGTATTTATTTCAAACTATATCTTTTAAGACTGGGTCTTTTTAATGGTACTGGACCATAGAAAAAAAATTCTATAAAATCCACAAAATACATGAGTGTTATTTTTTGTACCAGCTTCTTGTATAAAATTTGTTCCATTTATACATTCCCAAAATATATATGTATAGATTTCTGATCATTTTCTAGTAGTTAAACCTCTATAATGTTCCAAACCACCACAAATTTCTCAGGTTTAGTAGAATATTAATTTTATCCAAATGTTAAGAAATGGCATTTTAAAAATTTGAAAAGAAATACTAATAATCCAAAGCCCTCCTACTCCTAATGTTATTAACTCTGGAAAATCAAAGAGAAAGGGGTAAGAAGCTTGTTAAATTTAACTTGACTTGCTTTTGCTGAATGAAGACAAAACAATCCTCCCTGATGAAAGGCATTTATGGAATTTTGTATTAATGTTTGATTTCTAACAAAGGTCATTTAATCAAGCAAACATTTCAGGTATTCATTTATTATCTCCCTTGTTTTTATGCAGAAAAGTTGCAAATGTAAATGTTTTTTAATGCTAAGTTTATCTTGACTAATATCACGCTTTCTGCTAAGATGTTTGTACGTGCAGGATATGTTTATCTCAAAATTGCTTTTACAGGTCATGTAAAAAAGAGGTATTTCAACTGAGCTAATCAAAAATGTTTCCCTTCTAGATCTTGGCATTGGTTTTCGATTGTATTTTAAAGCAATCCGAAGTATTTAATATCCATAACTGTTATTTGGAACTGTCTCTAAAGAAAATTGCTTTTGGTGATATTTTTTTCCACACACTTTCATGTAAGAAAGCTTGATGTAAAAGTGCACAGTGAGATGTGGAAAGGAGAATATAATTTTAGAAAAGAGTCGGGGTGGGGAATACCTTGAGTAGCATTTGAGAGACGTACCATTAGGATGAAGAAAGGATTTCTGTTATTAAAAGTCATCCTTAGGAAATTAAGTTTAGGGAAAGCAAGGAGCTACTACATACTCTTCTTGAGGGGATTACTTGCATTTTTTGTACTTTAGTTCATGGTAACAGGAAACACTTTTCACAAGAGCATGCAATTTTTTAACACTATCATCAGCTGAGTCCTATTTATGTAAGTGGATGGAATACTAGCATACAATGGATGAGGTCTCCCACCATCATCATTTTATAAGTCTAACTCTGGACTCTGGTTTCAATAAGTAAGGCTTCGATCACTGGGAGCATTCCAGAAGGCTGGTGGGAACTCTGTTGGGTGAGTACTTGGGACACCCCAGGTAACTGCAAAACTTTCAGTCTAATACCACTCCTGCATACACATACACATGAAAAAAAGAAAAATAAGGAATGAAAGATCTAATTGGTGTTGAAATCAATTCATTGTTTTTTACCCTGCCTTTGGTTTTTGTATTACTGTCAAGTAACATGGTTTTATAGGGGAAAAAAACCCTCAAACTAATTCTGACATCCACTTTCAGTGAGCATATAACTTTTGTTGATGAAATGTGGTAATGCAAATGTAATACTTTTAGGGTATTCTTAATTTAGAGCTGTTTTTTTATTGTTTTCATTTTAAAATGTGGTGTGTGCACGTCAGGGGTACGAATAAGACTAATGGAGTCCAAGTCTGAAAATGTAGATGGCCTACCTGCACTGAACAGCTCTGTGAGTTTTTGGCTTGGACGAAGGGAAGAGGAAGAGAGATCTTCTCCATTGAGTTGTACTCAGCTATTATATATGTAACTTCACCCTGAGAGGTTACATAAATGATGTTTGGTGGGTTTTGTTCTTTTGTGTTTAGATGAAGAAGTCAATTCTATAGATGTTAATGATTTGCGCCTTTGTATTTCCCAAACTAAAACCTTATTTTATTTCGTTCAATTTTCTTGCAGACTTTCTGAAGTAATTCTGCATCTTATTATAGTCTAGTAAAAAAATATTTGAAGTACCATTGCTCACCATATTTCTTCAGATTTTCACATTATTTTCGTTTTTTTTAAATGTCTGTTTATCATTTAGAAATTAGCTAACATAGAAGAGCAAAGCTATAGCATTTTAAGGTAGAGTATTACACATTAGACATCTAGTTCGTTTTCTTTGGCATTTAAAATAAAATCTCATGACCTCAAATACTTTGACAGAGAGTCCTAACTTAATATTGCACAACATCAAGAACAGTTTAAGCACAGCGTGTTTTGTGAATTGGATGCAGGCAGCTTGCCAAGGTAACTATACTGTAACTACTTGGGTTTATATTCTGTTGTGTTGATTTTAGCAAAGATCATCAAGTAATTGCAAGAATGTGTGGTTAATGTTTTTTATAAAACAGATTCTTTAAAAGGATGTGCTGAACTCCTGTTGTTTCTGCGTGTTTGTCATGCACTGGAGTGTTTCTGAATAATGGATTATGGACTTACTTTATTGATTCTAATTAGATGAATACTCATTTTGTACTTAAACCTTCAAGAGCTTACTGGTAGCACGTGGCATAAGAGGGGCTTATTCTACAGTTGCACTTCACAGGTTGTCACTGAAGTGACAACCAAAACATCCCCAAAACTGGCTTCATCCCCAAAACTGACTGTGGATCAAAAAACTCAGCACCAAATAGTCTTAGATACCTAAGTTAATTTGTCTAGAGGATTCAGTTCTCACTGAAGCCTGTTTTCCCTTTTTCTTCCCCACAGTAATAGTTTGGTTAAGGGGGAGATGAGTTGGGCAGGAACGACAGTGTTTTTAGAGTATGTTTGGGAATTTGGATCAACAAGAGTTGTGTTGAGTGGAATGTCCACACTAATATCGTTGCTGACACAACACTGGAATATTCAGTGCTTCATTTACAGAGTAAACATTTGGAAACATAACATAATTAGCTGTTTGATGTAACAGTTCACAAGCTAAGAAAATACTACCACCATGTTATGCTTCAAAATATTTACATGATCCATATAACATTTTGCATAGACAGTTATCGCTATTGCCAGTAAAGCTTAGAACAATGACTTCAGAAGGAGTGCTAGTAAATAACCTTTTATCTCTGTGTTCAGACAAGGAGATTCTTAGCAAATATTAGGAAATCAAGATAATTATTTATACTGAAATTTTCAACTATAAGAATGTTAGAGCAGTTTAGAAATTAGCATTATCTTACAGCGTTTTTAGTAGATATTTTCATAATTTTAGATCAAAGTATGCCTTGCCCAACAAGGGAGAGAAGTTCAGTACAAAATCAGGACATAATATAATATATTTTGAATTGATTTTGCAAGCAGAGAGATATCAAAAGCAATACCACAATACTTTTGTTTAGAAAAATTTTGCTTCATCTATCAGGAACTGATAGCACCAGTGGATGGTTCTTTAAAAATGGACTGAAGTCTAAGCCAATGAAAAATAAGGGTAGAAAGGAATAATTGCAATTTTATTCTGATGCTTCTCTTTGAGAAAGATACACATCTTACAGCAAAATAGTGAAGATTTTTGCATAATATACTTTTTTTCCCTATAGAAGCACTTACTTGAAAATATGGAAGAGCTGTGTTCAGATCATGAAAAGGTTTGGGGTTTTTTTGTTTGTTCTCATTTTGAAAGTCATTGTATGTTAAAATTCTGGAAATAGAATAGAGTTTATACTGTCAAGCCCAGTGTATTCGTATGTTCTTAAGTATGTTTTAGGTGGATGTGGTCAGCTGAAGCAAACATGGACATGAAATACTGTTGTTAAGACTTGCAGAGTGCTGTTAAACCTGACATTCTTGTGTCCTTAACATACCAATCTCTGTGTCTTGGTCTGGACAGTTAAGGACAACAGTTGATTTCTGTGACTCTGGATTTTTTAGTAACCAAGTCAATTGTAATAGGTTGTTCGCAGGGAAGCAGAGAAGGGCTTCCTCCTTGCTGCCAGTTCTTGGTGCTATATTTTCCCCCTCCCTGCTTAGTTTTCTACTGGGATGGTGAGTTGAATCAGCTGGTGGGAGGGGGGTGCTAGAGCAATACAAGATTAGCAGCAGGAACAAGCACGCAGAAAAGAGCAGTAAGGGAAACAACTGCAAGGATAAAGTGAAAGGTCCCGTCTTCTGTAGCAGCAAGTCATTGCCGTGGGCTGAAGCTGCCTTGAGTCTAATTGCTTTCCCCCATCCTTCCCCAAAGCAAGAACCCTCAGAGTAACCATATCTAATGTCCCAGAACGTGCCATTAGGAGAAGGAAGCAAAAGCAGGGAAAGCTAGAATCTATAGTAGAAAATAACAACACTGAAATTTCTGATACCGTGGTAGCTTTGGAGAAATGTAGCATCCTGTTTAAGGATGTGTAGTTTCAGACAACCACTTTTTTGCTACCATGGGGCAGTATTAGGATTCAGTATGTTGACAAAATTGTCCTTTGGAAGTAAAATGCCAGATAAGCATTAACGTGCTTAAATTATCTGTACTTATGCCTCACCTACCAAATCTGTTTCAGGAGGTGATGTTCTGTGCGTTTAGTATTTCTCAGTTAATTTGCTCTTTTTTTTTTTACCTCATAACATAAACAGTAAAGAGAAGTGCTGTTTCATCACTTATGAGCCACATTAAAACCATCACTGCTTCTACAGCAGGAGCTGTAAAAAGGACTGTTTTGTTGAGCAGCCTTTTTGTCATTAATATCCTTTAGGATTTCTGTTTCATCTTCTACATGTGCTCAGTAGAGCATATGCAATGTGCACACACGCACGCTCTCTCTCTCAACTGAGAAATGAGATTAAAAATGAACCTTTTGTGATTTTGAGTGGGGGTGCTGAAGTTCCTTGGCCTGGTGTTCCTTTTGTGAATGTAGTCCAGTTTACTTTCAAACACTGTAATTATTTTTTTTTCCCCCCCCCTCTAGGACTTGCTATATTAAAGCATGTGCTAACGCCGCGCGTGAAGGCAACTCATGTAGCCATTGACACAATGAAAAACTACCTGGATGCAGTGTATGATGTGACTGTAGCTTATGAAGGTACTGTGGACCACAAAGGGCAAAGAAAACTGGCACCATCTATGACAGGTGAGTTGAGGTATATTAGACACGCTACAACCATATGCTTGTTAATATACAGAACCAACTTCAGGTGCTTCTTAATGCTCTGAAGATAATTTTCACAGTGCTTCAGCCATCTTACCATACCTTGGTAGAGCGTTGTTCATCAGTGACTAGGCTTTATAATAGTTACCTGTGACATTCCTGAGCTCCCCATCCCTTCCCTATTCCACACAGAGAATATTTCTGTAGTCAAATTCTGCATACAAGTGCTGTTTGGAGTTAAAATGAACTTGGGGCCATAGGCAGCAGGTGCCATTTACCTTCATGTTTCTTCTAGCACTGGGATTTGGCATCATCATAAATTCTCTCTCTCTCTTTCCCTCTGCTGTGCTACGTATATGTTCATGTGATCTAGTTGCTGAAATGCATGTATTTTAAAGGGAAAATGTGTAGCAATAGTATTTTACTGCAGTTTTTCAAATTGCTACACATACCCAGTAACCTTACAAACACTTAACAGCATTTTATGCACTTGCTGTAGTATTTTAAACCACCTACAGCACCTTAAGAGAATGGGGTAAATTAGCTGTATGTTCCTTGAGTAATCTAAACAGAAAATAAGTTCTGGGGTTTCTGTTGGGGAAAACTCTGGGACAGAGCGCTTCAGTGTTTGCTGTTTTTTGATTGTGCTTGATGGTAGATTGATTCCCCCCCCGCCTCCCTTAAAAAAAAAATGCACTGTCACTGGAGGGCCAGATGTCTTCTTTCTTTCCAGTTGTAGTTGATGTGTTACTCAGCCATATCTGTCACTAGTTTGCTCAAAGTGGTACTTCTGAGTCTTTGCACTACTGATACCAAGTGGGAAAAAAAGCCAGAGTAGTTCCACAGAGCTGTTCAAACTTTTGGGCAAGGGATCAGTGTTGGCTGAGGGACCTGCAGGGAACTTCTTAGCCAAGTCCCCGTTCCTCGGCTGGCCCAGTGTCACTGGGACTTGTTCCTTCTGCTGCTAAAAATAGTTCATAGTGCAGCTGTTTCCATGTCACTTCATTAGCAGGTGTAACTCCTTGAGCTGGTGTAAAGTTCACATTAACTCCTTCCAGGTGCTAGTTACTTAGAAGTTCTGGAATTGTCTATTTTTACATTTTCACCCTGTTTAAAATTCTTCTGTTAACGCTGTGTATTACCTCAACACTTCCGTTGTACTGTAAGGTCTTGGATGGTTTTATTTTATGTATGTTTTGTTCCCAACAGGCATTTTTTATGGCTAAATATCAAAAGCGCTTGCTTTTTATGATTTAACATTTTTATTTATAATTTTATTTTGAACTTGATTTTACAGATTTTATTATTTAAAGTCTTTAATGTTTGGGGTTTTTAAATACCTTATGACCCTCTTACAGATTCCTTTGAAGACTGGGCAGCCAGTCTTGTCCTGTCACCCAACCCTTTTCAAGACCCATTCAAAACAAATAGGATTGTTTCCCCTTCCCTGCAGCGTATCTTGTTTCGTGACTTAATTACTAGGCAGTTTCAACCATTCTCATGCTGGACTTCTCACTGCCTGATGGTTAATTAAACTATTAAAATGTCATTACCTAATGATAAGATGGCAAATGTTCAAATTCCTTATAAGACCTCTTCACCTATTGAACCTTCCAGTTTGCATGAAGCATGATATAATTATGGAAAGGGAACCAAAAAACTGAATTTCCCTTTTGGCTGTTTCTTGTGTCTGGTGTCAAGTGGTTATCAGACGGATTGGGGTGGCTACTCCACATCCAGCCTTCTGGAGACTCACAGCAGGCAGTCCAGGCGTATCTTTCAGCCACCCTTGCTGTTAGGGCTGGGGGAACTACTGGCTCAGCCTTGGGTAAAAATAAAGGCAGTAACACAGAATGAAGTGCAGCCAACCAGTTGTTACCCATTACAGAGCAGATAAATGTAATATCCATCCAGGGCATTCCATGCTATTGTGGCAGTCACATGTATTCCATATAATATAAATTATGTAGATTAAGGACACTTTATAAATTACAGTGTAGAACATAGTTGTCATTCTTTTAGGCCCTCCGGACATAAAGTGGAAGAAAAACAATTTCTGTTCTAAGAGGTCAAGATCATTTCACCATTTGTTGTGCAGAAGTCCAACAATTGGTCTGTTCAGGAATATAATATAACAAGAATTGAATTACACGTTGTTATGCATTTGAGATTTTTTAGCATTATTGCTCTTTTACAGTACTAAAATGAGTTATAAAATGTCGTTTTCATGTGTGCATTTCATATAACATTTCATATTTGTGTCGGTGCTGAATGAGAATTTTGTTTTTCATTCTCATCGGAATAAAATGGCAGCGCAATCCTGGTAATTTTTAAAAGATAAGGTTGACATGTCTTTTTCAATCTAGCAACTCTGATTGAAATTTATTGCATGGAAAACAAACTTCTGATAAACACAACTTTATTTGAGGGCTGTATTTCCCATAGTATGACATTTCCCATGTGAATGAATTCTGAATTCCACACAGATATAATGTGTTTCTTGAAATGCATTTTACTTTCAGTTCTATAAATCTCAATTCCTTAGAAGAGCCTGTGCCACTTCTGGAAAAACCCATATGGTCAGCTCTTGGCTTCTGTCTCCAGTAGTAAACAGAGCAGGTTAAAAGGAACATTTTAGTGACTGTGAGTAGTACTACCATGCTTTATCTGAGAAATTGTGTTAGTGAACTGTAAATGGGAAAAAAATTCTGAAGAAAAAATGAATTGCATTTTAAATTTTGTCATATGCAACTCTTAGTGTAACTAACTTTTCATAGTAAAATTGGATTTTTTTTTTTCAGTCCAGCAAGCTTACATATCATAATGTTGACTTACTCAACAGGATTAAAACAAAACATAGTATACGAGCAACTGGAAAGTTGACATTCACCATCCTTTCTGCATTAGTGCTTTGAGAAGAACAGTGAATAACATGGTACCTTTTTAGAGCAGGCAAATTATTATAGTATATCCTTTCAAATGTGTTGAACTTTTTGTCACTATCTATGCATTTTAATGTTTCGTTGGCACTTTCCAGTTTCAAGTTGTTTGTTTTAGAAGACATTAAATTTGATTAGTCTTAGACAGGGACTAAGATTTAGATTAGCTTTAGACAGGGATGTTGCTTTCTGCTATTGCTTCACATCCAGTTGTGACCAATGGACACAATTTTTTTCCTGCCATTTATTATTTATTCATTGCTTTTCATTCCAAGAAGTTTGGATTTTAGTATGTTTCCAGTCGAAGCTTGTCCTGCACATGGCAGCCTTTCCAAAGAATAGCAATTTCCCACAGATTTCTCCCCTCTCACTACTGAAGATGGTTTGTCCAGATCACTAATGACAGAACGTGATGGTCCCCCTTTGGGAGGACCATGCTGCTAGACAGTATTTAGTTGTGGTCATTGGAATAAGATGCAAATAATCATATGGGCACTGTGGCACAGCTGAAGTGCATCTCAGGTACTGAATTCTGGAAGAACTATTTAGAAGGGAAAAGGAGGAGGAGAAACTCTTGTGCTCCATTTGTTGATACTGTTTTACTACACTGTCATTAAGTAAAAAGTAGAAATAAGCTTGGGAAGAAAGAACGAGAACCTAGTTTTCCCCCTTCTGAATGAATGTCTTAAGTGTTCACGTCCAGCTTTGCCTGGTGTTAAGGGGCAGGTCTCGTGGGACGTGGGAACTGTTGTCATTCTTGCACCTGAGAGACCATTATGTACACATCTACATCTTTATTATTCTGCCTGAAGGCTTTAACATAACCAGATGGTATTTATCTGGCCATTGTAGATGAAAGAGTGTGTGAAATAGCAGCATGTGACAATGATAAACACTGAACAAAAATAGCAAGTACATGTAGACTCTGTCTTAAAGAAGTCAGAGGAATTCCTGAGAATTATTGACTCTGCTGTATATCAGTTCCAGAACAAACACTTTGAAAGCATGTGTATGTATGCATTTCTGAAAATCTGTACATCACTTTGATCGGTATAATTTGAGGAGGTCAGACTGGCCTAACTTCCCTAGGGGAAATTACACTTTTCCAAATGGTAGCCCTTCTGTTAGGACCCAGTTAGACAGTGAAGTACAGGACAATAGAAAAGAAAGTGGAGCAATAGAAACCAGTCTTTGGACTGTGGCCCAAATTTGATCACATCCATTGTCTTTCAAGGTCCAAAGAATGATAACAAGCATATAGTTATAGATATGTTGAAGGAATTAAAAAACTAAATTAATAAACTGATAAACAGTAACAGGAATGTAAAACAGTCTAAAGTAAGGTTTATAGTGATGAAATTACTAATAATCTGTTCAGATCTCTGCTAGCTGTCATGTTCTTATTGCATGAAAGAATATTGAAAAGTAAATGGCAATTATTTTAGAGCAACTGAAGAAAGGATGTAGATTAGAACTGAAGTTGGACATCAGCATTGGTGAAATTTGCATCAAGTGTGAGATGGCTTTTTAACACGTATGGTAAACCTCACATCAAGGACTTGTCATTCTGCATCTGTTCAAGCAAAATTTAAGTAACTACCTTTCATATTTCAAAATGTAAATTTTCCACTGACAAATTTGGAGGAATTTTGATAACAACGCTAGTTGGCAGCATAGTTCTGTGATATTCTACCATACATTTTTCCTTTAAAGGAAACCCCTGGTTTTATTTTGTGTAAAATATTAAAATACAACTTTTTAAATAACGTGATTTCACCAGGTACCACAAAGTAAGTAAACTATCATTCAGTTTTAAACTGAATGGATTTTCACTTGTCCTCTGTAGGACTAGATCTCTCATTTTAGAACCCCTGTAATTTCCTATTAAAAGTAGTTTGAGTAACATGAAAGTCTATCTGTTAATTTGTGGATGACTTATTTGAACACAGGTGTGGACATATGCATCAATATTCCGCAGATAAGGATGGTCTGGGTAAACGCCAAGTATTTTCATACCATAACAATTAAACATCGTACTTCTGCTCAAAAATAACGACATTTCACTGAAGAGCAGCATCAGTTTATGGGAATATATGCAGACCTTGCTGTAGTTCTTTATATGACTCCAAAAATCTGAGAACATGAAGGTCAGTCTGAGCATGAGTAGCACCTCTGTTTCTTTACCTATCTCAAAAACAAAGACATAAAGATGACTCTATTTGGAGTCCCTGTAGCCCAGTTTCTTGTCTCCACCAACAACCAAACTTGGATGCCTAAGGAGGAATGTAAGAATAAAGCAAGCGTAAATGGTTCTTCCTTTTCCCAAATCAAAAACACCTGTGAGCGCTGCATCTGTGTGTTAATAACACCCCCTCAATGGGGGTAATAACCCCCTTGAGCATCCCTTCGAGCCCAGAGTGTGTGTTCCTCTGCTTGGAAACTAGGTCCAAGCAGCTCCTACTGAAGGTAGGTGTCTGTAGCTTCCCTTTGGGAATTTGTGATCAGAAAGCACATGGTCATCAGAAGACCTCTGCTGCACAAAGAGAATTTTGGAAGTATTTACACTGGAGATTCATAAAATTACCCTGCACTCTGGGCCTCACGCACATGTGAGAGGAAGCATTCAGCTCCCCAGGCAGCCTTTATGTACAACAGCTCAAGGAACTCCTGATCTTTATGCAAAAGTGTATCTAAACCCTGAGGAGAACAAAACCAACTTTAATTTCTTCACACTGTCAGATTTGGCCAGAAATATGTTGCTGCTTTGAGAGCCTGTGTTTATTTTTGCTTTTTTTTGTGCATCAGAGTCCTTTTCTTCTACTCTGTTTGTAGTACTGTTCTCTGTTTATCAAAACAGACTGTCTGAAGGAACGGCAAAAACATCAATACTAGCAGTACTGGCATAGTTCCTAACAGATCCTGTTTATTTGCTAGAAAGAGCATTGTTTAGAACTGGTCCAATCCTTGTATCTTTTCTTGCCTTTTTTTAATTGCATAGTTCACATTTTTTTTCCACTTCTTTAAAAATGTTCCAAGGAAGACACAGATACCTCCTAAATTTGCTCCTTGTCAGTTACCAGCAGTGGGAGACCCTTTAGATGTAATCCACAGACCTAACCTGATCCCGGTTCTGTTGCTGGCAGCCTATTGATTAAAACTGCTATGCTTTTGTAGGAAACCTCCTGCTAACTTGGCAAGCAGACAATATTCACAAATTGTTATAGAGCAGTACAAAGGCCAGAACGCATCTGTTAGAATAACAGATTAAAGCCACTTGAAGATTATTTCAGTGAACTACAATGTGCAAGTACTATGGGTCTTCATCAGATTTGATTTGATGGATGGATTTGACGCATGGATCACTCGGTGGATAAGGAATTGGCTGGATGGTTGCACTCAAAGCGTTATGGTCAAGGGCTTGATGTCCAAGTGGAGACCAGTGACGAGTGGTGTTCCTCAGGGGTCGGTATTGGGACCGGCGCTGTTTAACATCTTTGTTGGTGACACGGACAGTGGGATTGAGTGCACCCTCAGCAAGTTAGCCAACAACACCAAGCTGTGTGGTGCGGTCAACGCGCTGGAGGGAGGGGATGCCATCCAGAGCGACCTTAACAAGCTTGAGAGGTGGGCCCATGCGAACCTCATGAAGTTCAAAAAGGCCAAGTGCAAGGTCCTGCACATGGGTCAGGACAATCCCGAGCACAAATACAGACTGGGCGGAGAATGGATTGAGAGCAGGCCTGAAGAGAAGGACTTGGGGGTGTTGGTTGACGAGAAGCTCAACATGACCCAGCAATGTGCGCTTGCAGCCCAGAAAGCCAACCATATCCTGGGCTGCATCAAAAGAAGCGTGGCCAGCAGGTCAAGGGAGGTGATTCTCCCTCTCTACTCCACTCTTGTGAGACCACACCTGGAGTACTGCGTCCAGCTCTGGGGCCCCCAACATAAGAAGGACATAGACCTGATGGAGCAGGTCCAGAGGAGGGCCACAAAGGTGATCAGAGGGCTGGAGCACCTCTCCTATGAAGAAAGGCTGAGAGACTTGGGGTTGTTCAGCCTGGAGAAGAGGAGGCTCTGGGGAGAGCTTATAGCAGCCTTCCAGTACCTAAAAAGGCCTACAAGAAAGCTGGAGAGGGACTTTTTACAAGGGCATGCAGTGATAGGACAAGGGGTAATGGCTTTAAACTGAAAGAGGGTAGATTTAGATTAGATATAAGGAAGAAATTCTTCAGTGTGACCGTGGTGAGGCACTGGAACAGGTTGCCCGGAGAAGTTGTGGATGCCCCATCCCTGGAAGTGTTCAAGGCCAGGTTGGATGGGGCTTTGAGCAACCTGGTCTAGTGGAAGGTGTCCCTGCCCATGGCAGGGAGTTGGAACTAGATCTTTAAGGTCGCTTCCAATGCAAACCATTCTATGATTCTACAAAATACCATCTTGTTTCAGCAAGACAGCTTACGATGACACTCTGCTGCTCTCCAGGTGCCAATACCAGTATTGAAAACTGTATGGACCATTTTCTAATAATAATTTTAAAAGGTTCTTCAGATCTGGGCATCTTTAAGAGGGTACAGATGTGATTATTTACCCTTGAATTTGCAGGATTTGTTGAGCTATAGTTCTTACCTGCCATCTTCAGGATTTTTTTTTTTTTTTAAAGCTGTGATATCCTTCCCTCTGCTTCTCTTCTCCAAACTGAAAATTCAGTTTTAATCTCTCCTTGTTTGTAATGCAGGTGATTTTTCTCCTTAAATGTTTTAGTTGGCCTTTTCTGTGGCCTTCTCCGAGTCCACTACATCCCCCTTGAGATAGAGAGACAGAACTGCACACGGTATTTAAAATGTGGATTCACAATCTTTTTATATATCTGCAAAGTGACTCACTTTGCCCTGTTCTCAATGTCCTTGCTGATGCTGTCCAGTATCTGGGGGGACTTGGGGCTGCTGCTGCACAATTGAGAGGATGGTTTCAGAGAAGGGTCAGCGACTCCCAAATTGTAACCACCAATTCCAAGTTAAGCATCATGTAATCAGGGTTTCCGTTATTTTTGCCCATGTTTGTTTACGCTGGAGCTCAGCTGCCACATTTTCACCCTGTTTGCTCAGCTTTGAGGTCCTTTTGGAGTTCAGCCAGCATTTGACTACCCAAAAGAGCTTAGGATATTCTGAAAAAGATGTGAAAAACTGGAGGGTTCACTGTGTGCTCCCTTCTTCAGCTCATTGGTCATGACACAGAATACAACCAGTCCTGGTGTCAATCCCTGGAGGACCCCAATTGCTGGGTCTTTTCCATCCCGGAAATTGACCATTAAGTCCTTCCATTTGCTTCCTCTCCTTTAAGCAGCTTTTGGTCTATAAAACATCATTTCCTCTAATCTCATGGCAGCTTAATTTCTTTAATAGCTTTCAATGTGGAACCCTGTCAGAGGCTTTATGAAAATTCAGATATATCATGTCCAGTGAATCCCTTTTATCCGTCTGCTCCTTGACACTGTTGTAGAAACCCAGCAAATTGGTGAGAGAGGATTTCCCTTTACAGAATCCATGCCAACTCTTTTCCAACAGACTGTGATTATCTCTGTGCTTAGTGATCTTATTATAGACCCTGCTATATTACCCAGGGATGTAAGATACTCTGGTTTGTATTTCCCAGCATCATCTCTAAAGCCCTCATTTGTAGAAGGGAAACTCCTCATTTTTCTGGCACAATGGCTGGTTGTGATGATAGGTTATACATCTTTGTTTTTAAATTCCACGTTTGAGAGCTTTTGGATGAATGCTGTCTGGTTTTGGTGACTTCCTGACATCTAACTTGTTTATTTAGTCTAATACTTTCTGTGTGTTTACTTATTGATCTAGTTCCTTTGAGCGATCTGGTACAAAGAATGCAATGGGTGTAGGAATCAAATATTTTCAGCAAGAAAGAATAATGCAAGCAAATATTTGAGCTTCTCTTGCATGGACTTACACTTTACCATGAGTGCTGCTCTTCACGCCTTTGTCATCCAGCAGTCCCACCAGTGCCTTAGCTGGTTTACTGCTTTTGATATATTCAGAAAAGTTAAAATTGTTAGAGCAGCCTTTGAATTTTTCAAGTTCCTTTTTAGTCCTCTTAATTTTATGTTTACATTTGGCATGAGCGGTTTTGTGGCTTTTCCTTATTTGGACAAGCTTTCCATTCCTCAAAGAGGAGAAGGTAGGAATATGGTGGTAGCCTCCTTAATTTTCCCATTAAGCCACACAGGTGGGTTTCAGACCCACACAGACTTTTTCTTTTGCAGTGTTACACATCTTTTACCTGGGTTTCTAATACAAGTTTTTCTGGGGTTTTGTATTTAGGGTTTAGGTTTTTTTTAACAGCCTCAAGGCTGCCTCCTTTTTGACTGTTTCTTTTAGGGTGCTTTGACACTTTGCCTTTTCTCCCCTACTCCCTCCCCCCTCCATTACATTGTTCCTTTAATTGTGCGTTTGTGTGCTGTAGTCTCTTTCTCTACAGTGTTGAAATTAATTGTATTGTGGTTGCAGAGCACTTCTCACTAACACTGCACCGCTCAAGACCACATCAGGAATGGCATCTTTTCTTGTGGGTTTTGCAACTAGTTGTTCCAGGAAACACTCTTTATTTTTCCTCTGTTTTTTTTTTCCCCCCTCTACATCTCATCCTGATGGAAGCATTGATGCAGTTCGATAAAGGTTACTGGAATCTCACACTCCTGCAACCAGTCCTGAACTTGCAGGTCTCAGTCTGGCTTCACAGTTTTGATGCTATTATCAAACTTATCAGGAAGTCATTTAATATATCTATCTAATATATATTTTATTAGAGTCTGGGATTTCCACCCACAAGGATGTCATTGTGCTTCTGTCTCCTTATTATATAAAGCTATTATATTAAATCGTTCACGCACACTACCATTCCCTCACCTGTACATCCTATTCCGTCATTCCTATAAATCTGGTAGCCTGGTAATGTTGCATGCTCCTTCAAGGTCACCGGGATACCTGCCGTACAGGGGTAATCTCTTGTTCTCCTGTCTTGGTGTTTAGGCTTCTCATGTTGGTGCAGAGGCACTTTTGAATTTTGCCCTCACGTTGAATTTTTGCTGCATCCGCCTTATATATTACGAGAGTCTGAACAGCTTTTCCCGACCTTTCACTTTCCCCAGCTGCTAGTTGAAATGCTGTCTAAGACCTTTTCAGTTTTCATTGCCAGCACCTTAATAATGATTCAGGTTCATCCCATTTCTCTTGTCTCACAAGGTCCCTCAGCTCCTAAGGTGCTTACTCCCTATGCTGTGTCCCTCCTGGATGCATGGAGGCTCTGATCTTTGCGTGCATCTTAGGCCTTGCACAGGGGATTGGCAGTATTTCTTAGTGCTATTCCTCACATTCCAGGCTTTTCTCCTGGTTGTAAGCTTGCAGAACATCTCCCCTCCGTGCTTCCCTACATCAGCGGTACCAGCAGGTACCGGTGCTGCCCACTCCTCCACTGCTCCCCAGGTTAACCTGGCTAAACAACCTTCGCAGTATCCTAGATGTTTGCTTTCCCATCTAGTGCCGCTTTGCTGTACCACTGCTTTATTTTGTTAGAGCAAGCTGTGAAATAGTTTCCTGTCAACTCAACTTGAGGTGATGTAAAGCGTGAAGCTGAGAAACAATGCAGGACTTAAATTTGTGTTTGTTTTGCCAATTGATTGTTAATTTGGTGTATAAAGTAAATGAAAGTGGAGAGATGGGATTTATTTCTTTGAGGGGGAGATAGTTTACGCACAGCTTTGGTAGCTGAACACTTAAATCCAGACTAATGAAAATTTAAAAAGTGGAGAAAGCATCTACAGTTCAGAGAGGAATGTCTTTACTATCATGGTTTTGCCTGTAAAACTATACGCACCACAACATGCAATGTTCTGTTACTGAAGAGACTTATTCTTACACATTTGAAATACTAGTTACTTAAAATAAATATACGTTATTCAGATTTCAGTTTCCTGTCATATCACTTTCAATTTATCACAAACATTACTGAAATCTGTTAAAACAGGAGAGAATTGGGGGCTCTTTAAGTGGACACAACTATGTTAGGTTTCAGTTTGTCCTTTCTTAATTTTGAAGGACTTTGGCAATAATTACGTTGCAGTAAAAGAACCGATGTAGAAGGTTGAAATCTGAGCTACTTTATTGCTGTTGTATTTAAAGTGCATATAAAAATAGACTTCATTAGTAATTGAAAACTGGAATATCTGTTTAAGTGTAACACCACTGTCACAGTTTTCTTAAGGGGCAAGGCAAATAATTTGTAGTGGTGGAATGAACTTCTGTGGTAGCATTAAGGGGAAGGTGGTCTGAGGCCACTTGTACGTCCCTTCTCATTACAGCTATGTCTATGCTTTGGAGCTTCTCTCCTTCCCTCACTTTCCCTTGTAATGCTGATAATTCAAAACAGAATTAATTGGCTTTTGAAGGTGAGGAGTTGAAAACTGGTAAAATTTGGGGAAGCCCTAGCGAGCAAAACGCCCTTCTAAAACATTCGTTTGCAATTAAAAAAATCTGTGGATCCGATTACTTTCCTGGAGGCTCTTGCACCCCGTTCATTAATCCTAACTCTGCACTGAATCCTTCAGTCCTGTGTTAGTGTGAATCCTGTCCTGCAGAAGGAGGGCCACAATGTCACAGTTTAAGAACAAAAAATGCTCCATCCACCTTATTATTTTTAATTTCTTCCTTCTGCTGTGGTTGATCACCAGAAGCATTATAAACATTCTGCACTTCTATCTGTTATTTAGCCAGATAGAAAGTTTTATTAGGAAATTATCTCCCACAAAACAGTCAG
Source organism: Calonectris borealis (assembly GCF_964195595.1). NCBI lineage: Eukaryota > Metazoa > Chordata > Aves > Procellariiformes > Procellariidae > Calonectris > Calonectris borealis. Next base: position 26,748,332 of record NC_134314.1, read on the forward strand.
TCCACTTGGCTCCCACACAAATTGTTAATGTTCATTTAACCCAAATCATACTTGGTTCTTGATTGACTAATGCTGTCCCCAATATAATGTTTTATTATAATGCACGATTTGCACATACATTTTGTCTTTTGAAGGAAGGTTCAAGCTTGCTTGTTCCTGCTGTTAATTATAACAAATTCTGGCAAGTTTAGAGATCTGAAAAGCCTTAAGGGCCTTAAGGGCTAGTGTCCCTGAAGTTGGATGTAATTTGCACATAATAAATTGCTTCAATAAGATTTTGTTTCTTAGCTTAATTACATAAGTCTTTTGGGAGTTAAGCTAATGTGAAATTAAGGGTCATGGGACCACCACAAACCTTCAGAGATTGTGGTGATAAAATCCAGCTTTCTTCTCAAAAGCAACCTCTCAATATATTGTTCTTATCCACTGGTGTTCTTATGTGATTGCAGTGACATTGTGCATCTAAAGAAAAAAAAAAATTGGATTAGTTGCATTAAGCCTGACATGAATTGGATAATTAAAGACTAGTCAGATTCCCTGACTAGCTTGATTGCATGCGTTACAATGTCATCTGTAGATGTCCTGGATGCCCAGGCTTTGGATGAAGAGCCTTGACTCAATGGGTGGGAATCATGATCCTCTCTAGGGGAGAACCTGCAGTGGCAGGTCACACAGTCTCAAACTGCAAGGGAGGGTAAGGCTATGGAGAAGGGCATTGGTATTTATAAAGGTGGGAAATTAAGACGAAGTTCTAGGATCTTCATGGATGGGCACTCAATTTAGACTGGTTGAAGACAACCAGTGTAGGAAGTAGTAAGAATCAGCTTGCTTTTGAACTTGGGCATAAGGTAGAAAATCAGCAGCAACGCTTAGATATTTGTGGAGGGCTTTTTACTTTCTAAGCAGATTTGTAGAGTTACTATTTTCAGCTTTGGTGGAGGAAAGTCTTTTTTTTTAAATACTTATGTCTTACTCCTGTTTTGTTAACTAGAGCTTATTATTGATAATGTACTCTGTTGCTTTTTTTAAATGACCAAATATCAATATTTTTTTAAGCAGCATAACATTAGTTTTAAAAATACCATATAGCTATTAATAATGCTATCTCATCTAACTTAGAATTTTGCTTGGTTTATAATTTTCCTTAATAATTTATAACTGAGATTATAAATAACATCAGGAAAGAGTTCCTATACAGAACAACCTATGTGCTATGAAGCAAAAGAAACATACAATGCACTATACAATGCACAGAATGTTTCAAATACCTTTTAAAGCTAGATCTTCAGCCCTAGCTGAATATGCATAGCACAGATGCTTTTTATAGGAGTGTAGTACAAAAAAGACCGTATCATCTGGCTTCCAGGCATTTGTTTTCTAGATACAGTTTTGCATATTTTTAGAATGTTCCACTTAATAGGTAATGCCACTGAAAAAGAGGATTTGTACATTATAAGCATTGTGAACATTATAAGCATTTAAGACAAATATTAATAGTATGTTTTTAAGTGCTCATATAATGAATGACCTTCATAGAGTGACCTGGATAGTACCCTCAGAGAAACAGATCTGGAAAACCCTTCCTCGCCATTAAAAGCAAGAGGAAAAACCTGCTTTCAGATACGTGAGCACTGATTTCTTTCTAACGTTGCACATAAACCTGAAGACCTACCTGCAGCTGGGAGACGGTTTTACTAGAAACTTTTTAGCGACAGTTGTGTTTGCTACTCCATGGCTGAGAGGTGGACTTGTTTCTGGTTAGAGCCCTCAGCCATTTCCTCAGTTGATGGTGCGTGGGCCGTGTTGCTCCCGTTACGCTACGGTGCGGTTCAGTGAAGGGCACTCTCTGCCTGAGATCTAAACAAAACTGCACACAGCACCTTGCAAATCTCTGCTTTACTGATCTCTTTATCTCTTCTCCTTCCCTCCCCCTCTACAAGCACGCAAACACATTTGCATGAACAGGCTTTTAAATTTCTTTTAAGGCAATTTAAGGCAAGGATTGCTTTTACAGCAAAGTCCTTAAAAATAAATAATCCTGTAAAGAAGAAAAACAAATAGGGGGATATCTGCTTTGGCAGACAATAATAAAGATGTACATGCAGTGACAATTATTTTGCACAGTCATTCCTCAAGATACCCCTAACAGTTATGGGTCAAAGTCTTCTGTACATCTGCACTGCTGTCCAAAAAATGTCAACAACCTAAAGGGACTACCTAGTCTGTTACATTTGTTGCCCGTCTGTATTGCAGGAAGGCAGTTCTGGTCCATTTTCAAAATACGAAGATTGTCCGAATCTCTAAGGACTTCCATCCTCACATTGTGTATCTCTCTGTACAGGGATGCTGTAATTACTACAATACCCCTGGCTACTGATAAATGCAAATGATTGTTAATACACAAATACTGGTGGGTTTTTCATTCCATGTGCAGTATTTTTACCACTTGTTAGTTGTAAGAAATCCCACAAGGCTATTTGAGTAATGGAGTTTTGTTTGTAATTGGCTTAATGCTTGCTTGCTAAATTTTTCTAGGGACAAATTGAGGAAATGGGGGAGGGGGATTGCAGTGGGGCTGTCTCGAGCTTTGTAAGACAAAAGAAAAATGAAGGAATGCAAAATGGAAAGCAGCATTTTGTTCTGAGTCTTTTGCCCTATTGTACTTTTTAATTATAGGTTATTACTTAAACTGAAGCCTATTTCCTCCTGGAGGTGCTTTGGGAAATCACTGTAATTCTGATTTTGTCATCCAGGAGCAAACAAAATTTTGATTTCAAAAAGGACAAGCAAAGAGGATTGCTAACTTTAATCAAAATTGCAGGCTGGATAACATTACATCATCAAAGTTATTGCATCCCACACTACAGAATGATTAGATGGCTGTTGACGTAGAAGTGTAACATTTTCAACCACAGCATTTTACAGTTAGCAGGGTGCATTTTAGGACAATTTTTCCATGCTGCACATGATAATGGGCCACCATTTCAAAAGTGTGATGGCTTCTAAGTTCAGTGAAGTGCTCAAGATCCAAACATAAAGTGGGGAGGTTTTTGAAAACTGAAGTTAGACTTCCAAGGCACTTAACAGCTACGAGGTCAGATTTTTGGTGTATTTTAGACGAATAAATGTGTAAGGCATTGTGGTTTTGTAACTCAGTCTTGTTGGTTTGCTCTCTTTTTAGAGTTTCTTTGCAAGGAATGCCCAAGAGTTCATATTTTCATTGATCGAATTGAACTGAAGGACATTCCAGAAGAGCAGATGTATATGAGAAGGTGGCTTCATGAACGTTTTGAAATAAAGGATAAGTGAGTAACAATGTGCAGAACTTTCTGTTTACAGAAGTTGTTGTCTTTTATATTAACAGATATACCCATGATTTCTGTGTTACCAGCAGTGCAAGCTGTAGGGCTTTCTGAAGAGAGGTGGTATTGGTACTCCTGTGCATATTTTGTATAATACCCTTGTGATTAAAGCTTTTGCTCAGGAGGTTGGGATTCCTGGGTTTTAGACCTTCCTTAGGCTGAAGAGCTGTGAATCCGTGTTCCAGGTGAGACTCGTATTCATCTGAATACTCTCCATTTATCTTCTTGCAGCTGAGTCATGCACAGCCAGGAATGTAAGATGCCTGAAGTAGGCTGGCAAGCAAGCAAAAAGCAGTTTGATTCTCATAATCAGAGTTAGGTTAGAGTTAGAAAGGGCCAGGTCTTGATCTAACCTCTTCTCCCAAAATTGTTTATGCATCTTCCATCAGGCAGCGATTGGATAGAAACACAAGTAACCCCGAGATCCCTAGCTTCACTGGGGAAATTAGGCGAAATAGATGTTTCATCTGTCCATCTTTGAATCGTGGCAGACCTAAAGTGCCTGGCTCCCTCCAGCATCTCCAGATAAGGTCGCTAGTGAGCATATGCAACAGATCTTGGGGGACCTTGTGCTTAAGTGTGGGATTTAAGTATTGTTTGAGAGATGATGGTTTAATTTGCCACGTCTGAAGTCCAGCTTAAGGGAGTTGATTCTGTTTACTTTCTAAATCCTTGAATACATTGTATGAGAGAGAAATTTCCCTGGTTCTTCAGGTATGTTCTGCTTTAAAATTGTTCAGCCAGTCTCACACTCCATGGAAGTCTGGTGATCTTTGAATCCATGTAAAAGTTAACAGGACTATCTGTAAACATGGCACTGTTACTAAAGTAACAGTTTTACTTAGAAGTTTGGGATCGCTAAGTAGTTTTTCTTTCCTTCACTTCTGAGAGGCAAGAAAGTCTGAATTTCATTTTATAGACGAGTAACGGATAGATAAAAGAAAAGGCTGTCCCGTGGCCCACAAGTAGTCTTCTGGTAAAGACCAGCAAAACTGAACCCTGATCATCTATGTCTCATTGTAGACTCCTGTTGACTGGAACATCTTTCCTGGGACCAAAGCAGTCTGTCAGGTGAATTTAGAAATACTTAAAACCCCAGAATTTTCGAATCCATTTATTACTGGTTTTCAAAAAAAGGAGAAAAAAATTACTACTAAACCTATGGTGTAGCATTTTGCTCTTGCACGTTTGTTATTAGTTTATTTCATGAAGATAATTCCCCCCTGCCTTCAGTGTTCAGTGATTAACTGTGTGCTGTTTTGTCCTATGATATTGCCCAGTACTCTGGGCTTATTTGCTAAATGCTGAACGAAAAGGATTCTTTTCAACTTTTATATTCGGTGTTAAAATTGGTCCCTCTGGAAAATCTGCTTTTATTGCTCACAAAGGTTCAGGCTCAGTACTCTGACGTCCAGCATTACTTTGAATGCATCATATTCTTAAGGCATACTGATTGCTTAAACTTGTTACAGATGAACTGCTACATATTGTTAAATAGTTTGTTAAATAATGTGTGATTAGAAGCAGTTATTGGATGAAAGCAAGTTGCTTAAAACTTCTTACGCTAATGCATAACTTTGACCATCTCCTTTTGTCTGCTTGTAGGTTACTAATAGAGTTTTATGATGCGAAGGATTCTAAAAGAAGAAATAAGTTCCCTGGAAAAAGTGTTCATTCCAAACTGAGCCTCAAGAAAACTTTGCCATCTTTGCTGTTTTTAGGTGGCCTGACTGCTAGTATGCTTCTGACAGAATCTGGAAGGAAACTTTATGTAAAAACATGGATATATGGGACTTTAATTGGCTGCCTGTGGGTTAGCATTAAACCATAAGCAGATGTTAGTCTCCAATCAGTGAAATGTGCAGTCTTTTCTTGCACATTGCACCAAACTTTTTCCTGACTTTATAGTAAAAAAGTGTAAATAAAGCCTTATTGATCGAACATTGGAAATAATAGAATTTGTGACTTAAGCCTGTGTGTGGTTGGTCTGGGGAAAATAAATGTAGATTTTCAAATTTGCTACTGATTTTTGCTGGAGTAATGACAGATAAACCGAGTCATATGATAAATTGCTTTCCCCATGAACTAACATCCATCTCTGCAGATTTGATGAAGTATGAGTTATGCATAAGGATGTCTTAAGTGGACCTGTGAATGTATTTACAGAGATTAATTTAGGGTATATATTTATTCTTCTGATATTCATGTTGAATTTTCGTTACTCTTTGGTGCATTGCAGCAGCTCAGTTGCATCTATCCCAGCTGTATCGCAATTAAAATCAAAACTTTTTTCTTTTTTTTTTTTTTTATTTTGCTTTTCAGTTTCAGCTAAATGCTGTGTTCTTTAAAAGGGACTATACAAGCTCGCAAATCATGAGATGTTACCTGAAGCAGAATAAAATGTTCCTGAGAACTACTGTTCATGGGGAAGAAGCTCTGTTTATCTAGTGCATGATTTTTTATTATATTGCAGTATTAGCTGATTATTTTACATATGCAAAACATTAAATCTTCCTGAGCAAACAGCTTATTTTGCGCACCCTGTACTTGTGCATAAAAGGAATGAATGCAGTATAATGAAATGTTAAGTTTTTGTTTCTGGCCTAACCAGACTGTAGCCTACCTTGTGTCTGCATTATCCCTAGCGCTTTGAGAGTTTCAGCTGAGCCCACAGACCTTTCGTGTGTACGTGCCATAAGCAGAAGTTTCCTGTTACCTCACAATTTTCTGGAAGCAAACTCTGTCGTTTGGGTAATGCACAGAATTACTGTAACTTCAGGAGCGTAAGGGTATGGTAACGAGGAACCTTCAGATGTTCCTGCTAAATCCGAAGCATGTGCCTTTTCCTACTAATCTGATTTAGCCTGATGTTTCATAATCTGGCAGTCATCTCCGTGCTGTATTATCACACTAGATTCTCAAATCATTCTAGGCGATGCAGACCGCAGTTGGATTGAAGTTACAGGGTTGATGTATACGATTTGCACAATAGACTAGTAGAGAAAGAAATGCATATCCTATCAGTATTTCACCTGCTTGAAAATATACTTTAAAAAGCAAAATCAACAAACCCTTACTACCAGAAAGTCTGCAATTCCCAAGGCTGGTATTTTTGTTGGGGAAGCGCCACTTCCTGATATCAAGGGAATAGTCTGTATGTACAGAGATGGGGTAGGAAAGAGGATGTCCTTTATCTTCTTCCATTAGGGAATTGGACTCCCTGTATCAAAGTGAAAGAACTAGAAAATATTTTTATATCACACTTGCAAGCTTTAAATGTGCATCTCTTTTTAGCTTCAGTGCGATTTGTCTTGCATTAGAGTCTATCGTGAGTTAAATGTCTCTTAAAATTATAACTCAGTTTTTCAGATTCCACCATTGCCAGTTTACTTAAAGATACTGCTTTTACTGTGTGCTTTTTTTTTTTAACAGAATTTTGTAGAGTAATTATAGTTCCACCTTAAAATCATTCGGTACAACTTTTAGTTTGCAGTTCTGTGTCCTTCCATAATGGATTTTGTCACTGGAGTTATTTATATCAGTGATTGATTCAGGATATGTTGATGAACCATTTTAAAAACAATGACTGGGAACAATGTTGAAAAACAGTATTGTTATGAGGCTGTGAAACCAGAAAAAAAAAAGCCATTTTATGTAACAGCCAAATGTGCTCACATGTAGTTCTTCCTATTCTCAGCTGACCGTTTCCAGTGGGTATAACCAGAAAGCAGTGTTCCTATGTTAGTGTGATTTTCAGTCATAGAATGAAATTTTACTCTGACATGACTAAATTTCTTTGTAACAGCTAAGAATAACATTTAATTATACATCAAAAATAAATGCAAACTGCTTAATTCATTTGTAGAAAAATAACTGCTATTTTGGAGAGCCTAATTACCACGAAATATTGGAGATCTCTTGCTGTTTAAGTATCAGGAATATAATTGACGCAGTGCAACAAACAAACAGGATGTTTATTTTGAACCTTATTCTCTATGTTAATCTTAATATTTTTTTCTTGCCATTAATTTATAAAGTTTTGAAACTGTAATTTGCTGATGTATTTGGCATTGGGAGTATCACATGCTATTTCTAAATATGCACTGATATTAACTTGAAATATTTCTTCATTAAAATAAGAAGAGCCAATGCTCATTCAACTTTTCTGTCCTGTCTACTTGTTCAGTTTTTTCTGCACTTTTATGTTTGTAACTTGGTTAACAGGGACTGCTTACAAAAAGGCTGCGAGCGTAGTCTTAAGTCCTTGACGGAAGTATTTGTGTGAGAAACAGTCACTGAAAAGAAAACAACTTCTCTTTGTTTTTTCTGTGCAGCTAAAATGTGTTAGAATCGATTTGTGCTTGTTCCAATGCAACACACCACCAGGTCGGTTGGATTGCAGTAGCTTTTCACCCACGAACACCTGCACCACTTGTTGCTTGTTAATAATGTTCGTTAACATGCAGTACCACAGCTCTGGCCAGGAATCAGGCTCTGCCGCACGGTAGGTCTTGCACAGGCAACACTGTCAGACAGGCTGGACAGACCCAGGGAGTGGGAGGAGGTATTGCAAACAAATACATGAAGTATATCTCGGTAGCAAACGCCGCCGAAGTTTTAGTGACATATTAAATCTGAGAGGGACCTGATGCTCAAAAACTTTTTTTTCCAGCTGTATCAGCACATCTGATAAAAGCGATTTGCCTCCACACAAGTACTGCTCTGTTCGTATGCATAAACTGTATATAAACCTTTTATAGTCGGCAACACCACCACTATCTGCTAGTTCCACAGTGATGTTACCGTGTTTAGTTTTGTGGAGGGAATTAGGCTAGTAAGGAAGCATTAACTTAAATAATGGAGAACACGAAAAGTGGAGTGAGGCAGAAAACTACAGCACTGAGTGATGCTACAGTGAAGAAATGACTGAGGAGGACATGTGAGGGGCTCCAGCCTGCTTGCAGTCTTATGTTAACTCCTCTGAAGCATGTTCCTAGTGTAATACTTGGTTTTTCTCCCTTCAGTAGAATGTAGCATACCTGTACAACTGTTTTTTTAGTACTTAAAAATTGGCCTCTGATTATTTTGGCATTTTAGTATGCCAATACTAAATATATATACTCACTCTGGGGGCGAGAGAGGTAACTATTTTAGGGTTGGATAACGAAGGGGCCTGGAGCAGGTTTGGGATTTTTGGCTTAGTGTTAAAAATGAAGAAGGACACTTCCCCCCCACCACCACCTCCAAATAAAAAACACTTTTAATGGCAGAAATTTCAAGCCAGCCCAGAATGGCAATGGAAAACCAGTTAGTAGGTTCGAGATCTTGGCACCTGCTTTATGAAGGCTTTTCCCTTATAAATATGTAAACCACAGTTTGGTCCTAACCTGCAGTTCTAAGTCACTTTTTAGCAGAGTGGCTCTGATGACAGGGCTTGAGGTGAACACGATGGCGTTTCTCTTGCCTCATTTTCATGTTCGTGCCCGTCTCATCAGTTTGGAGCTCTGTGGTTCCAGTGAAGCCTGTTGCACAATTTGCTAAGCATAAGACAAAAAAAAAAATTTTTATTCTAAGTTTGTATAATGGCAAAAGTCACACAACTAAAACAAAACACAGCGCACATCCAGAGAAGGAAAAGCAGCGATAATCTAATACAAAAAAAGATGAGAAACGTCAGCTCCAGTCAGGTGTGACCACATCTGATTAATTCCAGGGAAGATTTGTTTTCTGTGCGGGGACCAATTTCCCTGCCAGCGTGGTGAATATTTCTCCTACCTGTTCTCTTTCAGCCCAGATTTGCATCCCTACCCTGTTATTTTCCTAATGCGGAGTCCCTCATCACTTTTCAGACACTGATGTGAATCGCAGGTTTCCTCCATTCTCCCGGGCCCAAATTATTTCCCTATTTGTATTCCGCCAGATAAATGGCTGACAGACAGACCACTGACGCCCACCTCCTTCAAGCTACGTTCTCCTTTTGAGGACTGGCTTTCGGTGGGCAAATGCCAGTGGAGAGGCTGGGGTCTGCTGCTGTGGGCTGGACGGAGACGTTGCTGTTCAGAGAGGGGTTCTGGATGAGTCTGTATTGGACATCCGAGATGGATCCCCCTCCCGCCTCTGCCGGAGCGTGCGCTTCCACTGACGGACAGTTTGCACGGCTGTAAGTACATGTGAAGACGAGATGCTACCCTGAAAAATAATGACTTGTTCCTGGGTCATATTTGTAATGCGAAAACTTCATTAGTTATGCGTGTACAAACTATTTCACAGCCATTCTGTCTCCCTTTCATCTTGTGTGGGAACTCAGTTTTCGAAGGACATTTTGATGCCTCTGTTTGCGTTCCCTGCGTGACTCATTCGAACCAGAGCCATTTCAGCCTGTTTGCCCGACTGCCCCAGAGATGTTACAGAGGACGCAGATGTTTAAGGGCAGAAGTTGCTGTCGGTCGTCTGGCCGAGCAGTGGCGGCCGGAGCTGCTGGTCTGGGCCACCAGGCCCCCCCACAGAGCCTCTGCAGTAAACGGGCCCCTGAAATCCCAGACCCACCACCGTACAAAGGGTTTTGGAGAGAGAGAGGTCCTAAAACCCACTTGGCTTGTTTGCAAAGTATCCAGGACCTGGTGTTCTCTCCAGAAGGTCCCTCTGAAAGGTGGGGGGGGGGTTTGAAGCGTAGCCAGGCGAGGAGTTGGAGGGTGATGCCTACTTCAGGGCATCAAACCCCAGTCACTGGAAATGAGTAGGAGATATGGTCTCAACATCTCCCGGTCTGAGGAAGCCCAGAGCTACGGTACTTCGCCCACCACCCCATCTCTTCAGGGAGGCATGCCAGTGCCATGGGTCACCTCTTTTGGGTGCTCTGGCAAGGGTCAGAAAAGATTTCAAGATTTGGAGGGCCAGCATGACTGTAACCGGTGACAAAGGCATTGGCTGGGTACATGGACTTCTGCATTCAGCCCTGAGGCATTTCTGCACCCAAAATTGAACCATTCTAGGGACAAGGTGGAACCAGAGGTCACCCTGCGTGCTCACACCAGCATGCCCGCGGTTGTAGCCTCCAGACTGCCGTTACAATACACGGAAAGGGGGAAGGGTTCTGCTCTAAAAATGCTGTGTTTTTGAAGTGTCTTTCACTGTTAGGAGTGAGCCCGGAGCGTCGTGGGCACTAGCAGATCTTGTTGCTGCTACGCCTGTTTTGGTCCCACACTCTCTGCACCAAGACCCTCCTTCCCCGTCTTCTTCAGAGACGCCCACGAAGGCTGAAACTGCCAAAGCAATTTTGAATTTCTGGATGCAGCCAGCCCCCGGCCTTACTCAGCTGTGCAACTATTTCATCCAGCTGGGACCACAGGGAAAACTGAGCTAGAGAGAATTTAATTTGCAGTTGGCCGAGATGGGAGAGTTAACACTGTAATGATCCAAAAAAAGTATCAAATGCTGTACAACATCGTTAGGCACAAATAAAAGAATATGCAGAGTTCTCAAGACTGAAACCTGAACTGGAGGTATTAAGTTAAATTACTTTTCATGCTGTATGCATAACAGTCCCTGGTTAAGGTTTTCACTTGTGGTTCAGCAGGCATGTACATCCCTTACAGTCTAACGTTGCACATTTAGCAGAAACATTATAGGTCCAGAAAATGGCATTCCGTTACGTTAGTTTGCACCCGAGTCTTTTAAAGTATTGTGTGATAAAGAGACTATAAAAATTTGCCTCTAATCTATATAATCTATGAGCATTTTTTGGCTTTTATAAACTAAGAAGTCTTCACTTCTTGTCACATGAGGTATAAAAAAATTGGTTTGACATCAAGGTGCTTTAACAAATTCCTGTTGACCACAAAGGATTGCATTAGTATGGTCATGTACTGACGAATATTGAAAATATTTTTTAAAGCACACACAGTTTTTCACAGCTGGGGAGGATAAATTAAAATGCAGAATTACTTCTTTCTGGAACCACGCACTTGTAGATAGGACTCGATTGCAGTCAAAGGCCCACCTTTTCTAACAAGAGAGAAGTCAATATAGGTAAATAACATAACGCACACTGCTGTTTACAAAGACAGAAAAGTCGAAGTTGCTGAAGAAATGGTGTTTTTATTGTCCAGAAAAGGAAAGGTATTGCAAAGAGCTGACAAATAATTTTGCATAGCTAATAGTACTCCTGCCAGTATAGGATATAGTATTGTTTTTATGTTCAAATAAGTAATAAGAGATGGTGTATACGTATCCTGATACCATCAATTGTATTCCTGTTCTGTGACAAGATAACGAAAGATTCAAGAAGTCGCAGTGCATAAAACACATCCCCTTTTGCACCGCAGGGTTGGAAATGCCAAGCGGCTGCTGTCACTAGATTGTTCTCCACATCCTTTGGAAAGCCGGCTGATGCTTTCGGAGACGGTTTTGCGCTTGGCAGCGCAATGTGCATAAAAGTAAAGGTGTGAGCAGAGACACGTCCTGTTACCAAGAACGCTGGTCACAGTGATAAAAACTAAGCGACCCATCAACAAGCCCTGCAGAAGGTGGGAATGGGAACTCCAGCCAAACGGTGGAGCTGCAGTCACGGCGAGATGACAAGTGCCCACCTGACCGGGGACTCCCAGCGCCAGCGGTGGGCACTGGCAGCACCGCTGGGTTTTCGCAGCGTGCATGGCACAGGCAGCGTCTCTGGGGGCCAGACCAGGCTCGGCTGAAGTAAATAGGAACTTTGCATTCCCTTTTTTTTTTTTCTTTTTTCATTAGGACAAATTTTAAGCTTTAGAAAAAAAACCCTCTCCAGATTTTATGACATCCTGGAAAGGAAGGAGTGCTCCTAAACCCTCAAGGTTTGGAGTAACTTTGATATCAAATGATACAGTAGAATAATTGGATAAGGGTCTGCCAGGCTGCGGGTTCTCACCTCTCCCTTCCTTCTTCGTCAGCTCGGGCCAAATTCTTTCATACGCAGCGATGACTTTTGCGTCCCTTATTCCTTAGATGCCTGACTTAAATTAAGCCTAGTTTGCAGAAGAATTTAGGACTTGCATCTGCTGCAGAAGGCAGCAGGAACATACAAAGTACATCCACACACCGCTACACAGCAGTCTCCTGGTAGAGCAAATGTACTTCTTGGATTGAATAATCAGGAAATACTTCTAGGCTCTGGTTTTCTGTTTGTAACATGCAAAGGAACACCCCCCTTCCTTGCATTTCAGGGGTGTTCAACAAGCGTTTCATTTTGTTTTGTGAAGTTTTGGACCTTTTTTTATAACATTCACCATGATGGTATCAGGAGAAAAAGTGTAATTCTGTCTTCATAACCAGGTTTATTTAACATACAGTCAGTAAGGTATGGGAAGGCCTTCTGACTGAGCTCAGGTGTTCCGAAGTGAGCTGCGAATAATGTGCAAAGAGAGGCTGAAATGAGATCCCTCACATCCTTTCTCTGCACGATTTCCCAGTTGCCTTGCCAGACTCCGCGCTTTGCCGTGCCTCAGTCTCCCTCCAATTTCTCCGCAGCGCACTTTGAGTCCCCCCAGTTCTCTGCCAGGGTTCATTTTGTCTGCTCCAAATCTACCTTGCACATCTCGCCTCCTCTGAATTCAGTTCAGCTGATGTCCTTCATGTAGCCTGGAAACAAACAGGTGAAAAAAAAAAAAATCCATGCTTTCCACTCTGAATATCTGGATTTAGAGCAGCTCTGGCCTGAAGCAGTTAGGAACTGCAATTGCTAGGGAGTCCTGCTCTGGGCCCTGGAGCATGTCCCATGTTCATGAACTCAGCAGAGAACGAAGCCTGCAAGCTCTAGCTGGCCTCTGGCGAGCACGTGTGAACTACAGCTGGCTTGGTTTTTTTCCAAAGCCTTATGAATTGGCCAAATTGAGACAGACTTTTCACTGAGATTAGAAAAAGCCCATCTCAGCAGTAAGGTTACTTTTTTGTCCAGTTCCAAGTCCCTCTTCCAATAAAAAGAGCGCCGCAGCTTTTCGAAGAAGATTGCCAGAGTATTGGGAGGGGGATGTGGGCTTTTGTTTGTCTGAAACCCGGCCATGCTTAAGTTAAGGAAGAAGGATGCTCTCAGAAATGTGGAACTGCTTTGGCTGAAAACTTTAAGAAAACTCGGCCTTCAACACACACCTGGCAAGGAAAACTTTGGCATAAATATTTGCTGATTGGGCAAAGTTATAAGCAAATAAACCCAGGGTCGAGACGACAAGATGCGTTGGGCAGTCCTAACCATAGGTTGCACTACCAGCCATGTATGTAACTTGCATCTTTCCCTTCCTCAACCTTGAACTCTGAGAAAATTTGGACTCAAGGATCAATGTGGGATTGGTTGTTGTTTGGACCAGATTTGGCTCAGTCTTTGTTTTTAACTGGGTGTCTTCCGGGAATCCATTTTATGGCTGCACATATCTCAGATTCTGCTTTCTGTATAATGAAGTTTGGCCACTTGAGCCAAACCCTATAATATGCCAAGACAGCTTGGCTATACAAATGAGGTTATAAAGGTTTTACTAAACCAAAGGGCTGAAGCATAGAGTAGCTAAATCATGTACAGAATATCTGTACAGAATATTTGCTGCCTTGTGTAAGTAAATACTGTATTTTGTTCACTGAGTGATTTCTAACAGCTCTTCCTGAGCATACCTTCATCGTCCAGCACTGATGTGTCTGTAAAGTGCTCAGAATCGGTCCTGCCACCCAGGTGAGGTCAGTGTTGCTATAACCAAACTGGATGGCTGATATTACTAATTTCCACCTGGAAGAAGTTTGATAGTTTGATTATAAAATGCATTAGAAACATGAGACTTAAGGCTGGGGAAAGAATGCAGCCCTTAATTAAAAAGAAGAAAGATTTCTGTCATTAAGCGGACCCTGGTTCCTCACATGGTTCCTCAGTCATACAGTATGCCAGTACTACGTGTTCAGCAACAGCCACATAGATCGTATGTTCAGGCTCGTGGGGCTCCTTTTTGGGGGTTCAGCATCCTCTGTAGCGCCTAAGACAAGCGGCTGGCCTGCCAGGGCAGCTGGAGCGTGCATCTTTATGCTGTGCGAGTCAGCTGTGAGAGGCAGGGCTGCAAGACCCCAGTGCTCTGCCAAGTCTCATGTCCTTCTCTTTTCTGGATCAAAGAGGTCCTCTTACACCACCTGCCATCTAAGTGACTCTGCTGAGTTTGCACAGGAGCAGAGCCAAGGAGCAGCTTCACGCAAACTGCAGAGGTCTCGGTCAGGAGGCAGCAAGTATGAGCCGAGAGGCTTGTCCAGTGTTTGTTAGGACCTAATTTGTTCACAACAGCAGTGGCTCAGCCAGCATCTTGGATTAAAGCTCACAATTTGGGCCCAGCTGACACATGTGGTGTGGATGCTGTCTTACAGGTTGCCTGACACAAGCCTCCCCTTGCTCATACCCACTCCCGAGGCGCTCGGCCAGCACAGTCCTGTGGGGCTCCCTCCCTCCTTTTCTCTGCCATGGGAACCGTGCCTCCGTGTCAAGTCCGAAGTCATCACTGACCAGGCTGCAGCGATGAGCACCGGGCTAGCGGCTACTTTTTCTTGTGCAAATGAATGTAAACTCACCTATCCTCTCAGCAAGCCTCCCACAGTCACCAGTGGGTGACACCCCGTCCCTGCAAACTCAGCCGCCTCTGGAGGCAGGAGCCTGGGGCTGGATGCCCCATCTGATCCTGCTCTCCGACCCTGGGCCCCTGCAGTGATCTGGGCTACCTGGGGTTTTTGAAACATTTCACACCAAATTCTTATGCGGGTGAAGCTCCTACATCGAGCTATGCAGAAGGACTGGAAGAGATATTACAGTTTATAAGCCAAGGGGTTAGAATTGTAAGGTGGTATTTATTATTCGGCAGCAAGCACGTGCCGACGCCGAGCACGCTCCGGAACTGCGGCAGTGCACCTCGTGGCATCTGCCCGTGGGACTCTGGCCAGCGCCCGCCTCGCACGCCCGCCGCAAGGCACACTGACATATGGGGGTTTGCACGTGTGTTTGGGCATAAGGACTGGGGTGTTTTCTTTCCATTCTTCCATGTTTTTCCACACTGAACTGCAATGCAGAAGGGACATATTCATTTTCATTGCAGTGAAAAAGTCAACCCTGGATCTTTCTGTGTGGTTTATAATGAAGCTTCAAACCCGAGTTGTCTTGCCTGCACAGCTTTTGTAACGTGGCGGCTAGTCTAAGGTGGTCAATGCATATTAAGAAGGCACTTTCTGTAAGACAGATATTCCCTAAGGAGTCCCGTGCCAGAGTGCTGTGAGATGGACTCCTTTTGCCTGCCCTTTGCAGATAATCCTGCTTTGCCGAAACAAACCCCAGGTGTAGCCACTGGTGAGAGCCGCCATCTTTTCTTCCCTGCACGGTGTGAGAGAGTGTGGGTGCGAAACAAGGCTGGAAGCAGTGAACCCCTAACTCTAAGTAGCAGGGAGAATGGCAGTTCTGGTAACAAGGGGTAAATAGGGAGGATAAGTCTGAACATCCAGGGTAGCGACTATAACATAAAAAGGTAAAGGAGTCAGAAGGAGAGAAAATTAGGCTATAATGAAAATAGAGCGCGTTGCCAGCATTTGCGGATGCCCAGCATAAGTCTGTCACTCCGGTATGGTTTTGCTAAGGGAGCGAAAGGGAAGCCGGTGCTCGCCAGGCGATGCTCCGGCACCGGCCCAGCGCTAGCATTTACCACCATCTCGTGGTGAACCAGAAGATACCAGCTTTGTGCCGTTTCCACTTATTAATAGCAAGGGGAAGGGACAGTCAGTTGGTCCTCACGTTTTAGTCAGTGCTGTCCCTGGTCACCCCCGGCACAGAGGAGATGCCAGGAACTCACCGAATGGGTCAGTCGGCTGAACGGGATTGACCAAGGGTGAGGAAAGCGTCACCAGGTTCATTCCCTGGAGATCACAGGCGACGTGCAGTATGTGCCCAGCCCACGACGGGCCCGAGAAAATCAATCCGACAGACCCGCGCTCATCTACGCTCACCTGGCTCACAAAGCTTCAGTAAGAGACCTGCCTTCCAAGGAGCCCTCAGTCCCGAGGGGTGGTGCAAGAGGACGTGATGCTTCTCCTCCAACACTGGCATAAATGCTCTACATTTGGAGGGAGGGAAAAAACAACCTCCCTACTGCTTTTCCTATGGGATGGTAAAATACATGAAACCAGCAACGGTAGCAAGTCAGGCACAAACAGAATTTCATGGGAGGGCAGAGGAGGAAGAGGGCTGCCAAAACGACGGGGAAAATTTATGATTTCCTACTGAAAATATGTGAAGCAGTTTTAAGCTTCGTTTTAGCTGCTTTCAGAAACCAGTGACACAGGAACAAGCCTTAATGCACCACGCTTTAGGTAGGAAACTCGCTTAATGCACAGTGGACTAATTTCTACATTTGAGATTCTCCCCAGCCTGATAATAAATCGGAAAAGTGTGTGTGGTGGGGGGGGGGGTTTAGCGAGCTGCAGTCTGAACCAGATGGAAGGGAGCTGAGGACTAAGGCAACACAAACCCAGTGATGCTTGCTGAGCGCCCTTGGAAATGAAAGTAAGTATCTGAAAAAATGCTCATCTCATGAGCTGGGTGTTTTACATCTGGTTTACCCATACAGAGCCTAGTCAGCTGGATCTCAGGTTCAATGCATTGACTAACCTGTGGCCTACAGGAATAAACTACTTTTTTTTTCCCCATCCATCTCCTACTTTGCAGCAAAACCAAGAGATATCCCTGTATTCTGACTTTTATCTCCTCCAGAAAAAAAACAAAAACGTTCTCCTCCCATTTTTGAGAGATCCCTAGAGTGGACTGTTTTGCCTGTGGATCCCGTGCCAAGCTCCCTGCATTCCTTCACTCACTTCTTGGCTGTCCCGGCTAGAAAAAGAGCTTCTGATTTAAATTTGTGGGTGGTGATCAGCAGGCCCGTGAGCTATAGCTGAGCAGACAAAGCATTTGCAATCACACTCGTCTCAGATAACTTGAGACATCCACAATATACACAGCCACAGCTGATCTGGATTCCTTTATAGGAGACAGAGGAGCCCAGACCCTTTTACTTCTCTATACTGTCACTTGGGAGATAAATGCACGTCTAGCGTTTCCTTCATCTGAACAATTCCAGGATGAGATGAAGTGGAGCCTAGCCTGATTTGTTATATTGACTATGTGTCTGCTGGCTATAAGGAGAGCACAGCCTGAGCAGCTCAGGCGCAGACGTCCGTGCTGGCGGTTGCCAACGTTGAGCCAGGTGGACACTGGCCCCTGTCCCTCTGCCTCCACTGGGGACAGGAGATGTCTCAGCACCTGCAGTCCAGGGGAAGGGGCTGTAGGCAGTGCAGCCACCCCTGAGCAGAGGGGTCACCTCCCGCCATCCTCTGCTCCTGGACTGGGGCACAGAGGCCAACATGGGGATGCCACCCTCCTGGGGGCTGTTAAAAACGATAGCTGAGCTGCCAAAGCACCGCACCTAAGCACCTGCGATGTGTGCGTGGTTTGGCTTCTGTGTCTTGACATCCTCACACGGGGTATCCCACCCTCCTCCCTTTTGGGGATGGGCCTGGGGAGAGAGCTGCCCTCTCGTAGGGTCTGCTTTCCCTGCCTCTTTGTTTTCTTGATATCCAGCTGATATGGAGCTACTTGTGTCGTACTGTGGAGAACGACAGAAGCTGAGTTATATTTAGCAATGTTCCCATACAAACGATCGGTCTTGTTAGGCAATGATGTTTGATGTACCGCATCTAGTGAAGTACATGGCTAAATGCCATGCTCTGATCCAGAAATTTCTATTACCCAAGCAAACAGGAAGCCCAGAAAGTGCAATTATGTGCCTACTTTTAGACGGAAAAATCTAAACCATGATTAGGTCTATTTCTACCTTACTTTGGAAACTTCTAAAATGCATTTCAGAGCAGTCAGTGGTGCACTTACGGGATGACCAAGAAAAACCCCCAAAGGGTTTTACCACCATTATCCAAGCTGAAAGCTCAGCGCAGTGAGATGGCTGGGGCCGCGGACTCTGCACCGTGTTCAGCTGTGGCACATCATTCCCATTGGGTTCAGAGTAAATTGCTCCTATCCAGTTTTCAGCAAACTTGCATTAAACGTTTGAGTCACTGGACTGTTATAAGTTTTAGTTCTCCTCTCAGGCAAGATCACTTGCTCTGTGGTGTTAATGATCTCCTAAGCATTCCTGTTGTTTAACTTTCCATGCAGAGTGATGCATGATGACAGCAGGGCTGTATTATATTGCATTATAATAGTGTTTCTCAAACTGATATAATGAAATACCTGCAGCGGAGCCAGAATGTCCGAGGCATCCTGGTGTGTATTCAACAGCATACCATACACAGCTGCGCATATTTCTATCTGTGCCGCCCACGGTCAAAGAAAACCGAAGAGCAGAAAATGGAGGAATTTGTCTAGTCTCACATTAGAGGACTGGGTGCTACGACAGAGCCGGGTTTATTTGCAGAGCACCTTGGGGCCTGTTTTCTCAAGTGAACTGTGGAAGGACAGACAAACCGGAATCGCCTCTGTAGAAACAGGCAATCATGGAAACTTCTGTCCTCGCTAATACACTTACTGCAACCTACAACCTCCCTCACCTCCACACTGTATCCCTTATCTTCAGGATCTAACACACGCTTTTACTACTCACAGAGAACATAACTTATATTGCCAACAGCCCAGTTTATATTTAGTCATTATTAAAAGCCGGGGGAAGCAAATAAAAGACACTACTGGCTCTGAGAAGCTCTCTGCTCTGCAGGCAGTCAGATGAGATGACCTTGAGAGCTCCTCCATTGCTGGTTGCTGTGGTAATCACTGCTGCTGAGAAAATGAGCCTGAACAGGATGAATTCAGCACACTATTTCATTACATATTTCTGGACTTGTTTTTTTATGGAAAAGCCTCCCACACTCTCAGCTTTCAACTTTGTTTCTCTGTTGTTCAGTTGTCCTGAAGGTTTCTATCCTCCTCACTTCATGCTGTCTTCCCTCTTTTTGTTCCCTTCCGTGTGGTTTCTAGATCACTGCTCTCTCAGCCAGACACACTGTGTATTTCTTTGCATGCTGTTGTCTTGTGTCCTTGCTACTTCTGTTACTTTATCTTGCCCCTTCCCTCTGTCTTTTACCTCTCTTCACTTTGGGGTACTCTTCCCCATCCGTTTTTGCCTTGTGCTTTTTTGTATCCTGGCTTACATACTGTTACTTGGACTGGTTCTTTATTTTTGCAGGTAAAAGCCATTGCATTTCTTTAATCTTCTCTAGTACAGTCTCACCATCACTTACACTACATTGACTTCATTGATTTCAGGGGGACTGGAAAGAATAACAGGATAATCCAATTTGGAAGCGATCAAGATCCAGATAGTACAAAGTGGCAAAATGAGGAAGAGAAAGCTTACGATAATCCTTAAGCTAGATGCTCCTGTCTTGCAAAGGGAAAGCTCTGCCAGGTGGATGGATTTGCTAGTCCCAGGAGCAGCAGGAGACCTGCTGGCACGACTGCGACGCACAGGTTGGGCACGCCAAATACTCACTTGAGCTTTCCAGAGCCAAGTAAATAAAGGGTCAGGTCACCTGCACGACTTCCCAGCATCCTAACGTATTCCTCCACTAGCCACAGTCCCACAACAGGTACTGGAAGTGAATCTGGGGCCACAGATGTCTGGGGAAACTCGTGTTACACAACCTGCATTCGTATTGCCTTTTCCCCCTGTGGCCAATGACGGAGAGCTCTTTGTTTTCCCCCGTTATCTATCTCTGGGCTATGAAACATAATGAACATCTGTCCCTTTGTTCAAAGAATCTGCTGATGCAATTGGTTAAAGACAGAGAAGTATTGGGATTAGGGAGACAATTTCTATTTACGAAGACAGCACTATCAGTCCAGTCCCTAGCGTGAGGCAGTTACAAAGCACAGCAGCACCTTACGTTGCCTTAGTTTATTCCCTGGCTTGTACTTGGGTCAGCAGGACAGCAGCTTAATGACCAAACTGTGCGAAAGAAAATGTGAGAGCAAAATTAAAGGACCAGACCTAATAACAATGAGTATCTGAGCCAGGCTGTTAGTTATTTCAGTCACTTTCCTGGTGACTGAGCTCGCCGGGCTGGTAATGCTGCTAGCAGCCTGACTGCAAATAGGGTAAAGCTTCCAAACAGCAGTTTATTAGTATGCATTCATAAAAAGTTGCATCTCATCAATCCTTATTTAGTCAAAATGATTTAATATCTGAAACATGCTCATCCTATATAATTCCCATTAGATATGTTCAAAACTCCTTATGTCATTCCAAGTCCTTTCAAAGTCCCCAGGCCACCAGGATAAACATATCCCCTCACTGTTTCTGCAGTGTACGGCTGTTCTTTTTTGGCTCCAGCTGAAGAACAATTTTCAAGTGTTTCGAACGTAGTGATTTAAAAAACCAAAAGAAAACCAAAGGCAAAAGAACAACATAAACTGGTGGCAGGCCCTGCAAGGCTGACTTTGCAAAGCCAACCTGCTGAATGGCCTTTGGTGCCCCAGCTCAGCCCAGTGGGTGCTGGCCATGCCGTGGATCTCCATCAGCCCCTGAACACTGCAAATGCAGAGCACAGCCCTCCCCAGTGGTGACGGGAACTAGTGGGGATCGCAAATCTGCACTTCGCTTTGCTACTAACACACAATCAGAATTGCTGTCAACATTGAAATTCCTGTAAAGCTGAAATTGCTCTGTGACTGGCTAAAGGACTTGAGGAAGTGGATACAATGTAGAAGTATATTAAATCATGTCTTTTTAAATTGCATGGTATTAAAAATTTCTCAAAATAGCTGCACTAAAAGTTGTCTTGACAACATTCCGAGTGAAAATGCAGTAATATTTTCTATTTTACTTAGAGCAGATTATAATGGGGATATGAATATACCATCCCTTAAATAGAATTGCCAGCTCTTTTACTGAAATAAATTGCTCCTTTGCACTTTACAATGGATATATTTTTCATAGCAGGAATGTTTAAGAGTTAATTCTCCTAATGAATGCAGACAGTAGCACGGCTTTCCCACGCTGCCCTGGAGACGCAGTATTGACTTACATTTTGTTGTCCAGAGCTGTCAGGATTGTACGTGCTGGCTGAACTGGAATTTTGCTTCCAGCTTTTCACCTGTCCCCATGCCTGTCCTCGCCGTTTCCCATCCCTCCATCAGTCCCCGCGACTCCTCACGCCTCAGCCAGCAGTCCCCCTGCGTCTCACTGCTGCTGCCCAGCAGCCTAGGTCGCTGGGGGCTGTCCTTGGCCAAGTATCTCAGGGAAGGTAATATTTTCTCCTGTCTGCCTTTTCTCAGAGGAAAAATATACCAAGCTTTGCACAGAGAGTTCGTTTAGGCAGCAAATGTGCTCAAGTGGTTAAAAAACAGGCCTGGCACTCAGTGATGTAGTTCAAACTCCACCTGCATGACTCTGAACAGGGCAGTTAGTTTCATTTCCCTCCTCTTGCCTCTCTCATCATGGACCTCAGTGCTTGCATAGTCACAGAAAGGTTGAGGTGGGAAGGGACCTCAGGAGACCATCTAGTCCAAGCCCAGGGTCACCTAGCAGGGTCACCTACAGCAGGTTTCCCAGGACCCCGTCCAGTCGGGTTTTTAAAATCTCCAAGGCTGGTTCATAGGGTGCTAAGGTTTAGTGTACCACTTTGGTGGCAACTCCTGTGTTGAGTTGCCAGGTTGTCTGGTGAGCCCTGCATGCAGGCCAACAGTTGACAGACCCCTGTTCGCCACCCTGCTCCTGCGGCAACAGGCCACCGACGTTGCGGCTGTGCCCTGTGTCTGGCTGCAGGAGAAGGTACGAGGCAGAAAAAGTAGGAAACATGGACTGATGTGGGAAAAATAAGGGTGAAGTGGAGAGAGGTGAGATAAGGGATCCCAGCTGCTGCAGCGAGGGAGGGAGGGAGGCTGGGGTATGTTAGGGATCCCAGAGTAGCAGGTAGGAGAGTAGGATCCTGGACTAGAGGGGGTTGTTCATAGAGATGGGTACATGCGGTTGATGTACTAGTGTAGTAGATCGTATTAAAGGACAGGTGGGTTTGGAAGTGTGTCTTCTTTAGTGCCTGTGTACAGCCCATCCAAGGCATATTTGGAGAAAAGCCATTTTCTCTCTTCCCCTGGGTCTTCCTCTGAAGCCTGCGCAGGCCAGAACAACAGGGTCCCAACTTAGGACTCTTTTTGTGTTGCCTCGCTTTTCCTCCCTGGCATCTGGTTTTTTTCTAAGCTTTGTGCTCTTAGGTGCTTCAGCTGCAATAATTTTTATCACGCTCATATCAGGCAGGAAGCCTGACGGTACATCAGCCTTTCAACCGCCGGCTGTTTTATCAGGTGCACAGAGGTAGCAGGGAGAATTCAAATAACTCTCTATCTATACAATAGCTATTGTTTCCTCTATCTCCCAACTCCAGAGCTAGAAAAGAAAGATGTTGTTTCCCATCTTTGCTTCTAAAAGCCAAGGTTTTCAAACAGCCTTTTGATCTGACTTTCACTGACTGTCAAGGCAACCGGTTCCTGGCTTGCATACAAAGGGCGCTCGCTCTCCCGCTCCTACTCAGGTCATTAAACTTCAAGGCCTAATTTGCTGCTGTTGTTCGTTTCAAGTTGGGAAACTACTGCTGCCAGGTAGGTTTATAATGCTACTGTGCCGTTTTTGTAAAGTTTCATTTCTGCTTTCCAAAGCAACATGTAAATCCATAGAGAGCTGTGCCTCTAGTATTAATTTCCTCATCAATGAATTGCACCAAGAAAACCATCTCTCAATCATTTTAATGTGACATAAAGTACGTCTCAAGAAAACCAGCAAAGAGAAAGACTGGACAGATAAACACCATGGACTTGATGATTTAAAAGCTGCATGAATGTAAGAAGTCTGCGTTTGATTACTTTAAAGAAATCCATTCCTCTCATCTTGTCTCTCCTTTGCTCGGCCTATGGCAGGGGAGAAAATTCATCCCTGCTGTAAGTCAACTGAAGTCATTCTGATCTCACTGTTTTTTATGCTTACTGCTGTGCATTTTGTATTTCTATGAAGAAATAGCATAAAGAAAGAAAAGAGAGAAAAATTAGGCAAAGTTACAATAACAAGTGAGACACCAAGCAAAGATTAAAGCAAGAAACAAAACATTACAGCTCAGCATGGGGTCAAACACACAGAAAAACAGCATTTTATTTTTAACTCTCCTCTTCCCTCTTTGTCTATACATTGTCTTGTTAGACTGTCATCAGCTTGCCATCTCACATAGGCCTGATATATTTTACATCTTAAAAATTGAAAATGGCAGAACGATGAAACTTTGCTTTTAAATAAGGTGGATATATTTCACATAGAATACATGAATTCCAACTAACCTTAATGTGTTTGTGTAAAACACAAAAGGAGTTTCTCAAGGACAGAGCAGCTACTTCTCTTTGCTACAAGAAGCTCACTCCATGCCAGGGGAATGCTGTGAGCTGATGTGGAAAGGACCCTCACCTTCCACTCCCACTCTTCACGAGCCAAATGCAAAGCTGCTTAAGTTTGTCAAGCCTTTGCATATGTATCTCTTTCTATATATATGTATGTGTGTGTGTTTGCAGGTACATACATGTAAATCTGTCTGTATATAGGTAATGCTTGGAAATTAATAAAGCTAAAATCCTGTTCAGTCTTCCAAATTTAGGGGTAGAGAAAGAGTAATTTTCAGAATTGTAGCTTCACATGGACACATCTAAATCTTGTCTATATCCTCTTTTTGTCTAAACACGAACCTCTATGCCTTAGTATCCAAGGTATTTATTTTATATGGTAACACTGCTTTGGGGTAAGGCCTGAGATAAAAGTGAATTTTTCTCTCATCCTCCTGACTCCTTCTGTTTAGGGAAGAATAAAATTAAAAGGTTAACTGACAATGGAAAATTGCAACATTTCAGGGACTCATACTGTTAATGAGTAGCAATAAATATTATCTTTTGTCTTCCTACCTCGTTATTTTGGATAAGCCAGTGTTGCCATATACTCTTCCAACTGCAAAGCAGTGCCACTACTGTCGTGTAAAGCGCACCCTGGCCAGCAGTAAGGGCATGCTGTATGTACACCTGGGGATATCTGCTGTATGGATTGCAGTGTAATACAGAGGTATCCATGTAAACCTGGGTTTTAGAAGCAACCAGGTGCAATAACTCTGTGTACTGAGGTTGCAAAACTCATGTAATAAGAAAGATCAATTAGCAACACTGTGCTCATGGCATGGGTATCATTGGAATTGCTAGTCAAGGTGTTTGCAGTGCAGACCTGCTCTACACAAGCACAAAGCAGCAGTCAGGGACAGGTGTAAACCGAGATGTCCACAGCTAGAGACCTGTCACCTACACGCCAAACACTTCTGTTTTCTCCCTGGGGTAAAATTCATATGTTGTCTGGTTACAGCTGTGTTTGTGAGCTCAACCAAGGACATCTGCCCTGATAAATGCATCAAATCTAACAAAGGCAAAGCTCCAAATACGGAAGTTGGTGGCAATACGTAGATAGTGAAAGTAGCTGTGTGCCCAGCTTGCTGGAGAGGAAGATATGGTTGTAAAAACATGGCACTTGTCTTTGAACATGAGGTGGCCATCTAGTCATCTAATATACTTGCTTAGGAGTATTCCACCCAGCTCAGACATTTTAAAGAAGTCATTGGTGGATGGCAGTTATGATTTCACCCACATGGACCTCAAGAAGCACCCAAATACAGTGCAAGACAATCCTCATAAAAGAGTAGGTTACGTAGAGCACTGCAATATTGGTCATGTCAAAAACCATGGCTAAAAACTCCCTTTAAACAGAGTGGCTCCCCTTCTTTCTCAGGCACATTGTTGAACCTCCAGGCAGATCCAATGAATAGTCCTAACATTTTAATTATATTTAATATTTACTAATATTGCTATTTCACAGAATCACAGAATCATGGAGTGCTTGAGGTTTGAAGGGACCTCTGGAGGTCATCTGGTCCAACCTGCCTGCTCAAGCAGGGTGACCTAGAGCCAGTTGCCCAGGAGCACATCCAGCTGGCTTTTGAATATGTCCAAGGATAAAGACTCCCCAGCCCTTCTGGGCAATCTGTGCCAGTGCTCAGTCACCTTCACAGTGAAAAAGTGTTCCCTTATGTTCCGATGGCACCTCCTGTGTTTCATATTTACTAATATTTTAATGTTAATAACCCCCAAATTTTATAGATAGGGATAATGTAGCAAAAAAAAAAAAAAATTGCCAGTCTGGAGCTATCCAGCAGCCCCAGGTCAATAACAAGTGGGGTCTCCTAATTCCTGAGCCTTTCTCTCACATGGCTTCCTTTTCCTTCAGAACTTGCAGTGTCTCTTCCTTTACCTGCCCATTTCATCCACCCTCATCAGGGAGCAGGAGCAGGCTATGGTCGCTACTGGTGAGATAGTAATGAGAAGTGTCAGAAGGGCCAATGTTCATCCAGCACAAGACTCTTCTCCGTGGTGGACAGCAGGAGATGCACAGGGGCACCACCAAGGCCATGCATAGGCTGAACTTTCTCCTGACATGTCCTCTTGACCTCCAGCAAACAGCCATTTAGGAAGTTCCTGAGGTGATAGTTTCATCCAAATCCCTGTGTACCAATGGATAAATTTTCCATGAACTCATCTAATCACTTCTTGAATCTACTTGTACTTTTGGTCTCCGCAAAATCTTCCACAATGTTGCTATATATTCATGAACAAGCCATGTTTGTTTTTTGAACTTGCTGCCTGATCATTTTGTTGAGTGGTCTCTACTTCTTGTATTCCAAGAAACAGTGACTAATCATTCCCTTTTTAGCATCGCCTCAGTATTCAGCATTTGCTAGGCCTGTAGTGCATCCAGACCCAGCACCTCTCTTTAAATTGCAGAACCTAGCTGATTTAGTCTTTCCTCACTGTGCTCTTTTCTGTATCTTTCCTGGTTCTCCTACATCTATTCTGTAGTGTGGGAGTGGAACTAAGCACAGCATTCAGTAACCCAGGGACAGTACAGATCAGGAGAGTGATGTAATGCTGTGTTCAGTTTTGTTCTCAGCTCTTCTCCTTATAACATCTGATATTGTTGGCCTTGACAAGAAGAAAAGGCATGAAGGAGAAGTCAGAGTGCATGGTCAGGCCTCTAGCCCAACCTTGTCCCCAAAGCAGGGTCAGCTATGGGGTCAGACCAGGTTGCTCAGGCAGTTCTTGAAAATCTCCAAGGATGGAAACTGCACAACCTCTCTGGCCAATCTGTTCCACTACTGGGCTGTCCTTGTGGGGAAGAGGTTTCTCCTCATACTCAGCATGAACCTCTCTTGTTTCAACTTGCCGACATTGTCCTTCATCCTCCCACCATGCACTACTATGAAGAACCTAGCTCCATCTCCCTGACACCCTCCCTGTAGGCACTGGGGGCTGCTGTTAGATCCCTCTGCAGCCATCTCTTCTGCAGATCAAGTAAGCCCAGCTCCCTCAGCCTCTACTCACAGGGCATGTGCTCCAGCCCTGACCACCCTGGCAGCCTCCACTGAAGTTGCTCCGGTTTATCTATGTGTTGCAAGGGGAGGACTGGGAGCAATACTGGACATCCTAATCTAATGAGGTCTAATGAGTGCAAAGTAAAGGGGAATAAGTACCTCAGGGTACTCAGCCCCCTGAGCTGGAAGACAGGGACGGCGAGCAGGATAAACCCCCATAATCCAAGAGGAAGAAGTTAACGACCTGCTACGCCACCTGGACGTTCACAAGTCTATGGGGCCAGATGGGATCCCCCCGAGGGTACTGAGGGAGCTGACGGAGGAGCTTGCCAAGCCACTCTCCATCATTTACCAGCAGTCCTGGTTAACTGGGGAGGTCCCGGACGACTGGAGGCTTGCCAATGTGACGCCCATCTACAAGAAGGGCCGGAAGGACAATCTGGGGAACTACAGGCTGGTCAGCCTGACCTCGGTGCCGGGGAAGATTATGGAGTTGTTCGTCTTGAGGGCACTCACGAGCCATGTGCAGGACAACCAGGGGATCAGGCCCAGACAGCACGGGTTCATGGAAGGCAGGTCCTGCTTGACCAACCTGATCTCCTTCTATGACCAGGTGACCTGCCTAGTGGATGAGGGAAAGGTTGTGGATGTGGTCTACCTGGACTTCAGTAAAGCCTTTGTCACTGTCTCCCACAGCATTCTCCTAGAGAAGCTGGCGGCTCACGGCCTAGACAGGTACACTCTTCGCTGGGTAAAAAACTGGCTGGACGGCCGAGCCCAGAGAGTTGTGGTGAAGGGAGTTAAATCCAGTTGGCGGCCGGTCACGAGCGGTGTTCCCCAGGGCTCAGTGCTGGGGCCGGTCCTGTTCAATATCTTTATCAACGATCTGGATGAGGGGATCGAGTGCTCCCTCAGTAAGTTTGCAGATGACACCAAGTTGGGCGAGAGTGTTGATCTGCTCGAGGGTAGGAAGGCTCTGCAGAGGGACCTGGACAGGCTGGATCGATGGGCCGAGGCCAACTGTATGAGGTTCAACAAGGCCAAGTGCCGGGTCCTGCACTTGGGCCACAACAACCCCAGGCAACGCTACAGGCTTGGGGAAGAGTGGCTGGAAAGCTGCCTGGAGGAAAAGGACCTGGGGGTGCTGGTTGACAGCCGGCTGAACATGAGCCAGCAGTGTGCCCAGGTGGCCAAGAAAGCCAACAGCATCCTGGCCTGTATCAGAAATAGTGTGGCCAGCAGGAGCAGGGAGGTGATCGTGCCCCTGTACTCGGCACTGGTGAGGCCGCACCTCGAATACTGTGTTCAGTTTTGGGCCCCTCACTCCAAGAAGGACATGGAGGTGCTGGAGCGTGTCCAGAGAAGGGCAACGAAGCTGTTGAAGGGCCTGGAGCACAAGTCTTATGAGGATCAGCTGAGGGAACTGGGACTGTTTAGTCTGGAGAAGACAAGGCTGAGGGGAGACCTCATCGCGCTCTACAACTACCTGAAAGGAGGTTGTAGCAAGGTAGGTGTTGGTCTCTTCTCCCAAGTAACTAGCCATAGGGCGAGAGGAAATGGCCTCAAGTTGCGCCAAGGGAGGTTTAGACTGGACATTAGGAGAAATTTCTTTACTGAAAGAGTGGTCAGGCCTTGGAACAGCTGCCCAGGGAAATGGTTGAGTCACCATCCCTGGAAGTATTTAAAAGACGTAGATGAGGCGCTTAGGGACATGGTGTAGTGGGTATGGTGGTATTGGGTTGACGGTTGGACTCGATGATCTTAGAGGTCTTTTCCAACCTTAATGATTCTATGATTCTATGATTCTAAGCATCACTCCAAATCAACTGACCATGCTCCTACTATTACAAGCCCAGCTTCTTAGGTGTTGGCCATCCCTGCTGCCAGAGCTCACTGCTGGCTCAAGCTCAGGTCACTGCCCACCAGGACCCGCAGGGCCTCTTCAGCAGAGCTGCCCCCCAGGCAGTCAGGCCCTGGTCTGAATTGCTGACAGAATCACAAAACGGTTGAGGTTCAGAGGGACCTCTGGAGGTCATCTGGTCCTATCCCTCTGCTCAAGCAGGGTCACCTAAAGAAAGTTGCCCAGGACCATGTCCATGCAGCTTTTGTGTATCTCCGAAGATGGAGACTCCACAATCTTTCTGGGCAACCTGTGCCAGTAATCAGTCACCTTCCTGTGTTTCAGTTTGTAACATTGCCTCTTGTCCTGTCACTGGGCACCACTGGAAAGAGCCTGGCTCCATCTTCTTCAAGTATTTATACACATTGATGAGATCCCCTTGAGCCTTCTCCAGGCTGAACAGTCCCAGCTCTCTCAGCTTTTCCTCATAGGAGAGATGCTCCAGTCCCTTAATCATCTGTGTGGCCCTTCATTAGATTTGCTCCAGTATGTCCATGTCTCTCTTGTACAGGAGAGCCCACAACTGGACACAACACTCCACAGTGTGATCTTACCAGTACCGAGTACTCCCTCCACCTGCTGGCAACACTCCTCCGACCACAGCCCAGAATAACATTAGTATTCTTTGCTTCAAGGGCACATTGCTGGCTCATATTTGCCATCCCACGTGTACAACTTTGCATCTGTTCTTGTTGATTCTCATATTGTCCCTGTTGGCCCATTTCTCCAGCCTGTCTAGGTCCTTCTGAACAGTAGTCCTGCCCTCAATCATACCAGCCGGTCACCCCCCTACCCCACTTTGGTACTGTCTGCAAACCTGATGAGAATGCCCTCCCTTGCCTCCTCCAGGTCATTGATGAAGACGTTAAACAGGACAGGTCCCAGGTCAGACCCCTCTGGTACCTCACTTGTTACTGACCTCCAGGTAGAGTATAAACCATGAGCCACTACCTGCTGAGCCCAACCATCCAACCAGTTTCTTTCTGGACTAAACAATGCTTAAAAATTTG
The DNA here is from genome assembly GCF_964195595.1 of Calonectris borealis. Lineage (NCBI taxonomy): Eukaryota > Metazoa > Chordata > Aves > Procellariiformes > Procellariidae > Calonectris > Calonectris borealis. The sequence continues at coordinate 26,778,076 of NC_134314.1, forward strand.
CATCTGAAGATTTAGAAAACCTTATAAGCAGAGGTTGGCCAATCTGAGACTGATGAAGACTGGTTCGTGAAGATCTGGGGTTTCAGTTATGCTAGTTTTGATCATTACCACCAGTGGAGGAATTGGTTGGAGGAATTTTCATCTTCCCTTATTAATCAGTGGAGAGATGATAGAAAGAGCAAGAGCCTTATGCAAAGGATAACCCATTCCATCCACTCTAATATAGATTTTTAAGACAGATGGGATAAATCACTGTGGGCTATATGCCTCCACTAAGGAAGGAGCTTAAGCAACTAGTTCAGTATTAAACATCTAACTTGCATGCAGCTCAAATCAGTGAGATGAGCCATAAGCTTGCCATCTTTGTATTTTAATTCCCTATCTGTAAAATGAGGATGCTAATGCTTCCTTGTTCCTCACATCTATTTGAACTGTATGTAACTACTAAGTTAGGCTGAAAAGTGTTTTGCCTGGTGTCTAGAATAACGACAACTGACATTTTTTTGAGCCTCTCTTCCCGGCTTCATGCTACCACTGTTAATGATGAGGGGAGGGAAGGATGGAGCTTCTAGAGCAAATAAATTTTGAGCATCTACACACAACCTAAAAAACTCACATAGAAGAGGCATGAAGGGAAAAATAAGGCAGCGAATTTCTACAATTTCTCATTCTCTCAACCTTTTGAACTGCTGCCAACTTCAAATCTAAACTAGCATATTTCTTATTTTGCTGTTTTTAAAAAGAGATAATTATAGCTCATTGTTCCACAGCTTACTGTGTAAAATGCTGAGCAGTACTTCTGTCTATTCTTCTTAGCTCTGAGGAACTTTAATGGCTTTTGATTCTTGTGTCCCAGATAACCACTATTTAGCAGTTAAAAGTTCATTAAAAATGAGGCCAAACATAGATGAAAATGCCAACAAAAACATGTCTGAAAAGACAGATTAATAACATGGCAGTGCCAATAGAAACAGGTTTTCTCACAATATATTTTTAAACATATTTAACGAACATTTTATAAACTTTAAGTATATTTGATGAAACACACTTTCTACAAAGTAATTGTCCTAAGGATGGGAAATTTAAAAATGTGAATGATACTCTGAAGCAGCACCCAACAAGGATACTTTCTGCAAATATCCATGTGTATTTCTTTCATGACCTAGAGTTCAAATTTCTCTACTGTTTTGCACACTATGGAAATACATTTAAACTATAATGCATAATTAAAATGAAGATGGAAAAAGCATGTTTGAGTTGCACTCCTGCACTTTTCCACAATTAGGAAGGCAACAGTTCCCTTGGGTTTTCCTTCTTTAGCTGTGAAGGAAAATGGCTGGTTAGTATTTCCAAAACATTTCTGTGCTATTCCATGACATCAATTAGTTCAACAAAAGCAGGCTCCTTCTCCCATTCTTTTAATCCAAACTCCACCTGAAAAACACATCATTAGAAAACATTTTAGAGGTTCCTCAATTTTTCTTTTTTCATTTGAAGTTTTCTACATTGAAAGGATACTCAGATCATCCTTTCTCTCAGCTTGAACTTTGCTAATGAGAAGGTCCTCAGCTTGTTTATTTCTCTGTGGATGGATAGGGAAAAACCAGTGCTTTTCTTGCTGGCAGAAAAACAGAGTGGATGAACAGGGCACCAGAATCTTAGATTAGGACAGAGATTTATCACTGACAGACAGGACAAAGGTCAAAAAATTTCTTACTAGAAAATATCCAAAATACTTGGAAGCACAAGTTGCAACCAGAATTCGTGGCCAGGTCACAGCAATAAAATCTATTTTCCTACAATTAAAACTAACTCTAAAATACTACACAATTATTAGTAAGCTTTGTGTTTTGTAGCACTGGTTGAAGAAGCCGAAGAAGCTGACAGAGTCAGGGCTGGCAAACAGGCAGCAAGGCAGGATGATAACCTGAAGAGGGTAATAAAGGCGTGCCTCTGTGTCAGCAGGCACATTTCACAGGCCAGATGTTTGTGGAAACACACATTCACTAGAGCCTGAAATAATTGTTCAGAACACGAAGTAGGGCAGTTCTAGTAGAGATACGGGCTCAGTAGCCACCACCTCTGCTGGGGCAGTGGCTGGCAGGAAGAGGATACAGATAACCAGCGATACGACTCTCTGTTATGAGGGGAACAATTTTTTATTTGCCAGAGGCAGCAAATATCCCCATGAAAACTGTTGTTCACCCATTCCTAACAGTTTACGGCATTGTTTGCAATGTATCCCAATGAGAACCTGATGCTCATTCAGAGATACAAAATGAGCCTCTTTTGTTTGTTCATGTTATGCTACGGGCTGATAAAAAGAGACAAACATAAAGTTCTTGTTAAAGAATAAAAGAAAACCAGAATGTTTTCATTAACCCATCAGAGGCCTGACATTGTACCAAGGACCACTGACTAAATTCATATTTATTTTATAGGAACATGTTTTGGTGAGAAAAATATCTGGACTTACGTTGATTGGTCCTTGTTTATGTTAAGAAAATTTTATGTAATACGAGTGGCGAGGAGAACTGCACGGAGAACCAAGCAGGGTATGATGCAAATCTTTAAGGAGATGGAAAATCACCCATATGGTAATTATTTATTATGGAGATGTTCAAAAGCATGCAACTTCCACTAAAAGTGCCAGGAGTTGTGTTCATAAGTTCCCTGTATCTTCAAAGCTTTTTCTCTTCTAGTGTCATGGAAACTGAAATTGTTTCTACATTTTATTCTTAACTGCTGCAGAACTTGAGGAATAATGATCCAACTCCAAACTGCTGTGCTCACATGAACCAAAACAGAAAAAGAAAAAATCCAGTGAATGTCAAACAGAAGAGAAACAAATTCATACAAGTACATAAGATATAAAAAATGAGGTTAGAAATTATATCTGGCTATGTGGTCACCTTGATAACGTCAACAAAGAGCCTTTCCAGATTGGTTTTGAGCCAACCTAGTGCTTTCTCTTATTAAATAACTTCAATGATTTGTAGTCCTGTTTGTATGCTATTTCCTCTATTTTAATCTTCACGGGGTCAGTGAAATGTTAGCTCAAGGATACTTTCTCTCTGAAGCACCAGAGGCTTAGTCAACCTGTTCTGCATAAACATCTGAAAATACATAGATCAATTGATTTACCAAAGGCACTACAGTATCTAACTTGCCCATTCCTTCCTATCCCGAGATAGTAAAGATTAGAGACACGAGATGTATTTATTATGCTTGAACAATCATCATAAAAATGCAGTTCTGCTAAGTCCGTAGACTAAGAACCAAGGATATTTGATTCCCTGTGCTTTAAGGTATGAAAGCTGATCAGGTAAGCAGTCAAATCCCACCGGGTTTTCTTCCTCCCATTTCTCAAGGATAGTCAGGTAGATGTGCAATGTGGGACTGAAATAAAAGGGATGGCTCCAAATTTGGTAAAGTAAGCTGGTCCTGTTCTTTTTTTAGGGCCTGAAATATATAGAAATAGGATAGGTAGCTCTTCTTGAAACTTCTGTATGCACCTTCCATCCAAAAGAACTTCAGGGAGCATTCAGGTGAATGCTTGCACACACTGCTGAGAGCCAGAAGCTCCCCAGGTGGAGTTCTGGGACTGTGATCTGAGACAGCCGAAAGGACTAACACACGTAGCTGGAACTGCAGGAAGCAGGAGCAGAAGCAGGCTGCTCTTAACTAGACCAGAGCTAGCTAAGTACCAAAGATCTACCCTTGATTTAAAACAAAGCCTGTGACATCTTAAACAACCACAGTTTGTTGGGACAATGTGTTTCCAGTGCCACTTGGAAATCTGATGCGCTTCATGTACCAATTAAAGAACATTCTTTGGGCTCCAGTGTCCCAAACTGTGCAGCCTTGATTGATAGTCTCCCAGCTCTACCTGGTTGGGCAAACTGCACCAGAAGCGCATCCAATTTGAACCCACAATTCAAAACGTGTGTCTTCATCCTCCTTGTGCCTGGTCTCCCTGACACCTGATCACCACCATGACCAACAAATTTGATCACTCACAGGTGAATCAGACTGAGCAAAGGACTGATCTCCATCTGACACTTTTAAAAGCTCTTGTTCAAGGAAGAATACATGGATTTGAGCTTCTCTGGAGTAGCTGAAAGGAGATCTTCTGTCTTCCCATGGTGTCTATTCCAAAGCTGAGGAAAAAAACTGCAGAACATGAACACAGCTGAAACAGACACATCTGTATCTCTGCCTGAACACTACACTGAGCCCCTATTTTTACCCACTGTCATACCTAAGATGGCTGAATTACAAGGTCACGTATTTTGCTGAAGGCCATATCATGAGTCATTTGACTAAAACTCTGTCCTTCCTGGCTCTCAGTCCTTTGCTCTACTCATTAGTACACACAATGTAATGAAATGTTGGAATATCCCCAGAAGGGAGCCTTGCTTAGACCACTTCCTCTGTAGTTCACTACCACAGACCTCAATTCTTGGCTTGGGCAGCTTTCCAGCTGAACTACATGATGCAAAATAACATTTTAAGTTACATTTCAAGTGGGATAATGAGCAGCTACAGAACTTCAACATTGTTCTAAATTTAAACAAGAGCAAGAGGAATTTTAGAGAGTATTTAAGAGAGTAAACAGAATAGAGGCTAAGTAAATACATAGCGGACACTATTCGCCCTTCCTATTATCCATCTTGACAACCGTTCTTTGATGCATTTAGTAACTTATGACCTTCCCTCCCTTGTCTTTTTAAAAATTTTTAGCAAAAACCCTTTACCCAACTCTCTAACCCAGGATAATTGAAAACTGAAAAGCTGGTAAAATTAACCAGCTGCGCTGATGAGAAATCATTGATAACGTTAGATACTTTATTAAAGTTGCATTAAAACTCTTCTATTTAATAACGCAGTTTAAGGAAGGGTTCATTTTATAAACTCACAGGGTGTTGGAATGAAAGATGTGATAGTTCCCATGTAACCTCATAAATTCTCTTGCTAGTCAGTCTCGAGTCTATGAGTTCTAATAAAATTCTCATGAGAACACAGTATCCGTCCATAAAAACTCCTGAACCCCCCATGGGAATCAGCTGGTTTATAAGGGTTCAGAGGTTCAAGCCTGTGGTTTATTTATTAAAATTTTCTCAGTAAATATATCATGGTATAATAGATAACAACCACACTGTTCTGTGCTAGTAACATCCGTCTTCCATAAAATACATGAACAGTAAGCTTCAAAAATAGGAAGGAAGAACCTTAAGTTACATTTAAATGCACTGAACCTTTTCTCAAAAAGAGGCTGAAATCATGAACAAGAGAATTTGCTTCCTTCTTTTTCTCCTCACAAAACCACTGTCATCAGAAGCAGCTACAATGTTGCTCTATGCAAAGCTATAAAAAGGGAATTCAGATTACCTGAGCTTTTAATAGACTGGGCTGAGGTTAGACACTTATACTCCCAAAAGACGATGGTGACTTAGAGATAACATAGCTGTAGTATTAGAAGTGTGAATCTGATCAGGAACACTATGTCCATGCTGGAAATACAAGCATTTTGTATAGTCTGTGCTTGGAGGCTCTGAACCAATTTTACCTCCTCTCTCTATAAACCTCCTCCCTCCGAACCAACCCTTAAAAAGCAAAGTGCAAACTCCTTCCCTTGGAGCCAGTGAACAGCAGTAGGAATGTGACAGACAGTGGGTAGCTTCTGTACCCAAGAATTGCTCAGATACTCTAGTGATGAGTTTGATTGCTAGTTGGTGTGAGACTAATTATTCTAACACAGGACCCATACAGTCATTTCCACCATAAAAGGCTCCTTAGGGAGGAAAAGTATCACTAAAATCCAGACAGATCTTTTTTTTTCTGTTGCAAAGCAAAACTAGTTGGTCTAAAGTCTGGGCCTCTGGTGGTGGTGTCTTGAAGGACATTTTCACCCTAAGAAAGAGTAAGTCTTTCATAGATGTTTTATGGCAGGTCATTTCAGGCCTTTAGAAGCAGGCTCTTGGGGTGGCAGGAACAGGGAGGTGACGAAGTCACCTTCCTCCCAGCACTACAGCCAGCTGCCAGCTTCCAGCTTTGAAAACGAACAGGCAGACGGTCACAGTTCTCCTGGTCCAAAAGACACTGCTTCATGCAGGCGTGCAGAGCATCGCAGCCCCAGCACGCTGCGGGACACAGGACTGCCAAAACCACCGTTACTCTAAGGTGCCAGAGCTGAGCATGCCATTGGCAGTCTCCACTTTCTCTGCTTAGCAACTCCCATATCCTCCACTCTTCTCCTGGTACTTCTGTATTATGAGAAAATGGGAGAGGAGGATGCTATGTCGAAAGGGTGGAATACCCTTGCATATTCCCTGCCTTCCTCCCTGGGACACAAATGCATAGCTTTCATATTCAGCTGCTCTGCACTCCATATTGCATCCCATACTCACCTCCCCATTCCCTAATGCTGATGCGGTGTTTGCCTATAAAGAACACGAGGCTGCGCAGCAAATGACCCATTAGTCTCATCTCTCTTGTAGTCTGCGTGCATGCAGATCCTGCTCAGAAAAATGGACTCTGCTCTGATTTCTGCCAACCATCTGCTGAACTGTAAATCTGTTTTACTTTTTACTCTCGGTTTCAAACAACTCCAAGCAACTTCACAGGCTTCCTTCACTTGCCATACCAACACCTTGAATATGCTCAGAAAATTTGCTTAGCTTGGATAATAAAGTTCTGGCTTTGTATTTCAAAGCAGTGTACTTCAAATCCTGGGACTGCATTTTTAAAAGTTCTCTTTCCTTTCTCTCCATGTGAGCTCTGCATATGTACAGTATTTGAATGCCTGGATTAGAAAGATAATTAACAAAAATATTCAAACAACCTTTTTTTTTTTTTCTGGAAGAAGCCAAACTTACTCTGTATGTGTGCTAGTGCATGCTCATGCATGTGACAGAGCTGGTTTCCTTCACAGTGACACACCCAATAAATGTTTAAATAGAAATATGTATGTAAAATTCAACTGTTCAATGCGTAAAGTAACCATTAAAAATGTTTCTTAATTTCTTAATGGAATCAAGAGTTTGATCCTACAAATAGTGTACACTATTATTTACTGTTAACCACCTATAGCTGTGCACATACAGGAAGTCTGCAGGCACAGTACCTCCACATATCTATACATCTTTTCTCTGGAATAGAGCTGGCATTTGCATTTGCCAAATGATTTACATCACACGGATAAAAGAAAGAAAGGGAATATAGCATTCATTGACTTTTGCAAAGTAGAAATTAGATCTGAATTCCATTTTAGCCCACTCAAAATCCTAAGGCTTTAGGGAAAGCTTCTGCTTGCATTTTAGTTCCAGCAATAACAGTGACCTGTAATTTACATAGCACATCTTTTTATAAAATCTCAAACTTACAAAGATTTACAGGGGTCATTTCAGCCAGCAGTGAACTGCAGAGATGAGGGGAAATAAGTTTGTGACATAAACAGATAGGCCACAGAAGTGAAAGACAAAAGACCAAGAATACCGTATGAAAAATGTAGAGGATAATAAGTAGACACACTATAAATTATAACACTCGATTATCCTTCAGCTTGTAAAAAATGTCAGGAGACCTTAAATACCTACAGATGGTCAGTGCCTCCATTTCCAATTACCTCTGACAGATGGCGCTTCCCTATGGCCCAGCACTGATACGCCAAGAACAGCGATTAGAGATTGACTCAGAGGCAAGAGCGGTGCCATACTTTGCAGCTGTATTTATAGTCAGACCCAGAGTTTTCCTTGCATGTCTATCTGCAATTCAAAAACGCCGCCTGAAGACATATTGAAACAATAGCAGTCACATAGCTCTATCCCCCCGCCCTCATTTACCACCATTAATCATGCTGTATTGAGAGAAAAGGCTATTCATCAGTTACATTAAGACCCCAGAACTTATCTGTATCCTTTCTAGAAGCTAACAGCTCTGCGTACACTTAATGCATTAAATTATCAATGCAACTCTCTTCCATTCCCAAAAGTTGAAGATTCTGTTATAGATCAAATCATCGGTTAAACTATTGGCCAGTAATCACAAAACCCGAGCCAACTGCTGACAAACCAAATCCATAACTGGCATTTATACTAAATTAATCATGTAACACGTGGCATTTGTTAGCGCTTTACCACATTGTACACAGTCTGGTTATTTCCTGACTCCAGTTCCAGTTTCAATCATGGCTCTTCATTTGATGTAAAACATCCAAAAAATAAAATGATCCAAATGTCTTTATCACCTCGGAAAATGTAAACTGTGGGAGTGTGAAATGTAAATTCTCCACCATCCAGTAAAGCACCAGGCCCAGATGGCCTCTCTGCAGAGTTTTTCCAATGATCCAATTTGCTGCTTCCGTCCCATTTATGATCCCTTTATTGAGAATCATAATAGGTATTCAAAAGACATTTAGTAAAGCAACCGTTAATTTTATTTTTGGATTTTGGAGCCAGAAGAGAGTCTGGAAATAGGTTTGCTTGTCCACTTATTGTTACCTTCAACTGCATGGGATGCATCCAGAACACAACTCTCTCTCGTTTGAGCAGTGTCAGCCACATGGCTGCAGGCAGCTGCTTGGCCATGCCCCTTGCTCTCCCTGCTTCTGTGCCCACGTGCCTCTCAAGGATGGCTCTCCCTCACTATGGACCTGGCAGGGATGCACAGCCCCCCGTGTGACAAATGGCATAGATAATGTCACCTGTGAAGACAAAAATGTACCGAAAGTGTGTATGTGTGTGTGTCTGTGTCTGTGTATTAAATACACCAAACTGCCTGGTCAGCATTTACCCAATCTGATCATGTTACAGAAGATGACTATCAGCCAGATTAAACAGTTACTGGGGAATTAAAAAGAGACTTGACCCAAAGCAGGAGTCAGACTGAAAAGAAGCATAAAAGACATGTGAAAACTCTTAACAGGACGGAGAGACCTTGGAGGGGAAACAGCTTTCTCAAGGGCGTGTGGTTCAGCCAAGGACTTGTAGGGAGCTGCAGGGGTCTGGATAAAGGTAGAGGACCCACATCTCCCACAGGAGGCATGTGTAAACAGGGATACCTGCAATCTTTGGGAAGCGGGGGTGTTTTTGTAACCCGTACTGCCCAACGAGTGAGGGGATGCATACAACTCTGTGCGTGTGTGTGTCCGTGTGTTTCTCTGTGTATGTGTAACACTAAGAAGGCTTTGGGATTAGTTATAGGAGACTGTTTAGAACTTTCTAGTATGGTTTGCCTATTGTATTACTGATCTTGTATGCATAGTTCACTGGTTGCTGGTTAATTACATACTGTCAATAAAGCAATAAACTGCTTTGATCCATATTTATTTTAAACTATGTGAACTCAGCATTTTTTCCCTGCAACGTCTAAGGGGTTGCTGAAGCAACCAGAGATCTCTGTAGCACAAGGATTTTATGTTTTCTTCCAGAGTATTGACACTGAATAAATTCATGTAAAGAATAAATTCACGTTTAGTGAATCACATCTAAATAAAGGTGAGATCCCTTAAGTGCATACAGTATTTGTCTCAACATAATTATTCTGAAGTAAGACATTACACATACGGTTATTTCAGACCTATTTCCTAGGAGTTTATATGCAGATGTTACATGGTTAGCATTTGCAATTAAACATGCTGTTATACTTCAATTTGGCGATCAGCACTCACTGTTTGCACCATATTTTCCCTTCGAGTTGTCTGTGAAAAGAACAAACTGGGCTGGATTTGGATCTCAATTACCACAATCTGACAGAGAGGCCCCACTAAAGAATCAAAATAGTAACTGTACAGGTGTTCAGCTAAGCCCCACTAAAGAATCAAAATCATAACTGTACAAGGGTTTTTTGCATGTTGCAGAGTTTCACTAATCCTATAGGTTTTTGAGGTTTTTTTGTAACATCAACTCAGAATTTCCTTTTTCTGTAAGACAGACAAATCTTTTCAATTTTACCCATTTAATTTGCCTGGCCAATTTTCCCTCCTTCCGTAGCTGTAATAACATACTCCAGTATTCCCTAAAGCATGTTTTGCTGTGCATGCCTGGATATGCTAGTCAGTGCTAATTTGCTATAACCCTGCTGTCCTGACTTTCCCAGACCGCACTAATACAAATGTAGGCAGTTTGGTCCAAAGCGTGGACTTTGCGATAGCCTCACAGCCCTGAATATTGCCCAGCATTGACGGCAAACTCTCCACCCGTCCTTGCAGTACGGATAGGGCATAAGCAGGCAATCAATCAGGAAGGCTCTAGCACTTACCAAACAATGAACTTTGAACAACTTGGTAAAGGAAATAAACACAAAAAAAAAAAATCTATTTCTGGGCTGAGATTGTAGCTGGATATCCCAGCCAAAGATAATTGTATTTCACAAAATTGCAAACCTCACATGAGGGTTTATAGTGGAAAAACACTGACAGGCCATTGTCTGTGGCATTGTATTCACAATGCTGTAATTATAGCTTTACCATAATGAGTGTAACTCTGGTCAGAAAGATGGCAAGAATATGATATTTCTCCATGGAATACTTCTTCCTTCATAGATGTTTGGCTTGAAATCTGGAGTTTAAGTTGCAGTTTTGTTGGCATTATTTTTCTCACATTTTCATTTTTTGGGGCTGATCTATGTAAGTGCTTTAACTTGGCTTCTCCTTTTAGGTGTACAAATAAAAATTACTTTATTTTTTCCAAGCTTGATTAATTGCACATAAAAGTAGATGTGTAAACACTTTCTATCATTTGATGTTTATAATCCTCCCTTTGCACCCACAGCGGTACTCCTTCGGGTATTATCAGCCACAAAAACTGAAGATAGCTTTTTTCTCTTTTTTCAGATTAGGTCGCTGCTGTTATTAGGCAAGATCCCTGAGGTCTCACTGAGCGGTGCTCCTCCAGGCCGGCTTGGCAGGAGATATAGCCTAACCCACGCTGCCTGATGACAACCACCATGAAATACCAGTCTTACACCCACCAGGGGCTCCTTTACCATGATTGTGGAAGTTTTCTAGCTCGTCTGCACTGAAGGAGCAGCAAAAAAACCCTCAGCAGAGACCAAATATCTGGCTCCATAATCAACCAAACATGCGATCTAGTACTGTCTAATATACCCTCGTGTATCTAAGTGTGGGATGAACTTTGGAAGGAGAAGGAAAACAACGTCTGAACTGTTAAAAATGTTACTTCTGATAGGTCTAAAAGATGGATTGGTAATCATTACTGGAGGCTGCTGAGTAGTGGGTGGTCCTCCTTACTGGATGTCCCAACTCTAATGTGCTCAGAAGAGGAAACAAGGTCAGAATCTCACTGGGAAAGTGCTGGAACAAGAACATTGCCTTGAGGGCCCAAGCCTGTTCACCACTTTTTTCTCAGTAGTACTTGTGTAAGCAATACTCCTGATGTTAATGTGATTATCAAAGGCAGAAGGAATACTCATACAAATAAGGGTTGGGATTCATGCCTAGTAATCTGTCTAATCTGGCACTCTCTCTCCTTCAGCTGCACTAGATGTTTTCCAGCAGAAGACTCAAATAATACATCCAAAATACACCAATATCCTGGGGAAAAATTCTATCATAGCTTACGAAATCTTTCCCGGGACATGAGTATTCATCAAGTTCTGCACAGACAGAGCAGAAGAATCCCAGGGAAAAAATGCAACATCAGGAGGGCTATAGTTTAGTCTAAGGGTCACTTTCTAAGTGCTAATACTATGTGGATTGTCCTAAAACCGCATGTTTTCTCAATAGAGTACAACGCAGTGTTAGTGATCTAAGCATCAGGTTTCACTGAGGTAAGAGAACCCTGAGGTATCACCTTCAAAAAATACAATACAAACTCCTACCAACATCACATTTGTCCCCACATACCTGTGGACACAAAACCAGGGCCCTGAAAAGAACACGAGGGATGCCCTGGTGGGTCAGACCAACATCCAGCTACCCCCAGTATTCTTTCTTCAATAACAAGAGTTGCTATTTAAAGAGAACATGCAAGCCAGGCATATACATTTCCTTTGTTCTCCTCCAGCATTCACAATCATTGTATTAGGGATGTTAGGGAGCACATCCCTACTCATTCCTTTTAGCATCTCTTCATGAACCTGTAGTCCATTTAATCATTTAGTCTCCTTTCCAGTCTGCTGACCTATCTGCTTCCAAAACCTCTGCTGGCAGCAAATTCCAGAAATTCACTATACCTGCTACATAAAAAAAAGTATTCCCTTTTATCTTTTCTAAACCAATCTCTTATCGGTTTCAATGAGTGCCCCCTAGTTCTAGTACTGCAGGATTTGGAGAAAAACAATCTGCATTCACTCTCTCACTGCCTTGATTTTATAAATCCTCATCATATCCACTCTCTCCAAATTGAAGCTTATGCTGTGGATAATCTCACTCCCTTCTATTTGCCCCCTGAGAGTATGGCATGTGGGTTTGAGCGGGACTGTCCCTTCGCCTTTCACTCCCCTCTTCGATACATGAGCAAGGACCAGCTCTCTAAGACTGCAGTTTCAGAACAGAAATGTCAACAGTGAGCTAAATCTTCTGATGATTTATCATCCTGGCTCAGCACAGAGTTCACTGAATACCAGAGGTGGTTCAAGGAAGGGACTGAGAATGGGGAAGCCAGCAATTGAAATAAGTTATTGCAAAATCACAGCTTGAGCCACTCTCCATGCACCCCATAAAAGCTAGGATCTCGCAGACCTCTTCCTTCTGGGAGGGATGTTGTATTTTACTTTCCTTTCTTTTTTGGTGTGAGAATGATCCGAAGGATGCTTATAATTTGGATACTCCAGTCCATAAGCTTGCCCATACTGGATCTCAACAAAGGTCCAGCCAGCTCATGCTCCTGTCTCAGTCAATGGCCACAGGTAGGAGAAAAACAGCAAGAACAGTGTGCATGAACTGATGTCTAGGAAAGAGTAAGGACAGGGCATGCATATACGAACTTTCATCCTAAAACCTTCCTAGCTTCAAACTATTTTTCAGCCCAGGAAGCTGCCTTGCGACATATACAGGTTTTAGGTATGCCTCGGTGTATCTGCTAGAATTTGAAGAGGGCAAGGGATCCTGTGCCTCTATCCTTCAGTGAGAAGGAAAACTCTTGTCTCTCAGTGTGTGCAGCTGAAAACAGACCCCCCTGTACCAAGCACATAGTGGAGAGAGGTATCAGAGATCTGATGTCTATCATAGGACAACAAATATTAGGGAAAGGGTCTGAAAAGATACACACATATAAAAATCCCTCCTCCGTCCCAAGAAACTTTCATCTTCATGAGTTGTTTTCAATCAGCTGAAAACATCACACAATGACAAACAAGCCACTTCAAATGTCTCTGAAATCCCTCAGGGCTTCACTCTGACTTCCTGAACTGCTTTAAGATCCACATACTTATTAAGAAAGATGGGAAATTTGGGATATCTCAGAAGCACAGCACAGCTAGTGGTCCTAATCTGGATTTATTTAGACCAAGGATTCCTGAGATACTGAAGAGAAAAATCTCCATTTCTTCAGGAGATGGAGTCTATCAGCTTTTGAGAACTCAGCTAGGAAAACCAAATCGCTATGCTCATCAGAACCCAAGGCAGTTTAATCACTCACTCTTAACATCTGCTACAGCCCTTTGATCATGCCTGGTGGGCAGAAACAGTTTTACATACGCTCTCCCAAATCACTGCATATCACAGTCACATTCTTGCATTTTTCTTCCCATTAATCTCTCCAATATTAAATGTAGATAGAACCTAATTTCGCTGGAGACTTCACACTAAATCATGGATATTGTCAGCTCCCAGGGCCCACAGGTAGGTTTTTGTGAGCATGTACCTTATTTCAGTGTTTTCTAGCTTCCAGAAATACAATGTTGGATTGAACATCTGGGAAGATTCCTGAGATACCACTGACCAACCATAATTCTGAGTTGCATTTCACTGAATTTACCAAGAATTTCAGTCGGTGCCATACCATAATGCTTTCTCACAGGCAAAGTTCCCTGAAAAGTCAGAGGAAATGCACAGCTTCAGGTTATCTCACTCTTTCTTGCTGATGCCTGCAGAGGCTCTCCTCAGCCTCCCACCTGGTCATGCAGTCCCAGCTCTTCCTTCGTGCTCTGATGCTTGTTAGACCCTCCTGACTTAACTAATTGAAACCAATGACTGACTGAACTAATTCAGCAGAAAGCTATGTATTTTTCTGCCTGGTTATGTTTGAGCTACTGAGTTGACTCAGCCATTGAGGATTGGGAGAGAAGGAGCAAAACTCATCAATTACTGCACAAAATAAGGGACTGGAAAGCAGAATTGGAAAAGAAGAGGCCCTTTTGGCAGCAGTGAGCTGTTAAATTTGAGCACCATCTCCTGTGAAATCACTGCCCAAGAATCCATCCCTTTTTCCTTTGCAGGCTTTAGTATACATTTAGTTTATAGAAAAGGCCTTAGTTTGTGTGGCTGTTTGTTAATGTATATGTTCTGCCAGATTGCTTCATGGTTATTATAAAGAGCGGTACCTCTGCATTTTACCATTTGATTGAATTGCCAGGGATGATTCTGGATCTAAGCTTTCATACTAAATTTTCAAGGAAGTGACACCTCAGGACTGAAGGGTAATGACCCATAAAGGCAGCCCAATGAGACTGTAGATCAGTCTCCTCAGCCTTTTAAAATAACCTTCTATTACTTTAACACCACTGTCCTTCTCACTGCTTATATACGTATGTATGTGTATATATGAAAGCTTACAGAATTTATTTCTAACAATCACCTTTTTGTACTGGAACATGATAACTGACTTCTTCCTTATTTAACTACAGATTATTAAACCTGAAGCCTCTGAATCGGCATTTCAAAAACTGTATTTTGTTCCTCTTCCTTTTCCACAGTCCCACCTGATGAAGAGAACAATCTTCTGCACAAAAATCTTCCAGAATTACAGCTGTCTCAGGGTGCTTAGCTGCTCCTTTTTCCCCCACTCAGGGCCTTTTCTTCTCTCTCTGGTATTTTAGAGGCACTCTTCCATTCTACCGATCCTTTCTGGTATCACGTTATGTTCTGGGATAGCAGTTAGCATTCAATCTTACTTGGAGCTTTCAACTATGAGTAGCCTTTAGTGTTAATACAGGAAGACCAACAAAAACCGCAAACAGCTTACAGCAAGAGACAGGTCTTTTATGTGATACATCCTGCCAATACCCTCTCTAACAGGTAGCCTGAGCTAATATGTTCAAGCGGAGGGAGACAGGCTGCGTTACACAAACCCCTTAGAGGCTTCTAGTTTTATACAGAACACTAGCAAAGCAAGGCACAAGCTCAGCCTTTCTCTGGAGAGAGTGCATACATTTAGATGTGAATGCAGGTAGGCCTAGCAAAAGGTCACACATGATCAACATGGGTGGAACTTTCTGGGGACTGGGCTGTACAATTTTAAGAAGCCTCTGCTCAACATTTTTTTAATCCTTTTTCTCTTCAGGATACATTTTCACAAAGATGGAAAAATATATCCCTGAAACTAAAGCAATTTACTTGCCAAATTTGAAAGCTGTTTTTCCAAACCAGAGAGATGCTAGAAACCATTCAGTGAAATGATTACGTTTGTAATGCAAAACCGTGTATTCTCCCATAAATTCATCCTTGTAGTTGGCTTGATTGTTGTAAATGTAACTTTCCAAAAACAAAGCAAACAAATCATAATACAAAACAAAACAACCAAAACAAGCTAAAATAAAACGGCTGGAAGCAGACACCCAACAGGGGAAATTTCAGCTCAGACTGGCAGTTATGAACAACTGAAAACTAGAATAGAAAGCGCTTAGCAACATTAACACGAGCTTTGCTGCTAGCTCTGTTATACCTCGCTGTTAGGACTGAGGGGTTTGATTTATCATCCTACCAACAAACTAATTTAATGAATTCTCCGCCATTAAACACCTCCCACGGGAGACTACCTGTGCTGTAAAATACAGAAACCATTTCACATCAGACAATAGTTTAAATAACAGTTTAGGGAAAACAATACCAAATACTTTTCATAATTGAAAATTGAAGGGAACATAACAAGCAGCATATAATTACGTCAATTCAAATTTAGCCCAAACTTCAGGGTTATCCAGTCTACTTCACTGAGGAGTATCATTGAATCAGTAACCACACTGGTCATTATCCCAGAGGTGCCAAAAGACACTGTACTTGTTCCACGATGGAGCCCCCTCAAATAAAATTGCATGGCTTTGCTCCGTTTAATCCACTGTTTATTTTACTGTGCTTTTCAAGAGCCGCAAGTCTCAGAGTACTTCATAAAGAAATCCAAGATTTCTGGATTTCAGCTTATGAATCTGCTTTTGGTTTGCATTTTGGAGCCACCCTGCCCTCAAGTGTCCTGTGTGTTTGTTTTCCAAAGTTGCTGTACCTTCAGTCTTTCTTTCCACAGACACTGGTGAGATAAGGAGAGGGTTCTGTTTTCCACCGAGCAGACGGACTTGGACAGCTCACATGGAGTGGGTTTGTGTCACAGCAGTTAAACGCTAACAGAAAAAACAAATGGAACATTAGGAGTGGAAATTAAATACGTTAACCCTAATGAGAACACTGATTCGCTTTCCAGCAAGCTCTTTGGAGCGGAAAACTCCCACACCTTTAAGCAAAGAAATCTAAAGGAAACACAAGATTTTGGCAGGGATTTTCAAATGACCCCTGCAGAAGGCAGGTATCCAAGTCCCATCACACGGCATTGTGCGTCTCCCTGTTGTGACCGTGTTTATGCTCAGCCTGTTCGTGGGAACAAGGGAAGCGTGGGGAATGTCACAGGCAGGCACCCCCAAGTTATTGCTGAGGGACACGTCCCATGCTGGTCAACAGCTTACTTGAGAGAAAGCTAAATAAATACTGCAGAGGGTGACAAAATACGGACAAAAATAGCTTGTAGTAGAATAGCTCCAGCAAAGAGGGCTAGCAGACAAGAAGTCAAGGTGTTAAAATAACCACGTCAAGCCATTTCATAAATTAGCTACGTGTGTAGTATCCAAGTCTTGGGGTTTGCACTCGTTGATTTCCCCTGATAAACGTGTGTCTGCTCACCTGACATGCAGGCAACCCTCCAAGTTTCAAAGATACAGGCGAGGAGAAGGATAAGGAGAGAGGAACCGCCCTGCGTGAGGGGCAGCAGGCAGAAGGGCCCCTGGCGCAGCAATGAGCGCCTGTCGCTGGGTTGCAGGGTGTCCCTGGGGCGGTGCTGGCAGGAGACCCTCGCCCCAGCCCCTGCCCAGGTCTCCATGCGATGCGTGCCCTTTGAGGACAAGCGGCTCCACAGATATGACTCCTTCTCGTTCATGAGTTCTGTCCCCAACATGGCAGGACAGGGTTTTTTAGGCTTAAAAGGCTAAAATAAGCCACGGATCTTCCCGCTGTCCGTGGAGCCCGGGCAGACGAGCCGCCTGAGGGCAGGACGAGAGTCTCAAGAGGCGGGAGCCGCCGACGCCGGAGCTGGCCCTGCCGCTGAGGGGCCCCGACAAACACAGGGCAAAGGCCCGCTGCCCTGCGCCAGCACGGGCATGCCTCCCCGCCTCCCGTCTGAGCCAAGTGCCACAAAACGCCGCTTCCCCCGCGCAAGGAGCTCCGCAAACGGCAGTGCGGCCGGGCCCTAGCGCAGCGCCGCCATGATACCGGCAGGCGCCCTCTTTCCCCCTCGCCCGGGCGCAGGCCCGCCCAGGGGCCGAAGCCGGGGAGGGGGCGGTGAGGCGGCGCCGGCCCTGCGACGCCTCACGGCGCCCGCCGGGCGCGGGAGGAGGGGCCGGAGGAGGTCGGAGGGCGGTGGGGCGGGCGCGGCGCGGCGGGAGGAGGTACGGTGGGGCGGCGGAGGGGCGCCGTGTCCAGCGGGGCTGAGCCGCGGCGGGGGCGGCTGAGGGCGAGCGGGCCGCGGGGGGGGCGGTGGAGCTTTCCTCCGCAGCGACCTGCGTTCTGGCGGGGGCTCCGCCGCGGAGGGCGGAGGAAGCGAGCGCGGGGCTGCGCGGAGCGGAGGCGGGGGAAGCGTGGCGAGAGGCGGGCTGCGGGGGGGAGCGGGCCCGGCGGGCCGCGGCAGGAGGTGGAAGTCCCCACCCGAGGGAGAGCGGCCGGCTGCGCTCGGCCTCGGCCCGCCTGCCTAGGCCACGAAGGCCGGGTGGATCAAAGGCCGGGCTTTGAGCCTGGCCCTTGCCTCTGCAGACCTCGTTTTCGGGGGTGCCATGTCCCCCTAAAACCACCTGTCTTCCTGAGGGGGTTACAGCTGGGGGGGGCTCGCTGTGAGTTGCTCACTTAAATATCAAAGGCTTGACATCAAATGATGAGTGTGCACTTTTGCCTGCCACCCCTTTAACACTGTGATCAAGGACACACCCACACAGGTAAAAAGGATGCACTTAATTAAGTGTACACTTAATTTGGGAGAAGGAGGGGAAAGGTGTATCCCACCAGCTGGTGGGAGAGAGGCCATAGTGCTGCTGGGGCTGTCAGGCTGCAAACTGCTGCCACTTGTGCCTTTACAAAGCAGAGCTGGGGAAGTAGGGATCAGTATTACAACAGTAACTTAAGTGCTTTTTGGAGAACAGAAGCCTAACTTCGGACAATGCATCAAAATCTAAACGTGAAACAAAAGGGGCATGGACAGAGATAGGATAAAGCTTCTGTACGTATAGCTTCCCGAAGACGGCCTAGGTTTCTGTCTGGAAACTTGGGTAGACTGAAAATTCCTGGTTTTGCTTGGCGTTGCAGGGTCTGTGACATGCCGCTTGAAGTACACCAAGTACAGCCTGGTTGAAAGGGCACTAAGCTGTGCACTCCGAAGACCTGCATGTATCAATAGCGTATGCCCAGATCAGCCACGTGGCACAAATGCAACAAAACTGATGCTTTAGGTGGTGTCAGGCTTTTTGCTTGCATATGTGTATTTTTGACTGGGAAAAATGCATGCCACTACATCCTCAACATACCAATTTCCCCTAATGGAAATATGGTATACCTAGATACTGAGGTGTAAGGAAGGGCAGCAGTTAGTGAAACAATGATACAACAGACACACCTTCACCTTCTGAATGTTTTGACACAGTAGTCAAAACACAACTTAGGACAGTGTAGTGTTATTTAGAACACTTTAATGATTTTTTTTTTTACCAGGAGGAAGGAACTTGTTTGTCTTTAGTTGCAATGTGTTTTTTTCCTCAGAGTTGGGACCATGGCTATTGACTGGATTGGTTTTGCATATGCTGCATTGCTGGCTGTTGGAGGTGTTGTAGGATACACTCGTAAAGGTAAACACTGAGACAGCAGGGTTTGGAAATGAAGCGTTTGAGTTTCCTCTCCACTACGCTTTGTAAAAAAAAAAATTGATGCAAGACATGAAAACTTTGCTATAATGAACACGACTGCATCTTAAATCCATCCTGCACTGCTATAAATGAGCTGAGTCTCATGAGGTTTACTTGGGTCAACTTAAGCATTTAAGTGGTCACTTTTTTCTGTTAATCTAACAGAGTTTGTTTTCAGGGCAAAAAGGGGCTGTCATGTTATCTTTGACCTTCAGTATATTTTGGGCCTTCTCATTTCCGTTAATCATTCCTGTGTTGAGCACAGTAGATGATCTTTGATTAAAGTTTATTTTCTACGGAGGCATCCTGGCTTGATTTTGAGATTTCCAGATGCAAACTGGAAAGAAAACCCTTCAGTTGCGTATTCTGATCTGGTGGTTAATTACCTCTTAGATATTAACTCCAAGATAATCAGGTTTTAGGTTATCGTGTGCTATAAAGCGCGTTTTCCATATTTCAGTCATTTTTGCGGTCCTTTCCAGCCAGCAGCGCCCAGCCCGAGCCGAGCACAGCATCCCGGCAGAGGTCGCAGTGGTACTGAGGACGGGCAGGCGGGATCCCCAGGCTGATCCCCGTTAGCTCTCCCACAAAGTGCACGTCCCAGCAGCGCATCAGTCGTCTTCGCCATGGCCATTATCCATCCCGATTCTTGTGATTTAGGGTCACTGTTTCCCTGCGTAGAGTGCACTTGCTTTGCTCTTAGAGACACGGCTTTATATCTGACTTTCTGAAAACACTTGCTGTGTTTTTTCGTTTGCACCCAGCTGCACTCACTGACTATCCCACTCGCTTGTTCTCTTCACTCTTTAATAGTTGGTCAGTCTTTGTGGCAAATCTAGATTTTTTTTTTTTTTGGTAATGATTTCTGTTTTCTTGCAAATTCTTGATTAAAAATATTCAATATAACAGGACTGGGAGCTAAATGACATCTGGGGGTCTGGATTCTTTATTTATAAACATTTTGGGATCAGCTTAATCCAGATAATGCCTGCTGTGCTGATTCTATGCTTTTATCTCATGGTACAGAGTCAAATGCCTATTCAGAAGCCTAAGTGTATTACTGAAACTCTGGGCTTTATGAACCAGTTTTGTAATAGCACTGAAAGAAGATGTCAAGTTACTTTAAAAGCCATATTTTCATCCTCATTGCCATCTAATTGTTTTTTAATTATTTATTAATTAAGTGTGATGTTGGTGATACCATTTTTTTGTCCAAGACTGATGTCAGACTGAAAGGCTTATGACTACATGTGTTGTCCAATTTACCATTTATATATATTGACACATTTCTACCAGTTTTGGAGACTCCCAAGTGCTGTAAGATATAGTTAAAATCAACAGACAGTCCAGAGAAATTACAAAAATGCTTCTAAAGGTATGTACGGTAGAGAAAATAGCCAAATTTAGGTTTGTGCTTTGAAGATTATTTTTCCCGAATTGCAAGTATTACTAGATCCTGATCATCTCCCTCTAATTTAGTCAACTTTGCCCCTAATGCCATGCAAGAGAATGACCCAGTTACAGAAATATTACCTCTCTATTCACACTGGGTGAACTAGCTGCACTGTGGCAAAATCGGTTCTATTTTTAAAATATTTGGATAATACTGTGTAGAGAGAGAACTACTGTGTAAAGATTGAGCTTAAAGACGTATTGAGAAATAACACTTGATTGGTTTCTTGCAGGTAGTAAAATCTCTTTAGCTGCTGGTCTCACCTTTGGTTCTGTGGCTGGTTATGGAGCTTACTGTGTAACACATGATCCAAGAAATGTGAAGATATCATTGTGTGAGTGTTTTACTACAGTAAACAAATGAACAAAAAATACCCCAAAAAAGCAGTTTCCTAAACTGCATGTAAAATTCTCTCTTCTATTAAATTTTGAGTATTGCTTTGTGTCCTGGTTCCGGCTGGGACAGAGTTAACTTTCTTCCCAGTACCTTGGGGGGTGTGTGCTGTGTTTTGGGTTTAGTGTGAAAGGAGCATTGATGGCCTATTGATGCTTTGGCTGTTGCTGGGTGGTGCTTGCACCCGGGGGGTGGGGGGGCACAGCGGGGGTGGTGGACCCAGCTGGCCAATGGGGTATTCTATACCACGTGACATCATGCTCAGTATAAAACCGGGGGGGGGGCCTCGTCCCCCCCTCCCCCATTCGTGACACGCAGTCGGCGGTCAGTGAGCAGTTGCATTGTGTATCGCCTGCTTTGTATATTCTGTTATTGTTGTTGTTCTCATTGTTCTTGTTACTGTTCTACTTCGTTTTATTTTCAATTATTAAACTGTTTTTATCTCAACTCGGGAGCTTTCCTACTTGTGCCCTCCCGATTCTCTCCCCCATCCCACCGGAGGGGGGCTGAGCAAGCAGCTGCGTGGGGTTTATTTGCTGGCTGGGGTTAAACCACAACAGTCCTTTTTGGTGCCCAAAAAGGTGGGGCTGGAAGGGTTGAGATAACAACAGATTAATTAGAGCATATTAAAGAATTTATATCTGTTAACATATTAATTTGTCCTGCACCATGCTCTTGTTTTTACTGTACCTGTTAAAGACTGGAGTTGGGTTTTGTAGTCTGCTGTGCTCTGCAGTGATTGATGATGTTTTGCCTCAGAGATTTGTTACTAAAATGCTGGCATTGGGGGTTATTTGGTATTTGGGATTTGTAATGAAGCCGTTACTGTATTTCGGGTACCACCTCATGGAGACCATTAGCAATAATACCTTTTCCTCTGAGAGATTTTTTATGGAGGAAATAGAGAATGGCACCCTCGCTACCTTCCTCTATGATGTCGTCTCCTTTGTTAAAATAACTTGCCAGTACCTTGAACATCCCTGGGTAGTTAAGATAGATCTATTGGTGCTCCTTGGAATATTGTTTTGGTTTTATCCAAGATTAGTAAGCAATTTAAGAATGTCATCCAGAGATCTGCCCCAAGGCTGGATAGTTAGAACCATAGAATCATAGAATCATTAAGGTTGGAAAAGACCTCTAAGATCATCGAGTCCAACCATCAACCCAACACACCATGCCCACTAAACCATGTCCCTAAGCACCTCATCTACACATCTTTTAAATACTTCCAGGGATGGTGACTCAACCACTTCCCTGGGCAGCCTGTTCCAAGGCCTGACCACTCTTTCAGTAAACAAATTTTTCCTAATGTCCAATCTAAACCTCCCTTGGCGCAACTTGAGGCCATTTCCTCTCATCCTATCACTAGTTACTTGGCAGAAGAGACCAACACCCACTAGCCGTGCTGGAAGTGATTTATGATGACCTGAACAACGAGCAATTATCCAAAGACCCAGATGAAGTCAAATGCACCCAACCCATGTGGCGGAAGTTTGTACGGAGCGCACCAGCATCACATGCAAACTCATTGGCAATGATGACCTGGAAAGACAGAGAGGAACAAAGGGTGGATGAATTGGCTGGCCAACTCCAGCAATATGAAGAAAGTCTCTGCTGTGGAGAAACTGTCTCGGGAGGTCCAGCAACTCAAAGAGAATATGTCCTACTCCCCACCTGCACGGGCCAGCGTCTCAGCCATTAGGAGCAAGCGTCTCTCTGCTCAAGAGAGGAGATATTGTGGATACACACGCCGGGGCACCCTGTGGTTTTACCTGCGTGGCCACGGAGAGGACATGAGGAAGTGGGATGGAAAATCTACCTCAGTCCTACAGGCACGGGTACATGAGTTGCAAGGAAAAACAACCACAAAAGGGGGTTCTTCCAGGAAAACTGCTGCTCCAGTCTCCAGTGAGCAGTTTCCCAGACAGAGTAGAAGGGCCGATTACACTTCTGACCTTAATAAAGGGACTTCTGACTCATACTTACAAGAAGTGGATAGCGAATATGATGACCAGCCAGGTGGAGGAAAGGGACAACCGGGTTTACTCGTCTGTGTGGATTCGATGGCCTGGCACATCAGAGCCACAGGAGTATAAGGCACTCGTAGACACCGGTGCACAGTGTACCCTGATGCCATCAAGCTATAAAGGGGCAGAACCCATCTGTATTTCTGGAGTGACAGGGGGATCCCAAGAGTTAACTGTATTGGAGGCCGAAGTGAGCCTGACTGGGAATGAGTGGCAGAAGCACCCCATTGTGACTGGCCCAGAGGCTCCGTGCATCCTTGGCATAGACTACCTCAGGAGAGGGTATTTCAAGGACCCAAAAGGGTACCGGTGGGCTTTTGGTATAGCTGCCCTGAAGATGGAGGAAATTAAACAGCTGTCCACCTTGCCCGGTCTCTCGGAGGATCCTTCTGTTGTGGGGTTGTTGAAGGTCAAAGAACAGCAGGTACCAATCGCTACCACAACAGTGCACCGGCAGCAATACCGCACCAACTGAGACTCCCTGATCCCCATCCATGAGCTGATTCGTCGACTGGAGAGCCAAGGAGTGATCAGCAAGACTCGCTCACCCTTTAACAGTCCCATACGGCCAGTGCGAAAGTCCAATGGAGAGTGGAGACTAACAGTAGACTATCGTGGCCTGAACGAAGTCACGCCGCCACTGAGTGCTGCCGTGCCGGACATGCTAGAACTCCAATATGAACTGGAGTCAAAAGCAGCCAAGTGGTACGCCACAACTGATATCGCTAATGCGTTCTTCTCAATCCCTTTGGCAGCGGAGTGCAGGCCACAGTTTGCTTTCACTTGGAGGGGCGTCCAGTACACCTGGAACGGCCTGCCCCAGGGCTGGAAACACAGCCCTACCATTTGCCATGGACTGATCCACACTGCACTGCAACAGAGTGAGGCTCCAGAACACCTGCAATACATTGATGACATCATCATATGGGGCAGCACAGCAGAAGAAGTTTTTGAGAAAGGGGAGAGAATAGTCCAAATCCTTCTGAAGGCTGGCTTTGCCATAAGACAAAGTAAGGTCAAGGGACCTGCACAGGAGATCCAGTTTTTAGGAATAAAATGGCAAGATGGACGTCGTCAGATCCCAACAGATGTGATCAATAAAATAACAGCCATGTCCCCACCAACTAGCAAAAAGGAAACACAAGCTTTCTTAGGTGTAGTGGGTTTTTGGAGAATGCATATTCCAGATTACAGTCAGATCGTAAGCCCCCTCTATCAAGTGACCAGGAAGAAGAACGACTTCAAATGGGGCCCTGAGCAACGACAAGCCTTTGAACAAATTAAACAGGAGATAGTTCAGGCAGTAGCCCTTGGGCCAGTCCGGGCAGGACAAGATGTGAAGAATGTGCTCTACACCTCAGCCGGGGAGAATGGCCCTACCTGGAGCCTCTGGCAGAAAGCACCAGGGGAGACTCGAGGTCGACCCTTAGGGTTCTGGAGTCGGGGATACAGAAGATCCGAGGCCCGCTACACTCCAACTGAGAAGGAGATATTGGCAGCATATGAAGGGGTTCGAGCTGCTTCGGAAGTGGTTGGTACTGAAGCACAGCTCCTCCTGGAGGAGCATCCACCCCGACTGCCGGTGCTGGGCTGGATGTTCAAAGGGAGGGTCCCCTCCACACATCATGCAACCGATGCTACGTGGAGTAAGTGGGTCGCACTGATCACACAACAGGCCCGAATAGGAAACCCCAGTCGCTCGGGAATCTTGGAGGTGATCACGAACTGGCCAGAAGGCAAAGATTTTGGAATATCCCCAGAGGAGGACGTAACACGTGCTGAAGAGACCCCACCGTATAACAAACTACCAGAAAACGAGAAGCAATATGCCCTGTTCACTGATGGGTCCTGTCGCCTTGTGGGAAAGCATCGGAGATGGAAAGCTGCGGTATGGAGTCCTATACGCCAAGTTGCAGAAACTGCTGAAGGAGAAGGTAAATCGAGCCAGTTTGCAGAGGTGAAAGCCATCCAGCTGGCCTTGGACATTGCTGAACGAAAAAAAAGGCCAGTACTCTATCTCTATACTGACTCATGGATGGTGGCAAATGCCCTGTGGGGCTGGCTGCAGCAGTGGAAGCAGAACAAGTGGCAGCGCAGAGGTAAACCCATCTGGGCTGCCGCGTTGTGGCACGATATTGCAAACCTGCCTGATTGTAAAAGTACGTCACGTAGATGCTCACGTACCCAAGGGTCAGGCCACTGAAGAACACCAAAACAACCAGCAGGTGGATCAGGCTGCTAAGATCGAAGTAGCTTAGATAGATCTGGACTGGCAACATAAGGGTGAATTATTTATAGCTCGGTGGGCCCATGACACCTCAGGCCATCAAGGTAGAGATGCAACATACAGATGGGCTTGTGATCGAGGGGTGGACTTGACCATGGACACTATTGCACAGGTTATCCATGAATGTGAAACATGCACTGCAATCAAACAAGCCAAGTGAGTAAAGCCTCTTTGGTATGGAGGATGATAGTTGAAATACAAATATGGGGAGGCTTGGCAGATTGATTATATCACGCTCCCACAAACCCGACACGGCAAGCACTGTGTGCTCACCATGGTGGAAGTAACCACAGGATGGCTGGAAACATACCCTGTGCCCCATGCCACTGCCCGGAACACCATCCTGGGCCTTGAAAAGCAAGTCCTATGGCGACATGGCACCCCAGAAAGAATTGAGTCAGATAATGGGACTCACTTCCGAAACACCCTCATAGACACCTGGGCCAAAGAGCATGGCATTGAGTGGGTCTATCACATCCCCTACCATGCACCAGCCTCCGGAAAAATTGAACGATGCAACGGGCTGTTAAAGACAACACTGAGGGTAATGGGTGGTGGGACATTCAAGCATTGGGACACACATTTAGCAAAAGCCACCTGGTTAGCCAACACCAGGGGATCTGACAGTCGAGCTGGCCCTGCAGACCCTTACGTACTGTAGAGGGGGATAAAGTCTTACTATAATACTGTTAATATGGCATATGGTAACCATAGAAGTGATGACATACAGTATTATATAGTAACTAATATCATACAATCCAGTTCATTGGCTATTTTCACCCAAAATTAAATCCTCTTGAGGTACACACCGGACTTCCCCATCCTTTCGCTTACCCACCAAGTGCACCCAGGTCCCTGAGCAAAAGCAACCCCACGGATGGGTTTTCCCTTGCCAGAGGCAGGAGTAACCCAGACTGTCTTCCCCAGCATATTTCTCATATGAGCTTTTGCTCAAGGACCTGAGTGCACTTGGTGTGTGTTACCACCTGGCAGCACCTCCTTTTATTAGATGGTTACCTAACATTGCAAATATTGCAAAATCCAACTGAGAAACATGGGAGAGTACTGGACTAAAATCATTAGCGCTACAGATTAGAGTGTAATTTGAGAAGTAAAGTAGGTGTGGGATCCAGTCTTGCATAAAGTAACATACCCTCAGCTCCCAATGAAACAAATAGTTTGACTTAGTGTTTTTCCTTTGCTGCTAAGAAAGACAGGATACAAACTATGCAATAATTGTTGTGTTATCTAGTTTGCCATAAAACCCTCATGGAGGCAAGAAACTACACTCTCTAAGGGGGACGTTAACCTCACACAACTGATTTGCAGTAAGAGCTTATGGGAGCTTGTCTCACTCATAGTTTTAGCAAAGGTGGCTTAGGCTGTGGTTTCACAGAAATGCATTTAAAATACATTTAATCCAGATTGTGTGAGTACAAAATCACTTTTTCTGAACTTAGTTAGAATTTATGGTATACTGTTCATGCTGGCTTTGTGCTTTACACCAGCCACAGTCGTAAAAATATCCATTTCAAAAATTGTTGAATAGCATTGTTAGCAAAGTATGTTCCCACAAGCTGAGTTCTTTACTAAAGATGGTAATGGCATACCTGATCTGCCTCTAGATGGCCTAAAATTGGGTATTCCAGCTTTGTGACCATGGCCTTGCTCAGATTAAGTTATCCCACTGTTAAAAAAACTCACCCTTTTTTGGAATGAAGGCATAGCCTTAAGTATATGATTTGTAATTTGTAATCATTCAGTGTGAGGTGCTTTTAAATGGTGTACGGTATTGTACTTTTATGGGTCAATTAAATCACTAATTTGGATACAGAATTTGTGGAAGAGAAGACTAATTAAAACTCACTAAATGTTGCCTGTTTCCCAATTCCCTGGTTTTGTAGGGACTAAAACAAAATTTCCACTAATCTGCTTGTGAACATCAGTTACACTAAAATATTGTCAGTGTTGTGCATTTCATGTAGCTGTAGGCTATGTGAGGACTTTCTCTCAACTGGAGAAATGGATATTACTAATTTAATAGAAATTACAGCAATATAGATGAGAGAGTTCACTACACCTGCCTTAGAAAGTTCGTATTATGTAGAGTAAAAGGAACAAAGACTTTTTAAAGCAGTCTTAGTTTAGAATGTTTACAAAGTAATGGTCTAATTGCTTAAAACCTAAACATATATTTAACCTTGGCTATGAATGGGTGGCCTGTTCAAGATCCACCTGTGCTGAATGAAACAAAGAAAGTGGTCTGAACTAACTCTGGTAATTTTTGCCTGAAGTGAGTTAGGAAGTTTTAATACAAAGTACTCTGCCAGGGCCAACCATTCAGGCTGGTTTTAAGCTCTTCCAGGCTGATGTATCTCAGTCTGGAAGAGGGTGTCTTCTGGCTTCTATATATGTAGATATCTCAAATGAATGAAGAACTCAGTAGGAAGACTTCAGAGGAAGGGAGAATTAGACACACTTGGAAACACCTGTGCGTCCACACCTTAAAAACCTTTGGTGGCTACTGTATCTGCTACTTTCAGAATAATAAGGGCTTTCTGTAAAAAATGTGTATTGCTTTTGTAGAAAATCAGAATGTTTTCACTTATGCCTAACCTCCCGAAGTGCCAAAAGCAACTAAAGCACAAATGAAAGAAGGAAATTAAGTGCATGGAAGAAAGTGACTGCTCTGAACTTGGAAACCAAAAGAGTAAATTGCAATGTAAAATGAAGCAAGTACCCAAACCTTTAAAAGGTTAGGAAATTAAAAAAAAAAAAAAAAATCCCCCTCCAAACCCATAATTATAGTATTTATCACCTACGCAAGAGTCTCCTACCATAATGTAGGTAATGTTTTAGTACAAGACCTTGACAGTAGGGTTCTTGTAACTTGTCCTACATACAAAGAGTATGTAGCATACTGATACCCCCATTTTAGTTGTTTTATAAATTATTCTTTCGGGCATTGTCCCACCCCCCCGAAATTAACTCTGTGCTTTCTTGAATACTTTAATGCAATGTTATGTGTTTGGAGTAGGTGTAAAAATTCAGACTTCAGTATGCAACAGTTAGTGCTATTCAGAGTGCAAGCTGATTTATTGAATTTCTGTTCTGAATCTGATTTACTGAATTGAATTTGGCTTGATTTATTGAATTTCTTTGACTGATTTAAGGTGAAACAGTGAATATCTAGCACTTCTGAAAATCAGGTCTAAAAGTCAAATGTCTTAAAAACATGTGAAAAGCCAGATACTAGTAACCGGAAAAAAGAACATTACAGAGTGAACGTGCTTTGTAGCTTGTAATTAATTGTAAATATACTCAGGGCTCTGGCAAGACACATACTGTGGAATAGTTCACTCTTCAGACATTCCTGAGAGGATCAAGGCTATGAGACCAGAAAATAAGAGCAATGGATAATGGAGCATAATAGGTTTTTTGCAGGGTATCTTTAATGAGTGCACATACATAACTTGTAGAGTTTTGTAAGATGCTTGTAACTGTCGAAGCTTGTTTTATAATGCTGGAGTGAGTTTAAAACTAATTCTTGTGGCCTGTGAGCACAGGACTGTCCACAGGAGTAGGCAGTGGAGTTTGAAGAGAATTAGCCAGATGGTTTAGCTGCTCCATAAAAAAAGGGAAGAGATTGGTGTAACTGCCATTGCTTTGGCTGCAAGAGTGATAAAGCCCAGCTGCCCGTGAGAAGTCCTGCCTCTCTGCCCACTTCTAGGAAGCATTTCAGGTGACACCTCTTTAACGATGCTAGCTATCTTTGCAGTTTTATGTATTTTCATCAGTCTTCTCATTTATGTAGTGCTCTGCAGCACTAGTTGGATACGAAATCCCCATGCTTGATCAGTTCATTGCTACCTCCATTTTTAGGTAAAACTTCTCCAGGAAGAAGGAATGTTTGTCTGATGTTTGTTCTCTGCTGCTTGCACTGCATTTGTTGCCCTCTTGGGCCGCCCAGCTCTTGTCATAAACAAGGGTGGTTCCCTCATAGCAAAAGGAAACAAGGGAACTTGTGGTCACGATGAAGGAGATGTTGATAGCCATATTCCATAGCGAAAACAAGTGGCAAACCTTTCAATCTAGTTTTTAAGGCTCGGCAAATAAAGAGCTAGCATTCTAAAAAGAAAACAGTTAAAGTTGGATGCTCTAGCTCCTTGAATAGTTAGAAAACAACTGCACTGATCTAGGGTGGTAGGATTTATGAGACGCTATTCCTGTAATTCAGCGTACATGTTACCGTTATGATGAAGATTCTTCCTACTTTATTTGTTATTCCCATGAATGGAGATACAGGGGAGTAGAATTCACTGTCTGACAAACTTACTTACTATCTGTGGAATAGGATTTAGCATTCTGCTGCATGTGGAAACCTTATTTGTAGCTGAAAGAAATCATAGCAGTGTATTTTGGAAAAGCAAGAATGTTTTTATAGACCCTATCTCTGATCTAATGTTTTATTAAATTACAGTTCATAGCAAAACATAGCAATGACCTTTGATAACTCTCCATGTTCCTGAATGGTCCACTGGGAGAAGTGAGAACATAAATATATTGAATTGTCTTTTACAGTCTCAGCTTTTCTTTTGACCATTATAATGGGAATGAGGTTCAAGAGGTCCAAGAAATTAATGCCAGCCGGACTAGTAGCATGCCTGAGGTAAACATATATTGAGGATCTTAATGTAAAGATTTCACTGATTTTCAAATAGTTGCCATTTGACATCTGATTCAAGCCAGTATCAGTGGAAGTTACTATCATCCAGCAACTGTATGGTTTAAGTGAAGTTAGGTTGGAGGTCACAATCCTGTTTCCAGTGAACAGCTTTTTGACCTCACTAGGTGGATATATCTGATATGGACTGACTTTCTCAGCACAGAAAGGAGAGATTTACAATTAAATATTAATGCATATTGATAAGGCTCTTGGAAGAACCTGAGGTAAGCCTCAGTGTTTTCAAACACATATGCATAAAATTAATCATCTAATTTCATACAACACAGTTGTCTTAAAAGACCAACACTTTGGTTTAGAAGTGCTGCATTCAAAACTACTGGAAGTGCAGTGCATGTCCGTTGAAAACTAGGACATTTTTGATCTGACCTAAGAACTTTGGTCAGTATGACTGCAAATTATGGTGTTTCTAACCATTCTGACTGTTTCATTGCTGCTGTTTATTTTGGCATTCTGGCAAACATAATTTTCTGTACTTATTATTTTGGAATTAAATTTTGGAGTCAGTCAAAACTTTTTTTTCCCAGTGACTGTAACTCAAAACATTTTTCAACTGTAAGTCAGAATCTCCATCTTCTGGAGCAATAATAACTCTTTGTTGTTACCAGATTTAATATAACACCATGAATTGTTTTACTCCAAATACATACAGGGAGGAAAAAATCAGATGCACATTGTCAAGATGCAAAATTTAAGAATCAGGACTTAAACTGGAAAATGTTATTTTCCATTGTGGATGGCTTTTCAAGCCTAGGTGGATGGTGTGTTTCAACAGACTCTGAGGCTGTAGATTTAGACATTTTAAAAGATTGCTTACTAGAGGCTCTAGTGTCAGGTATTTATGAATGTTCTATTATTTAATGATGACTTTCACTGTTTTTGTTCATGCATGTTTTTTGTTCTGGTTTTTTTGCAGCCTTTTGATGATTTTGAGGCTTGTTTTTATGCTGCTGTAGGAGAATTTCGCAACTTAAGAACCAAAGTATATCTGCCACTCCCACCGAACAAACAGGCAAGCTCTCCATACTTGAAAGACAAGTTTGAACACAAGTCTTACATTGCGTTTATCTTTTCTGTAACAGATCTGTACCTGTTATTTGATTATTGACATTTGCTGATATTTTGCAAGCTTTTTTTTAAACTAAGAGTTTTGTTGATGATATATTTTGATCTACTTCCGTTTAAGCAGTCTGTTAAGGGATCTTTCTCTAAGTTTGATCTCTTTCAGGGGTGCTGAGCGCCCAAGAAATTGAGTATCTCTGAGAGAAGAATATATATAAATACATGTTTATGCTAAAAAGATATATTGTATTGAACCATAATTTTGTAGCTTCTCAGATTAAGTAATCAATTCTAATCAGATTGTCAATTATTAATCAATAAAGGCTTGGGCCTGTACTGTGTTGCACTAGAAAACCCACCTTCCTTTCAAACACATGTTCTTGTTGAACTGGTTCTAAATGTAAAAACTATTATCAGTGATCAAATAAAATGTAAAATGTTCAGAGCTTCTCAGTTTTTTATGCAGACCAGTGACCCATTCTGTCAATGGAACACTCTGGTGATCTGCTTTGTACTCAGTACCGTTTAAAACATGTACCTGTAAATGCTGTAAACTGTAAATGCTGTAAATTGTAGAATACTCAATACTTAGTGAAGTAAGGAGGGGGGCCAGCAAAACCACTACCGTGGACTTCCGGAGGGCGGACTTTGGCCTGCTCAGGACACCGGTTGAGAGGGTCCCTTGGGAGACAGTCCTGAAGGGCAAAGGGGTCCAGGAAGGCTGGACGTTCTTCAAGAAGGAAGTCTTAAAGGTGCAGGAGCGGGCTGTCCGCATGTGCCGTAAGAAGAACGGGCGAGGGAGACAACTGGCCTGGCTGAATGGGGAGCTCTGGCTGGGACTCAGGAAAAAAAGGAGAGTTTACCACCTTTGGAAGAAGGGGCAGGCAACTCAAGAAGAGCACAGGGATCTCGTTAGGTCGTGCAGAGAGGAAATTAGAAAGGCAAAAGCCCAGCTAGAACTCAACCTGGCCACTGTCGTGAGAGACAATAAAAAATGCTTTTACAAGTATATTGATGACAAAAGGAGAGCCAAGGAGAATCTCCATCCTCTATTGGATGTGGGAGGGAACGTTGCCACCAAGGACAAGGAAAAGGCTGAGGTACTCAACGCCTTCTTTGCCTCAGTCTTTAGTAGTCAGAGCAGTTATCCTCAGGGTACTCAGCCCCCTGAGCTGGAAGACAAGGACGGCGAGCAGGATAAACACCCCATAATCCAAGAGGAAGCAGTTAATGACCTGCTACGCCACCTGGACACTCACAAGTATATGGGGCCAGATGGGATCCACCCAAGGGTACTGAGGGAGCTGGCGGAGGAGCTTGCCAAGCCGCTCTCCATCATTTACCAGCAGTCCTGATTAACTGGGGAGGTCCCGGACGACTGGAGGCTTGCCAATGTGACGCCCATCTACAAGAAGGGCCGGAAGGAGGATCCGGGGAACCACAGGCTGGTCAGACTGACCTCGGTGCCGGGGAAGATTATGGAGCGGTTCGTCTTGAGGGCGCTCATGAGCCATGTCCGGGACCACCAGGGGGTCAGGCCCAGCCAGCACGGGTTCATGGAAGGCAGGTCCTGCTTGACCAACCTGATCTCCTTCTATGACCAGGTGACCCGCCTCTTGGATGAGGGAAAGGCTGTGGATGTGGTCTACCTGGACTTCAGTAAAGCTTTTGACACTGTCTCCCACAGCATTCTCCTAGAGAAGCTGGCGGCTCACAGCCTAGACAGGTGCACTCTTCGCTGGGTAAAAAACTGGCTGGACGGCCGAGCCCAGAGATTTGTGGTGAAGGGAGTTAAATCCAGTTGGCGGCCGGTCACGAGCGGTGTTCCCCAGGGCTCAGTACTGGGGCCGGTCCTGTTCAATATCTTTATCAACGATCTGGATGAGGGGATCGAGTGCTCCCTCAGTAAGTTTGCAGATGACACCCAGTTGGGCGGGAGTGTTGATCTGCTCGAGGGTAGGAAGGCTCTGCAGAGGGACCTGGACAGGCTGGATCGATGGGCTGAGGCCAACTGTATGAGATTCAACAAGGCCAAGTGCCGGGTCCTGCACTTGGGCCACAACAACCCCATGCAACGCTACAGGCTTGGGGAAGAGTGGCTGGAAAGTTGCCCAGAGGAAAAGGACCTGGGGGTGCTGGTTGACAGCCAGCTGAACATGAGCCGGCAGTGTGCCCAGGTGGCCAAGAAGGCCAACAGCATCCTGGCCTGTATCAGAAATAGTGTGGCCAGCAGGAGCAGGGAGGTGATCGTGCCCCTGTACTCGGCACTGGTGAGGCCGCACCTCGAATACTGTGTTCAGTTTTGGGCCCCTCACTCCAAGAAGGACATGGAGGTGCTGGAGCGTGTCCAGAGAAAGGCAAGGAAGCTGTTGAAGAGCCTGGAGCACAAGTCTTGTGAGGAGCGGCTGAGGGAACTGAGGTTGTTTAGCCTGGAGAAGAGGAGGCTGAGGGGAGACCTCATCGCGCTCTACAACTACCTGGAAGGAGGTTGTAGCGAGGTGGGTGTTGGTCTCTTCTCCCAAGTAACCAGCGATAGGGCGAGAGGAAATGGCCTCAAGTTGCGCCAAGGGAGGTTTAGATTGGACATTAGGAGAAATTTGTTTACTGAAAGAGTGGTCAGGCCTTGGAACAGGCTGCCCAGGGAAGTGGTGGAGTCACCATCCCTGGAAGTTCTCTTTACAACTTGGGAAGTGACTGAAGAAGGTAAAAACCTTACAAAAAAACCCAGTCAAGCGGCATTTTCCTCACTGTGACCATCCAGCCAAGCAGCAAAAAGAAGAGCAAGGGAATAGGTGGTTTCAATGGACAAAAACCACATCAAGCTACTTAAACACATGTACTTTGATCTTTCAGTGAATAAAATCTCTTTTAAGAGATTCATGTGGGGATTAAACAAGTTTCTCACTTTTGCCCATAAACTTATGAGGATCATAATTTTTTTTTTTTTTAATTTTTATTTATTTATTTTTTGAACTGCAGCTCTGAAAGTACAGACAGCAGTGAAATACAGCAGGGGGACTGAACTTTGATCTAGGAGACCACCTAGAGAGCAAAACCGAAAGATCGAGGCCTGAATTTAAATGTCTTCCCCATTTTTATGGAGTGGCTTTTCCTCCTCCGATTTATTAAAATGGGGAGAGGAAGGGGAAGAGGGCTTGCTTTCTACAGTGCTCTGGAAGCTACAGCTGAAACATTCTACCCTACCAGGGATGTACTGTAATTAACAAAAAAATGCAAAGTATCAGCTTCTTTTATTTCATATAATTGCTCCATGAAATACTTTCTGGACTCAAGAGGTCCAAATTAACCTTTTACTCTAATTTAAAAGTGTGTTCTGTTTCAACGATTATCATGTGACTGGCTCTATGATGCAAGCTACAGAATACATCTATGCAGTTTACACTTAGAAGGCACAGCTCTGGTAATATACTACTGTTGTGTTATCTTCAGCAGCCACATGATTAGGTATTGAATATTTTCGTCACAGTGGCAACAAACTTCTCATCTGATGGTGGCTTTCTCTGGCTGCCAGGCTGCAAGAATTTTTTGATTGTTGGAATGTTGCTTGTTCTTCCTTTAAAAGCCTGTAAAAAGCAGCAGTAAAGCCAATGAGTGTCAGGAAATTATAATTCCATCCTTTATAGCTTAAAGATCAGGTGACTTGGATTTTTACTTCTCAGACATACTTATGAAACAGAGAAAGGTAGTAGCTCCTTATAGCCAGCTCAGCACTCAGCATTTTCCATTTAAAAAACAAAACCCAAAACAGCAAACCCACACCTACAACATATTAGTCTTTTTAGAAAATCCAGCTGTGAATATTCTGATCTGCAATGCTGGTGCTATAAAGTTTACCTTAGTTTCCCAGATGGGGATGGGAGAAACTAATATTAAAGAGTTAAGATTCACCTGGTAAAGGTGGAAGAAAAAAGAAAGAAAAAAGAAAAAGCAAAAACCACAGCCTGAATCCAAATCCTGCAGATATATTTGGGCAAAAAAGAAGCAAGCACAGGAATACCTCAGTGCAAAGCACCATGGAAGACAAGACATAAGAAACTTACAGCTCTTGTATATGATTTCTTTAAAATTTAATTTTGCTATCAAAAAGAGGACAGGAACTGCAGACACAACAGGCTGCAGACTTCCCCTCCTGATGCTCATTGCTGTGTTTGAAGACATGGAAGTAGCAGTTACAGGACCAAACTGGTAGCATTAGTAAGTGAATTCCTGCCAGCTGAGAACAGCTGGGAAAAGTAGGGAGAAGGGTGAGCCCCCAGCAGCTCTGGGAACAAGGCAGTGCGCCTGTGTTCAGGTTGTTGTAGTCAACAGAAGTAGACCAGAGAGATGTCAGTAACATAGTACAATGGTTCAAAAGATTTAAACATCAGTTAGCTTTTAAAGCCGGGCAGTGACATTTGTATGTTAAATTCCAACATTGAGATCAGATGATTACTAACGTGTAGCAGAGGGAATGTAGAGAGTATATCAGGCTTATATTCTTCTACCATTAAAATGGCTTCCAGCAGATGGATATCTGCCCAGCTTAATTTGTTGCCAACAAGATAATCATGCCCATGGTCTTTTAAGGCCTACAAAATGCAAACAAAAGAAGAAAGTCATATAGGATGTAACAATTTTACCTAGACATTTCATTACAGACAGATTTCTACAAAAATACACAGCAGAGCAAATTCATGCAAGAATCTATACAGTTAGAAAGTGATAGGTATTCTCAAAACAAAAAATTAAATCAGAACTCATGTTTCAGTGTGCGTGGACCTATTACTTGCTTCAACCTACCGCACCAGGTAGCTGTAGCTAAGAAAGACTCAAATCATCGAAAAGAAACGGGACCAAAGAAACTGTAAGAGGTAGTCAGGACAGTTTGCCTGTATTGTAAGTCAAGTGAATTCCCAGACGTTTCAGCAAAATTTGAAATTGCTGATTATAGTTTGAAACAGGTCAGGAATGAAGGAACACAGCCTTTCCACCCTTCATCCTGTATGGAAGGATCTTTCATGGCAAACTGCTGATGCAAGAATCACAGCCCACCAATGCTACTAATAGCTGTAATAGACAAGGTGTGGTGAATATTGCAGCACAGCTTCAGAGCAGTTACCAGCTCTCCAGCCTACCTTTTTCCTGAAGACTATCACCCTTGTAGCAGAAGCAGGAGAAAGAAACATGTCTGTGCCTAAAGTACTCTAATGCTACACTTAAACAACGAACAAATGTGCACTAAAACTAGGACATCAGTCTGTGACTTTGGAAGCCGATTCCTGCATCCCCTTGGCAGATGGGATGGCAGTCCCATCTACTAATTTTAGTATAAAAGAGGCAGTAACCTCTGACAGAGGCAAGGCTGATACCTTCATGTAGTTATTTCCTATACTGCTCTAACAAGGTCCACCACAGCTTGTCTATCAAAACCATATGGAAACTCCCAAACAGAGCATTGGAACCAGATTGCCTGCAGTGCTTTGTATACCTATTGCCGCTCTAGCTGGCTGCCGAGTGTTTAAAGTGAACACTCGTAGCTAGGGATATTTTCTGTCAGGGTTGCATAACACCTGCTGGACTTGCATGGACTGCAAACCCTGCTAAGCTGAATCAATGGACAACTTAAACAGCTGGTACAGAAGGAAAATTATTAATCATTCTAACAAAATTAACTAGGCTAAAAATCATGGAGAAGTTTAGCTATGTCTTTACCATAAGTGACCAAGGATTATTTTAAAGACTTTCCTCCAGTGAGCATCCACACTAAAACATATCGTAAGAGTAGTTTATGCCACCTAGGCACAGATTTGAAGAATATTGGTGTCTAAATTTGCTTTTTTATTTTTTCGTAACTTAAATACTTGTGTTATCAGACTTCAAATCTTTGAAAGATTAATGTGTGCAATCAATCTTTCTCAGCACAGCCTTCCATTGGTATGGCAGTGGATCTATATGAACTCTGATTACAGGAGTGCTGGCTTATGTCATTTATGTGCAATTTTTTTTCACAGGGCAGCCTCTGTGGGTTTCGCTTGTGCAATTTAAGGCTCTGATAAAAAGGCACATGAAATTGCATCAAGTCCTGTGTTTTTTGAATGGACTTCAGCTGCCTGTGAACCAAGGATTCAAGCTAGAAACCCAGCACAGCTCTGAAACAACTTGGCACAGACTTCCGAGGAGACTGCTACGCTCTGAAAAAGTGTTGTGAGAAAGTATGTATAGTACAACCATACAAGGTACAAAAGGTAAAGTTACAAACAGAAGTAGGCTAGTGAGGTGAGGATCACAGCTGGCTCAATTCAAACAGGAAAATGTTAACACCAAAAAAAATTATAATATCCTAAAGGGAAAAACAAAACAAAATAACAGAACAAACAGCAAGGTGGTAGAAAATGGCAACTCGGTAACATCCAGGCTATGTTCCAGGGAGAAGCAAAGAACAACCCGTCCCCTCCTGACCAACCCTTGCCTAGCCAAGAAAGACTCTTCGTGTGCTCTATGGGGGTGGCAAGCATACCAATGCCTTACCTCGTAGCTCATCAGAGGCTAACTCTTTAGTGCATGCTAGCCGGTAAATAATTGCTTTATGATTTTAAGCTAGATACATCCTGTTTGCAGAGCCTCTTTGTGCACACCTAAGGATGCCCAAATAGAGATTCAGAAAAAGACAGTAACAGTCTGTAAGTATAATATATTTAAGCAATGGGTTTGAGAAAGATCACAGAATTAGGTCCTTAATTATAAAGCACAATTATATTTAACTTTGAACAGCAAGATTATATTACACTTTCAGGCAATAAGTTCTGAAGGCTGGCACAGGTATTTAAATGGCGCATTTATGCAAAATGCTAGGAGCTATCAGCAACTAAGCTAGGTTTAAAAAGTAGGATCTGCTCTTTGAAGAGTATTAAAGAAAACAGCAAAGAGATTCAGTACTGAAACCAGCCCAATATTATTTTGTGGCCCTCTTTTCACGTTACTGAATACTGGCTCCATCATACAGTTCCAGAGTTGTACTGTCACTTGCCTTCTAGAAAGTAGGTGTGTGGGGACAGGGGAGTGGAGTGGGGTGGAACCTGTACCTCACTTTACTGTCTTTGTGGAGTATTGGTGATTTATCACTCACCTTTTCATAAGCAGGAAAGTACCTGGTTGTAGCTCGTTCAATCATTAAGGCAATATTCTTTTCTTTTGTGTCAGCTTCTTGAAAAGCAAGAAACATCATCATTCCCATCAGCTCTGTTGTTCCCTCCACGTATATATCAATCCTGAAACAAATATTTTTATTTCACATTTATCATTTGAACATTCCGTTTGGGTTATTTTCCTGAAATACAATGCTGAAGTGATCACTGAGTAAAATGCTTGTTAGTGAATGTAACATAAGACACTAGTTTGTTTTCTTGTTCTTCCACTTTGTTTCCACGTCAGTTTTTTTTCAAAGCACAGATCTTTATAAACAGGCTCACAGTGACTGCAACAAGCAAGGATAAGTAAGAGTCTGCAACTAATGTATTTAAAGTGGAGTTCACACTGTTTTCCATTGATAACCTACTCATCTATGCTGTGGGAGAAAAGACCACATATGCCAACCATGCTAGAAAAAAAAAAAAGTTTTGAGGTCTAATCATGAAAGAATCCCGGCTACCAATTGCCAGTTCAGACATGCCAGTCCATAATAATCCCCACAATTTCTGGAGTTGCTCATCCATTATCACAGAATAAACCCTTTACAGTAAGTGGTAGTCAGTTAGGTTAAGGACTTAATTGAACTTTTGTGTCACCTTTTTTTTTTAAAGAAAAAGTAAATAAGGATTTTTGCTTTTGCATTAGCCCTTTAATTATGACAATGGAAAGTATCCACAGCTTACATAGTAAACTAATATTAGGAAAATATTGGTTTAACTTTCAGTAGCATTAAGTCACTGAAAATGTCTTTTTTTAAATCAGCTGTGAAAGATTCTTTACATTTTGAAGAAAGGAAATTAGAACACTTAAACACACTTCATTTTTTGCAGGCAGATGTAGTTTTTCCTACTGTTTTCCCATTTAAAGAGGAAAAAAAAGGCATATTTAGCCTTTATTATTGTATTCAGGTCCTGCAGTTGCCCAGGAACTTAATGCACTTCTGGTCTCTGTGAAATCAAATGAGCCTGAAGGTGGCCATAACATTCTCACTATGTTGACAATTAACAATCATTTATTAATCACAAAGTCCATTCACCCTATCCCTGGGTCTGAGGAGATGAAGCACTGGCAGATGTATATGCACCTTTACATGCAGATATTTCACAGCAATATTCTTCTTATAAATATTAGAAATCATAGAAGAGTATTAGTAAGGATAGTACGCACTGTTACCATACCAGGCTCTCTCCTTCAGGTCTTTTCCATAGAGGTTGTACTTTGCTGCTACGTAGCCGAGGATGGCCCGAGTCTGCACCAGCTTCATCCCATCGATCTCCACCATGGGCACTTGCTGAAATAGCAGGGAGCCATCTTGGGAAGAAAAAGATGCAAACTACTCAGACTGCTGCAGTACTACACTGAATCGGAGAAAGAGACCTGGTAACACACCAAGACATTTCCAATTCTGAGGGATGAAAACGTCCGCAAGCAAGCAGGTCTCTCAAATCTTCTTTTTACAGGTCACGTCATATTGGAAGTCTTACAAAAATATCACCTGTTGTCCTTTTGTTATATTGGTGTGAATTTATGTTTAGAGTACAGTTTACAGACTCACCATTGAGTAATTTTTCTAGGTCTTCCTTTGTTTCTATGAATTCTTCCTCAAACTGAAAAGCAATGATAGAAAACAACACTGTGTCACTCCAAAGGCAATGGAGAAGTGGAAGAAAGTCTGGAACTTAGGCTCCACCTCTCCACACTATTCCCCATACTTCTCATGATTGTGTTGACCTCCTACTCCTATTCTTCATCTCCGCTCCAGCAAATAACCCAGGACTATAGTGTCTGCACCCCCACAGTAATGTACAATGCTTTACACGTCAAAAAAAGCTTCCTCATTATAAAGACAAGTCTGCTTGCCTGCACGAACAATTAACAGACACCAAATCATTCACTTAAAAGCAGCTGATGCCACATGAAATATTGAGAAATTTTTAATAAGTTATGCCTCTGTTACACAGCATTTACCGCCCTCTTTCCCCCTGCTGGTATTTTTTTTTTTTTTAAATGAGAAGCACATTTGAGTAGGCACCATTACAAAAGGCTGTTATTTCCAAGGGAGTATAAATAGTTTCTGAGAAAATAGTTTCAAAGCACCGTATTCAAACAAAAAACTGAATGTAGAAATTAAGATGCCTTAGGATGGTTTTCACCTGATGTGAATCTAGATAGCTCCCCTACTGCCTTCAGGGCAGCTCTGCTGATTTATCCTACTCAGGTCCTGACCCAAAGAATGAAAACCACTTTGTTTGGAGATAATATTCTAAAGTTTTTCATGTAGTACGCATGGTTTTTCAGTGGGGAACAATCATGAGACACAGGGAAGTAATGAGCATTCAGAAAAAGAGATACACAGTTTTGGTCTGTAGCAACAATTTAAGATCTCAGCTGAAAGTATGTTTCAAAAATGACGCTTAACAATTCTCTTTGTATGTTAAAATCCTTTTACTGTGCAGTTATTGCTCAAGGAATACATTAAATACAACATGAGACAGTGTATCACTGAATCTAAGCATTCTGCATCACAATATGTGATGTGCATATCTCTAACACAGATGTAATTGACAAACCTTTCCAAAGAATACCTACTTTAATCACAGATTAATCTGATCACTTTATAAAAAAAGGTACAAACCTCAACCCCAGCTGCTGCTAACAGCCATCGGATCGACTCCATCCTCCCCCTTCCCTTGGGGTAATGCAGCTTGGGTTTCCCTGCCATGATTTCAGAGTTCTTGTTTCCTGATAAATTCAAAATGATGATCCTACAGGAAGCATTTTTTAAGTTAGCATTGAAAATGTTCTGCTCCAAACTACTAAATAGAGTTGGATGAATGTGAAAGTAGAAGGGCAATCAAGGCCTAGATACTTGGGCTTGACGCAACCAAGTTTCCTGTGGATTAGTGGAAAAAAAGAAAAAGTACACACTATCTGAACATGCAGCAATTCAAAAAAGAATCATGACTGAATGTAATAAGCATCTACTAAATCATACACACATCTTTAAAAATATTAACATAGCTTTAAGAGCTCATGAGAGTTTTACAGCCAAAGCAGAACTATAGGTATTCCTGAATAAATACATTTTTAACTTTGTAGTGATTCAATCTCTTCAGTAGGTGTTGGGTTTTGTGACAGCATCCATGTCATACCGGACTTGAAATTGTACTATGTCAAATGAATTGCTTCACAAGCACACCAACCCAGAGACACAGCGTTATTTTCACCTCTCATTATGATATTTCAGAGCTCCATGCTCCTGTGCCTTTACAAATATGAGGTTATAACAGCAATATATATTCCAGCATATATTTCACCAGGCCTGCTGACTTCCATATTTCGCTAGTTCTGTTTTGACCATTAGCCAAATCACAATATATCCATTATAGAGAATGTGGACCGACTTAAGACCCATTCCAATTTTACAAACAACAATTAAACTGTAACAGGGATTTATATCCTATTTGCCCTAAAAACTTAACTTAAAAGTCAAAATCAAACAAATGAGACCGTGATCTCTGTTGGGCAGATAAGGCCTGGTCAATGCCCCCAGCAGCAGGGGACTGAAGTCAGCCCACCAGATGATGGTACTGGGATGAAACACTTCGTCCTTTCAAATTTCACTAACAAGTGCAGTCACATGCCATAGTATGAACTCGGCAGCTGATGTAAGCTTGCCTGATGCTGGAAACAAACACCACTCTTATCACTAATGGGTCCCAGAAGAACAAATCAGATTTAATAAGAAGACAGAGTCACAGACTAACAGAGTGCTTCATCATTAAGCCAAGTTTTTATCTGTTTACAGGCAGGCTTATTTATTCTTGCATAGACTTCACAGTACGTAATTGAGCCACAAAGAGGAAACTTTGGCCATAATCCCAAAGGCATCAATGAAGAGGCACAAACAAAACAGTACAACAGTGAGAGGGGAGACCGCATCCCTGGCCTTCTCCACTGAAGACCTTTGTGTTGGGTGGTATCTTCAATAGGACCTATAGCAAACACTTATTGCTCTACTAGGGGCTGGACTCATAGGAGCAACCTGGTGCCCCAGTCCAAAATACAGGTCTTCAAAACTGCTGCTCAGCTTCCACCTAGCCCTGGCAATGCCTATAGCCTCAGACATCCTGCAATAAAGTTCTCCTGATACATAAATATGTGCTTTTTAATAAAGACTTGATTATGTCCTGATGGTTTAGAGTTGGCATCTAGTCTAGAGCTGCTGGATGCCTAGCTAGATTCCTAATACCTGAACAGCAATAGGGTGCATAAACAAGGCATTTAGAGAAGCGCCTTATCACAGCTACCTTACCAGGTCCTACACACAGAAAACCATGACCTACGCTCCATTTCTAATTCCTGTAAGTGTGTGAGTTACACCA
The DNA here is from genome assembly GCF_964195595.1 of Calonectris borealis. NCBI lineage: Eukaryota > Metazoa > Chordata > Aves > Procellariiformes > Procellariidae > Calonectris > Calonectris borealis. Next base: position 26,820,944 of record NC_134314.1, read on the forward strand.
TAGCAAGTGAAAGAGCCCTCAACTTTCCATACTTCAAAAATACTTCATTCCCTGGGGCTCAGGAACTCCACTCCATCAGAGAGGAGAACTGCACTTGGGCCCTCACAGACTGGACAAGCACTCTAACCTCCAGCACGTGGGATCAAGGCTGGGAAACACACTCTAAGGACAGGCTAGCATAACCAGAAAGAGCAAACTTCCCTGACCTCTCCCTGAAGAAGAGGTAGAGTTGATAAAAATCAGCCCAGCCAGAGCACTGCTTGTCAGTGTCAGCTCAGTGCTCCACTCCAAACAGCTGAGAAAGGTGAAGAGCAGAGCAAGTGCCAGTGGAGAAAGTCCAAGTATCAACATAACCTGTACTTGTTCATCACAGTTCCCTGTGGGGATTGGCCAAGGATTGAGGCTTTTTGTGCGGGTAAGAAAAAGCTTACATTTTCCTGGAACTGCACTGCTTAAGGACTGACTTTGGGGTTTAGGCTGAACGCTTACATAGGCTTGCAAAGTACGTTGGTGACTCTGTTACTGCTCTGCAATGAATATTCCTTTGTAAAGCAGTGAGTCATGAAAGAGTAGCAAAGTTGGTAAGTTACCTTTCTTGAATAGCAACAACGAACCTGAAAAGAAATCACAAACTTGCTTCATGTTCTAGTGCATTGGACCTTCCTTGGACCTCAGCCAGGCAGTTGTCAGAGAGACAGCTACCACTATGATCGCTGTATTAAATAATCACACTATTTTGTCCAAAACAGTTCAGGCACCAGCCTTCCAGTGAGAAACAAGTAAGTGAATTTAACAGCAAGCTCATTATCTGCTGCAAGATCTTAAAATTTCTTCCTAATTGCATGCGGACCCCAAAGTAGTTCTCTGCAACGCTCTGTTCCTCGAACACGGCTCGCACAGCGCTGCTCAAGCAGAATGACCTTACAGCACAGGCCCTAAACTGCATCGAGCCCGGCTCCATCTCGAGACTGTCTCAAGACGGTAATTGCTCACCAGCGTGTGGTTCCTACTGGGACTCAGGCCACGTCTGGATTCAAAAAGCATTCCTTCCACCACCCAAGCTAGGAGAAGCATTTGAACAAGGTGAAAGGGAAATTACCCCGAGAAATTTTAAAACCTTAACTCCGAACAGCAATTCCTCTTCAGGTTCCCTGCTGATCCTACCCAGAGCCAGACACAACCTCCCTCTACGCACACCCACCCCGCCCGGCGTGGGTCCCTGCTGCAGGAGAGAGTGGGGAGTAACCCCTGGACAAACGCCCTCGAGCCGCAGGACACTCGAGCACCCTCCTGAAGTAAAGGCCGGTCTGCCACGCACCTCGCCTTCCGCCCTCCTGGCCGGGGCCCCGCAGCGGGTGGCCTGGAAAGGGCAGGCAGCCCAGCCCAGCCCTGCCCTGCCCTGCCCTCCACACCTAGCCGCGGCGGGAAACACGCTCCTGCGGCTCCGCCGGCGCTCGGCGGCAGAGAGGGTGGCACACGGTCCCGCGGCCAGCGGGCCGGCGTTCTGCCCGGGGAGCAGCTGCCAGCCCCCGCACCCCGCCGCCACACGCCGTGCTTCGCACCACAATTCACACCCTCCACCGGGCCGGGACCGGCCGCCCCGCACCCCCCGCGGAGCCGCCGACCCCCGCAACGGCCCCCGAGCCCGCCGCCGCCAGTACCCTCCGCACGGTCCGCACCGCCGACAGATACCCCTGCCCAGCCAGCTCCAAGCAGACTTGCCCTCACCGCCCGGCCCTCCCCCCGGCCCCCCGAGAGGCGTCCGCTCCTCCCCTCAGCGGCCCCGGCTGCTGCCTTCAGCGCCCGTGCCGGGCGGCCTCCCCGCTGCCCGCCCTCGTCCCCGCCCTCCCTCAGGTCTCAGGCTTCACCGCGCTGGGGCACCGAGGCTCGGCTTCCCGCAGTGAAACCGCATCCCTAAGCCCTACAAGGGTTGCTGAGGGAAAAGCCACCTCGGCCTGGTCCCTGAAGCCTTGTGAAACGACTTTTTGCACGGGGCTGGCTTCGAGGTTGGCGGGGTGTCGCGGCTGCACCTCAGAGTGACATGGCGGCCGGAGCAGGGGAAAGGCTTTGAGGCCCCCGAGGCGGCAATGGGGTCACAGGGATGGCGTGACTGGGGGAGAGGCCTGGGCCACAGACCCTGTGCGAGGGGTGCCGAGCTGTCGGGGTGCCGGGGGCTCTGGTTCTGTGTCGCCGAAGGCTGGGGTGTGTGCGCAGGCTCCTAAAACCGCCTGGCTATGCAAGAGAGCTTGCATGGCAGAGAGTCGGCAGCCACGGCCGAAGTTTCCTGCTCTAGTTTCTGACAGCGCTCAGCAGCTGGAAGTGCTGCCCCAATGCTTCGGTGAGGCGGGAGGGAAATAGCTCTTGCAACAACTCTAATTAACACATGCTCTGCTGCAGAAAAACATTGTTTTTTTTCCTTTCTTGATGCTAAAAACTGGTTCCAGCCGCATGGCATTTCTTATAAAGAAATTACTGGTGTTAGCAAGAGTTTTAGTGCCTTGAGTTTGTCCAGCTTAAAAGTGCCAGTACTAGAGCATTAGTTGGATTTAGGGCACTGGCTGCTGCATTTACATACTTGGTTGATTTGGTGTTTAAATAATACACATATTTATGTGTTCAACTGTCTTGCTAGCCTCTCAGTAGTAGAGCTTGATTTAAGTGATTATAATGTACAACTGATGTACAACTTATATTTAACTGAGTTTAATATAAAGTGACATAATTCAATGTGAAGTCTTATGAGGAGTGCTTGAGGGAACTGGGGTTGTTTAGTCTGGAGAAGAGGAGGCTGAGGGGAGACCTCATCGCGCTCTACAACTACCTGAAAGGAGGTTGTAGCGAGGTGGGTGTTGGTCTCTTCTCCCAAGTAACTAGCGATAGGACGAAAGGAAATGGCCTCAAGTTGCGCCAAGGGAGGTTTAGATTGGACATTAGGAGAAATTTCTTTACTGAAAGAGTGGTCAGGCCTTGGAACAGGCTGCCCAGGGAAGTGGTTGAGTCACCATCCCTGAAGGTACTTAAAAGATATGTAGATGTGATGCTTAGGGACATGGTTTAGTGGGCATGGTGGTGTTGAGTTGATGTTTGGACTCGATGATTTTAGAGGTCTTTTCCAACCTTAATGATTGTATGATTCTTTGACTTCAAGGTCTCACTAGCACCTGACACCAATCTTACTCCTCCTTCCTCAAACAATAAGTTTTCAACTTCACAGTTGGCGACAAGCATTTGTTTCTCAGTCGAGCCTGCAAAGTGCTTTTAGCTGCTACAGTAGACCTTTTGTTAAAGGAAATATTGGTGAAGCTACAATACAAGAGCTTAAGTGTCTAGTGACAAAACAGAGGTGCAGTAGGACCTCTGGTCCCAGCATACTCAGAGGAAACCTGAATCCAAACCTGTCATCCCCATCAAACCAGAACCTGCAGGCTTTTCCTGGCATTTCCCAGAACAGATACGTCGCCACTGTTTGGACTAAGCTCTCTTCATTTTCCAGCAACTGTTGGGAATGCCAGAAAGACAGAACCAGGGAGCCCTTAGGTGTGTAAGTAGCAGCAAGAAGTCATTGAACAAACTGGTTTTGAGTGTTGATAGTAAGACTTTATTTCAGGTATTCTCTTAAGTAATTTAAGACATCCTGTGTTGTCCCGTGTACTCCCTAATTCAGTGAACTGTTTCATTTGCTGGTCTGCTCACGTAGATTTACCTTGGAAGTGTTTGCAGTAGGCTAAAACCAGTCCTGTAGCTAAAGAAAGAGAGATCAAAAACCTTTTCACTATTTTCATTGATTTCACTTTGCCACTATCAGCAAAGACAAAGACAATGAAATAGAGTTTCTGTGGGTTTAGGTTGCTGCTCAGTGGAAAATTTTCATCAGTTTTGGTACATCTTTTTCTTGTAGTGGTGGTTTCCTCTGGCTGCCAGGCTGCAGGAATTTCTTTATTGTGGGGATATTGCTTATTCTTGCTTTAAAACTCTACAAAACAAAACCAAAACAGCACTGTCCTTAAGAACCATGGTAACTGTCAGATATCCATGCTCTAAAAGTAACATTAGGGGTTGATCCTGCAGAAGAATCTATATGCTTCATCCTATTACGCTTTTGTGACTATAGTGACAGAAGGCAGCAATAACAATCAGTATTTGAGGCCGGCTGAAAGTACTTAGGATATTTGATTTTCACTTCTTTCCTCACCCTCCCACTCTCCCATATTTCTCAGCCCCCTTAAATCAGTGGTCCTGCTTTGATTCATTGTCCTTTAAAACTATCCATTCAATTACCTGCAATAGAGGAAATTTGGCAAGTATATCAGGCTTGCACTCTTCTGCCATTAAAAGGGTTTCAAGTAATTGCACATCTGCCCTGCTAAACCGGTTGCCAACAAGAAAGTCTTGTCCATGGTCTTTCAAAACCTAAAAACAGAGAACCAGAAGCAGATGCGATTTTTTTTCTCTGTGTGACTTAATATGGTATCTTCAAACCAAGGTCATACACTGCATGGAGTTATCCTTGAAAGAATGAAATGCAGTAAGAACATCTGTAGTACAAATGAATGATCTGACCACACTGCCATCCTAGGCATAATTTATCAGTCCTTCCTCTTCTGCATGTCTTTCTGGCAGCTCAGTTGTACCCCTCTTGCCTTCACTTCTGTAGCTAATTTCATTAGTGCTGCTGTGTTGAAGGCTAAGCTTTATGGTATACAACCATCACTGCAAATGCCTATACAACATTTACAAGAGGCTTAAGTTCAGCCCAGGGCATAGTGAGAGTATCTTGGACTCTTTCAAATGATGGGCAAATGATCTCACCTGTTTCCTCTTCAATTTTGGGAATATTGCGTTGGGAGCTCTCCACGTGAACCTGCGCCTCATGGTCTTGACACCCAACTAATCCATCCTCCCTTTTGTTACAGAAGGAGCTGTAATGCTTTTACATAGCATGTATGGTGGAGGGGGTTCTGCACTTCAGGAGGAAACTTTATGTAAAAGCTGATGCTAAAAAAAAAAAAAGTCTTTTGTCTGAAACAACATACAGACTGAAACGTGGACATTTGGGGAGCTCAGTGTGTCTTGGGTTTTTGCAGCTCTGCATCTATCCCAGATTTGTAGTGCTTTCTGTCCCTTCTGTAGTGTCCTGTCTCCATCCTCATCCCAGCTCCACCAAAACCATAAGCATTTATATTTAAGCGGTAATTTTTCTTCTGTTTTCCTCAATAAAAATTGTTTGTTTAGATCCAGGATGGAGTTTCAGGAAAACAATATTAATTGAGCTACTACATCTTTGCCACATACCTTCTCATAGACTGGGAAGTATCTGTTTGTGGCCTTGTCCACAATAGTAGCAAAATGTTGCTCCTTTTTATCCGCTGGTTGGAAAGCATGGGTCATGAGTAACTCATTCAGATCTATTACTGCTTCCACATACATATCAATTCTGAAAGGAATAGATCCAGGTGGTCAAGTCAAACACAGTAGGTCTGAATAACATGATAGCTACTGGCATAACCCCATTGAGATGTTGGGAACTCTCTGCCACTTCTATCCAGCATGCATAGCTTGGAGCAGTTACCCCTGGAGTGCAGTAGCTTCGGGAGGGGTGGGGGGGGAAAGTGTGGGTGAAAGACAAGTGCAAAGTGCCTAACCAAAAACTAGAAGACTGTACCCCTTCCATTTTTCACTAGGGGTGATACTTCTCTGTATTTAGTTTTTTTGAACCTGAGTACAAAATTGGCATGTGTGTCATCCAAACTTGTGTTAAAAATCCCATCAGACATGGTGAGCTAAACAGTGGGTCTGTACAATTCCTAACAAATATCTTGACATGTGTTTAGCAGTGCTAGTTAACTTGAAGCATTTAAAAATGCTTCAGGTCAAACCATGTGCCCTAAGAGCCCTGTCCTTTAATAACCAGTTATTAATTCTAATTCTAATTCCTGGTTATTAGAGGGAGAAGTTTTTTGTTTCCATCAAAGACACTTCCCTGAATTTGATGTGGGGAAAATGCCTGCTGCTGACAACTGCAGGAGAAAATTAAAAGCAGCATCAGTAAGACAGTCTGCCCCCTGCGCTCCTGACTGCTTTCTTCTGATAACTGTATTGACCTTCGACTCCCTTGCACCATGCTGCCTATCTAATCTAGCTGGTTATTACTGTTGTAGACATCACCCGCAGTCACAGTCAACTTGTGCTACATGAAAAGGTGCTGTATCACCCTGAACCTGACTGTGAGCTGGGATATTCTTGTGTTACACAGAGAGGTAGGATGACCTGTAGTCTAACAAACAAAGGTGGTACTGTTACATTACAGGGCTCTCTCCTTCAGGTCGTTCCCATAGAGGTTGTACTTTGCTGCTATGTAGTTGCCAATGGCTCTGCTCTGCACCATCTTCATTCCATCTATCTCCACCATTGGCACTTGCTGAAATAGCAGGGATCCATCTAGGGAAAAGGGGACAAGACAAGGAGACATTCAGTCTCTGAATGAGGACCATTAGTGGGTGTTTGGCAAAGTAACCACACGTATTATTTTTTATTTAGAATCATAGAATCATTAGGTTTAGGTTAATATCATCAAGTCCAACCATAAACTTAACACTGCCAAGTCCACCACTCAACCACGTCCCTAAGCGCCACATCTACACATCTTTTAAATGCCTCCAGGGATGGTGACTCAACCACTTCCCTGGGCAGCCTGTTCCAATGCTTGACAACTCTTTCAGTGGCAGTCTTCCTCATTCTCACAACAAGGTATGGGAAACGCTTACCATGAAACCAAGAACCATTTCTTAGTGACATGTTAAAAACTTAATATTATGGCAATCAGCTTCTTGAAGTTTCTTCAAATCTGAAGAAGCACCCAAATGCAGAATTTTTAGCAGTCATACACTGAAAAAGACAAGCGCTGCATTGCAAGGCCCTAACTCAGATGATTTTCATGGAGGTTAATACAGATGAGAAGGACTGAAGGATCTGACCCAGCCAGTTTCTGTCATACTTTGGTAAGTATTATGGAAATCTGGATTATTTATGGACTCGTCAACATATAATGTGAGTATAAATGCATATAATATCTTTGTGACTACTGTATTGACTTTTTACAATGGTGTACATCTGTACGGGCGTGAAGCAGGGAATAATGGGTGGGTTTCATGAGATTCCTGCAAGACCCAAAAATCACTTGGTGTGAGACTGTAGCCGTGTAAATCTCTTGCTAGTCTGCAGGAGCCTTATTCTAGCAAGGAAGAAGTCAAAATATCTCCAGGAACTGATCAGAGAAGCAAGTCAGGGTATTTGCTTTATGGAATCATATTTCTTGACTCAGGTAACTGATCAGCTACATCCATCTAAGGCAATCATGCAGAGAAACTGTCTGCTATTAAGGGCACATTTTCATTGATGTCCGTGTCTCAAAATACTTCTTGAAAGCTGGCAGGTGGCAGGAGGATCAAGTCATTGTTCCTAAAGGAGAGCAGGACTGCAAATGCCAACCCTAGCTCAGACTTCTTTGAAAAGCCAAGTGAAGTGGTAGAGCACAGACATGTAATTTGTTTTGGAGGAAATGTGAATATCATGTTCACAAAGATGGAAGCTAAAGATAGCAAGGTGAGTAGTTGCCTTGGGAAACAGGAACGCATCAGAGGTACAGGTTAAACACAGAAATCTGGAACTCTGGTTTCATACAGATTATAAAACAACAACTTTGTAGGCAACCTAAAATGCTAATGAATTTCAAGATGATCTGATGACAAATACCTATATTGTTGTAGGACAGGAGGCAATGAGAACAAAGGAGAGTCAACCATCTGAACTTAAGGAAAGGCCTTTTTACTCTGGGAGTGACTGAACACTGGCATGGGTTGCCCGAGAGGCTGTGGAGTCTCCATCCGTGGAGATACTTAAAACCCAGCTGGACACTGTCCTGGGAAACTGGCTGTAGGTGGCCTTGCTTGAAGAGGGGAGGTGGAGCAGACAATCTCGAGAGGTCCCTTCTGACCTCAGCCCGTCTGTGATTCAGTGAAGACTGAAGCAACTGGGTGGATGATACCATCTAACACACTGCAGTGTGCATCTGTGATACCTCATGTACAATCCAGTCTAGATTTTCTTTTTAAGAGACATAAGACTTCTTAGGTGTTCTAAAACAAACAATTCTAATTATTATTATCTATTAAAAAGTGAGGGAAACTTACCCTTCTGTAACTTTGTCAGATCATCCTTTGTTTCCAGAAAACATTCTTCAAACTGCAGGAAATACAGAAGAAAAGTTGTGTTGTCACTGCATGTTTTAGCTTCCGCTTTGCATGAGACAATGAGAGCACAAAGAGCTGTGTTTTGGGGAATTTTATTTTGAAAAAAATACATCAGATTTGGAAGTGATATCTTTAAAAATTTATTTTGCCTCTGTCCCATCCTCTCCTCTTCCCTCTCATATGTGATTCATATTTTTGTGCAGGTCAGATTTTGGCTAAAGCTGAGGTGACCGAAAGGCAGAAAACCCTGTCTGCTGAGCAAACAATGACCATGCCGCTTCTTTTGTCGGTGCTGGCAAGAGGTGGTGCAGGGAGAGAGGAGGATAGGTAAATTCACAGTGCAGCAGCAGAACTGTGGTATAGCTCCTTTGCCACAAGCTGGCAAAAGGAGGGACGAAGAGAAGAGATCGTGTGCCCTGTGCAGCTTTCTGGCACATTGCCCATCAGCAGGACAAAAACTCACAGGTCTTAAAACACACAGATCCCCACACTCCCTCTCCAGTTTAATATCAGAAACCATTAGAGGTAAAAACAATTACTCTGTGTTTTATAATATACACTACCTTCAGGGGTAAGCTACATTGTAGTAGGCATAATAATTTTTTGCTATTTTGGACATTGGGATTTAACTGAAGGTCTTCAGAATTGAAAGTGCTTGACCCCTGTGATCAGAAGATAAGAAGCCAGGTTCTGCTGCTGTGGTTTAAAATTTTTTCTTTCACTAGCTACAGGGGAGAGGCATTTGTGGTGCTGCCAATAAGTTTGGCATATGATGCTTGGAAGTGAAACAGGAACTTGAGCCCCTACTTAGGGTAAGCTAGTGGTCATTGTTGGCTTGGTCAGCAATGCACTAAATGCAGAGCTTGAAACTGCTGGTCAGTCACTTTTTTTACAAGGAACAGTAAAAATACATATTTGTCCCATACTCTTAGTATAAAAAACAGAGGCAAACCTCAACCCCAGCTGCTGCTAGTAGCCACCGTACTGATTCCATTCGGCCTCGTCCATTGAAATAGTGCAGCTTGGGTTTCCCAGACATGTTTCCACGTGCCTGATTTCCTACTATCTGGAATAAAGAAGTAAGTTTTTCAAAATAAAGATTCAGAATGCTGGTTTTGAGTCTCTAACTGGTTCTCAAGCATTGTTCAAAGTTGTTTGAAACCAATGATTTATGATCCAAGACTCATCAAATTAGTAGAGGAGGTAAAACACTATGTTGAGAGACTGCATTGTATCATTTTGCCTTAAGATATCTTTTATATGTGCAGGATAGTTAAGCAGAACTCTGTACTGAGAGCAATTGGCCCATGTCAGAGAACAAGCAAATCAAAGTGTTCTGCTCTGACCAAAAAGCAGGGTGTGCGAAATACACTGCTCTGTTTATTTTGGCATTATCTCAGGATACAGTTTACTGTTTAATCAGGTACACAATATAAATTCAGCAATTGCTGTGCTTTCTCCAGCAGCCATTATGCTCCATTATAAAGTGACAGGAAGGATTTTTTTTTCGCCATTGTAAGCATTCAATGTCCTTTACAACACTCCCCGCTCCTCTCATTTCTTTAGGCAAGCACCTGAAGACATGGAATTTAATTTCGTGTCTGGTAACATTAGATTTGCCTTTACCACAGACGGAGCCAAAGTGCAATACCTGCTTGGTCCAGTTCAACTCTGCTGGAATTTAAAGCAACAACAGTTTCTAGACAGACTGTCATCCACCCCATTCAGAACCAGTGCATGCACATCAGCAGCAAACATGTAGACAGTGCCTAGTTTATACTAGCTTCACAGTTATTAACACTGTGTCAACAATAAAGCTGAAGCATTAACAGCAGCAAAAAGAAAATGGCTAAAAAAGCCCCATATTTCCCTTGTAAATAACATGTCATCTTGTCTACAATAGGAAGAAGACGGTGAGAGGAAGCACTCCACACTTCTGAGATCTTGTTTTTCTTAAATCTGTACACCTAGAAAGCGGTTGATTAATAATTTAACATTTGATGCACATAACCATGTTAGTAAATAAAGTACGTACAAGTATTTAATCCATAAAACCCATTCGCTGACTTAGTTTCAAGTACACTAGTTCCCTATGCATGTCCAAAATCCAAAAAGCTTACCTTGTACACAGTATAACTCACTCTAAGCGCTCAGTAGCTTTGCCTTGAGATTATATGGGTCTGTAGCCCCTCCTACAAAGAGAATTGCAAACAGTTCTCTGCCAACGGAAAACTCCTATTTCTTGAACAAATAAAAACAATTAGGTCTGTTTAGTCACTTCTCACTTACAGAAAATAAATTCCTGACTAATGCTGACTATGTACAAATGTAAGATTCACAAGAGGTCATGATCATTGGGAACATCCGTGCCAGCAGAAAATTGTATGCTTCCTGTTTCATTGTTTGGCAACCTGCTGGTTAAAAATAATCTGAATGGCTGAAAAGCTCACATGATTTAAAAAAAAAAGCTGTGATAGCAATCAAAATTTTATTTTAATATTTTATGTTTTTTTACTTTTAAAGATTGCAGCTTTACGTAAGTCACATCAACTAATTCAGCTTGAATCCTTCATAAGTTTCCTTCCCTTCCTTAGTGATGGGGGATATTCCGTCAGGACATTTTTTCTGCTGAATTTCATTCCTGGACACAGAAGGTTTTTTTCTGTTTCTGTCAAAAATGTTTCCCTGAATTTGACCTTGTGAAAACGCACACCAAAGACAACTGTAGGAGACAGTGAATGAAGAGCAGCATCAGAAGACAAACTGCCCTCTGCACTCCTGACTGCTTTCTTTTGATAACTCTGTTGACTTCAAAGAGTCAATACAGCATAAACTCCCATGCACCATCCTGCCTGTCTGATCCAGCTAGTTAATACTGTTGTAGACATCACCTGCGGGCAAGGTCAACGTGCTGTACAAAAATCTGCTGAATCACCCGGAACGTAACTGTGAGCTGGGATATTCTTCTTGTATTACACAGGGAGGTTGTATGAGCTGTAGTCTCTCAAACAAAAAATGAGTTGTGACAGTACAGGGGGCTCTCTCCTTCAGGTCTTTCCTGTAGACGTACTTGCTGCTATGGAGCTGAAAATGATCTTCATCCCATCAGTCTCCACCACTGGTGCCTCTTAGACCAATGTGTTCCATGCTTGACAATAAAATAAGCTTAATTATTTATTTAGAGCTAGAACCACAGAAGGACAAGGCATCAAAATGGTCACCACTGCAACGTCTTGTCTTCTAGGAGGTGCCTAGTCCCCAGATGGAACACTGTACTCTATATAGGCCGTGAGGAGAGCCAGGCTTCACAGAAGGGGACTCCTCACTGACAGCACATCCTATAGCCTCCGCCTTTTGGTTCGGGCTCTTCTCTTTCTTATTTCCCTCTGTCGCCTTCTTACATTTTGGGAGGTTCTTCTCTCCAGCCTCTGAAAACCTGCGGCGCGGCTCAGTCACCTACGCAGAGGCGTCCACGCCACTGTGCATGTTCCAGGGCGTCAGCTGGCCTCCAGCTGCTGCTTCAGAGAGCCCAGCTCTGCGGCATGTGCCATGGCACGATGGCCCAGCCCTGCAGAGGTGTCACAGAGAGCTCCAGGTGTCTGTGCTAGGTGCAGCAGAAGCCCACTCTTGGTATTGCTGTGGAAGCACAAGCTGCCCACATTTTGTTTTCTCTTAACATTCAGCCCGAAATAATTTGTTCATATTTTATAACGAAACAGAACTCTGCATAAGAATGTTTTATTTGCTTGCTTGAGAAGTGATGGCTTTCCCCTCTAGGCTTCTGAGTGCTGACTTTTGCTGTTAGCACAGGTTTTTTTAAGAGTAAAAGATCAAACTACACTGCTGGAAACCGTGGTTCTGGCATTGTTGGACAGACACGACTTACAACCCAAAATCGAGGATAATGTACTGCTCGAGGGTAGGAAGGCTCTGCAGAGGGACCTGGACAGGCTGGATCGACGGGCCGAGGCCAACTGTATGAGGTGCAACGAGGCCAAGTGCCGGGTCCTGCACTTGGGTCACAACAACCCCAGGCAACGCTACAGGCTTGGGGAAGAGTGGCTGGAAAGCTGCCCAGAGGAAAAGGACCTGGGGGTGCTGGTTGACAGCCAGCTGAACATGAGCCAGCAGTGTGCCCAGGTGGCCAAGAAGGCCAATGGCATCCTGGCCTGTATCAGAAATAGTGTGGCCAGCAGGAGTAGGGAGGTGATCGTGCCCCTGTACTCGGCACTGGTGAGGCTGCACCTTGAATCCTGTGTTCAGTTTTGGGCCCCTCACTACAAGAAGGACATGGAGGTGCTGGAGCGTGTCCAGAGAAGGGCAAGGAAGCTGACAAAGAGTCTGGAGCACAAGTCTTATGAGGAGTGGCTGAGGGAACTGGGGTTGTTTAGTCTGGAGAAGAGGAGGCTGAGGGGAGACCTCATCGCGCTCTACAACTACCTGAAAGGAGGTTGTAGCGAGGTGGGTGTTGGTCTCTTCTGCCAAGTAGCTAGCAATAGGATGAGAGGAAATGGCCTCAAGTTGCGCCAAGGGAGGTTTAGATTGGACATTAGGAGAAATTCTTTTACTGAAAGAGTGGTCAGGCCTTGGAACAGGCTGCCCAGGGAAGTGGTTGAGTCACCATCCCTGGAAGTATTTAAAAGACGTGTAGATGAGGCGCTTAAGGACATGGTTTAGTGGGCATAGTGTTGATGGTTGGACTTGATGATCTTAGAGGTCTCTTCCAACCTTAATGATTCTATGATAGTATGTTTCTATGATTGAAGCTTTCCGTATATAGACACGTGCACCGAGGTGCGTCTGGTAGTGTTTCACCAATCCAAACTCACTCTTAGGTAGCTTGGCTGGATTAATCATTTGTAAGCCTGGCCATGATAAACTCTAGGAGATACCTGAGGTCTAGTGACTAGTTCTACAAGGACTTGACATCCACTATGTCAGAGGTCTGCAAGGTAAGTGTCGTGGTTTCAGCTGGGATAGAGTTAACTTACTTTCTAGTAGCTGGTGGGTGCTGTTTTGTGTTTGGTAGGAGAGGAACGTTGATGGCCCATTGATGCCTTGGTTGTTGCTGGGTGGTGCTTGCACCAGAGACTTTTCAGCCTCCCATGCTCTGCCAGGCGCATGGGAAGCCGCAGGGGTCGAGCATAGCCGGGGCGGTTGACCCAGCTGGCCAAAAGGGTATTCCGTACCATGTGACATCATGCTCAGTATATAAACTAGGAGGGGTGGTCCAGGAAGGGGGGTGGCTCTCGCATCTCAGGATGGGCTGAGCGTCGGTTCGCAGGTGGTGAGCAGTTGCCCTGTGCATCGCCTGCTTTGTATATTCTATTATTGTTGTTGTTATCATTATTATTACTGCTCTACTTTGTTTTATTCCAATTATTAAACTGTTTTTATCTCAACCTACAAGTTTTCCTACTTGTGCCCTCCCAATTCTCTCCCCCATCCTACCGGAGGTGGGGGTGAGCGAGCAGCTGAGTGGTGTTCAGTTGCTGGCTGGGGTTAAACCACGACAGTAAGAAAACATGAGTTCAAGCACGAAAGTTAATCACAGTGTAGACAACTTGGGAAAACTCATCTCACCTAACTTTGTAGACACCTACATCTAGTCTAGCTGTCTAGTCTCCTTTAAACAAGTCTAAATTCAGGTCTAAATTCAGGAGGAATCCCTCCCCATGCACTTTAGCTACAGCTGATATCCAAACTACTTGAAAGGATGCTGTCTCAGCTGAGGCAGTTAAAAGTTTAGATGAAGCCAGTCCCTTCAACCTTCCCTTAGGGGTAGGGGAGAGGAGTAGAAGTCTTCACGGGGTGATTTATCCTAACACTGACATTTCTTACCCTATCAGAGATATCCATCAAGATCTCAGGCAAGTCCTCTTCAACACAGTTACTAGCCTAAATAAAATACAGTCTGTCTCCTAACTTAACAGGACTTTTGGAAATGTCACTTCACTGAGCATGTAAAGTATTTTGGAAAATGCTGTAGAAATGTCATTTGTATCTTGCATGCCTGAAGGCATCTGATCTCTTAAGAATGTCTAGGTTCAGATTGACCATCCAGGAGTCAAAACTAGGGGAAATGTCAAAGATACCCTAATAACTTAGGAGAGAATATTCACCCTAGCTGCTGCTGTTGCCCACCAGCTTGTTTCCATTTAACCTTTTCCTTTAAAACAATAAGGTATAATTTTTTTTTTTTAAATTTGTTTTTTCAGACACAATACTGATTTCTTGACAAAGCATTGGAAAATGTTTTGTGTCATTAGGCTTTGTGAACTTTCCTCTATATAAACCATATTAGAATTATGTTAATTTGGGTTGGAGCTGTGTTCAAAATTACAAGCTAATGTTTAAAATGTACTTGCAAGGGAAATAGGTGCACACACAAACTGTTGTGCCTTATTGTATTAGCAGGAGGAATAGGGACTGTGGAGCAGGGAGCCTCATCTGTGGCTAATGAGACCTGTTGGGATATACCCAGCCCTGCCTTGCTGCAGAAATAAAGTGCAGCTCCGGTGTTTCATATTATTTAAAACAAAGGTCCCATTTGTTGTTGTTTTTCCAAACTGGCGCTGCCCGTGTTCAGCATACTTGAAAAGGGCAGCTCACACGATATGTCCCATGAAACATTTCTCCACACTGAATTACGCCCTCTGAACTCGGCAGGGTTAAGTGTGCAATGTGACCATCTTATAATCCCAGGAATATGTTTACAAAAGATAGCCTTGCAGAGGCAAGAGAGAAATTAAAAGAGAGAGAATGTCCTTTTCTCCGGTGATCCTCATGCTGACTCAACACTTGGCTTCAGGTATGTGAAGGGCATTAGGTGTTTTCCCAAACATTTTGAAGAGCAAGTGCGTTACCTAGAAGCCGGCAGTGCTACTGAGCTTGAATTTTTTTTACCATGATGTATTTTTGCCAGCGGTTCCTTACATGACAGTTTGAATAACAAATGTGAGACCTTGCCTAAGCAAAACCAAAACAACGCTGTGCTATTCAGTGAAAATTAGTGACCATCTTTCTTTGGCTAACATCAGTGGCCATCTCCATGTGAGGCAGACAAAGAGAGGATTGTGAATGGCGTGTTACCTGCTCGCCGTTGCTTTTAGAGCTCTCTCTCCATATAACAGCATGTTAAGCTCTTGAAACAAGTTACTTCTTTAAAAGATAAGTGATTCAGTGAGTCTTCTTCTCTTTCTTCTCTTCCATAGCTCTTATTCTGAAGCCTATTTTCATCCAATACTAACACTGCATCGGTCTTTTTCCAAAGGAGTATATCCCTACCCTACAAATAGTTCTTTGCTTCCATACTCCTTTGTTTTCATGTTTTGCCAAGCATTTGATATCAATAATAAAGACAAATCTGCTGTCACATTGCCAGAGTAATCAGAATGCTTTATTTTGGTTTTTGTTTTGTTTTGTTTTGTTTTTACCATTGGTTTTAACTACAATGGTACTAATTTACTGAGCTTCCTACTTCCTTTGGCTTGGGGTTTGGGGTTTGTGGTTTTTTTTTTTTCAGTATTTTGAGTCTCACTGAAGGTAGCAAGGCATTCATTTCTTAAAAATCTTCAACACAGTTTCTACATAACGTTCATCTGGTGGGGGTTTCCTTGGGCTGCCAGGCTGCAGGAACTTCTTAATTGTAGGCATATTGCTCATTCTTATTTTAAAAGCCTAAAAAATAAAAACAACAGAGTAAGAGAGAAATACCAGCTACTCCAGTAGCAAACAGTGCTCCTTGCACAGAACAACTGCTTCCCCCTGCTGCTAGAAGAGATCCTAACATTCATTCAGATCTTGTGCCATCTACAGATCCTCCTTCTGTCCAACAGAAGGACCCAGCTGCTGCAAAAATCCTGTTCTTACCAATGAAGGCAGTACTGGATACCTAAATCTCTGCTGCGTGAAAGAAACTGAAGGCAAAAATTCAATATCTGGGAGCACTAGGGGATAGTTTTGAAGATAAAAATACACTAACTCAGCTCATGACCTTTTTCTTTTCCTTGCTGGTTCTGATGGTGCAAACTACCGTGTGGGCAAACCAAGATATATGTTAACATGATTTCCATTTTTACTACATTATGTAAATATCTGAGCTCTGTTTGCATTAGCATGGCCTCTGTTGTCCCACTGTCCCAGCATTTCTAGGATCGCGTGGGTGAAGGTGAAAGGGCTGGAGGCATCTTTGGCTCAACTCAGTTGTCTAGTAGAAGCTTCTCGTACTGTGTTGTAGCCTAGGGTAGCCAAACTATCTACACAGGGCTGGTAGATATAACACAGTCCCTTGGGGAGATCTATTCCCTTCGGGAGCAGTGGCTGGAGGCCAGGACTAGGATTAGGGAAGAGTTGGGCATCTCAGGTGGCAAGAGATGCCTGTGTTAAGGCAACTGAGTCAAGGATCCTGAGACATCTCATTGTACAGACAGTCAGAGAGGACTCACTGATGCAGATTGCAAGCAGCTGGAGACCCCACAGTTAACTGAGCAGTCTTAGATACACAAGAACCTCTTCTAACAACGGGACTAAGGGAGAGGAGCTTCACAGAGTAACAGCCAGTTCTTGCTGGCAGATGTATGAACATAATTTCCTCTTCCTTACAGGCACTGGAAGGATAAGGGGGAAATACAAGGAGGGAAGAAAAGTAAAAACTGTGAATTAAGTAAACACCAATTTTAGAAACTTTTTCCCTTCTGGCAGTGAAGTAATCCCTCCATAATTCAAGGCATGGCTTCAACAGAACTGTGCCCGTGCCTAGTGGCTAAGATATCTTGCTAGAAGATGGGAACTAGAGGCAAGAATTACCTGAGGCTGCAAAACTGCATATGGGATAAAATCTGACACATATTACTGCCCACTTTATGGCTGAAGTGCCTCATTCTGTCACACTAAATTCAGGCTTAAACTGTTGGGATTGAAATTTAAAAATTAAGAAAAAGTAATTGGGGAAAAAAAAAAAATCAAAGCCCTTTTTCTCATCAGTTCCAAGCAGAAAACCTAACTGTAATAGTCTGATGCTGAACTGTTTCTTTTGTTAATGGGAATAAAGCCAAAGCCTTTGAGTGCACCCCTCAAATTAAAAATTTGTGAGCACAAAGAAGCATGACCTCAAGCCTTGCATCCTCAACCCAAATTTGCATTGGCTACACTGCTTTATTACCGTAATTACAGGCACTTGGGAGGACTACTGAACACTATCTGCTATTTTCCAGTCACAGACTACTTGGGTCCACTGTATCTCAACTCTAAATGACTCCTGCAGGTCACGCCCCAGGCTTGCCCATGCACTGTGCTCTATAGCGTGCTGCATGCCTGGAGGCTTCTGACTTCTGGTCAAGCCTCACAGCAGAAGTGCCTCACTTCTGCTTGGTTTCAGACTTTGTACATGGCACAAAGGCAGAGAATTCATCCTCAATTACATCAAGTTGATTATTGAAAGAAAACTCTGGCTTAATGCTAGGGCTTGAGTTTCTAGTCGTGCTATAGAAGGCAGAAGTGAAGTGAGGTTACTGGGATCCCAAAATTGTAATACCAGCTAGTACAGAAAATGGCACACTGTGCTTTATTGTAACATGTCAACCTGTATCACAGACTTAATTTGTTATGTGGTATTAGATAGCATCTACTGGCAGGAAGCAGGAAAATGAAAACAGGGCAGCGTAGATCAGTGATTCCCTTGGGATGACATTAATTTATTTCTATTGAGGAGGCATATACCACTCAAAGAGGGATAGGCATACCTGAACGGGGTTAATCAGAAGCACAGTGTCTTACAATAAATCAACTAAATCAGTTCCCTATTGTGTTTGATATTAAGCAAACATACGATAGTGACAGTTCCTCGAAGTGCCCACACTCCTGATTTACGTAGCATGGAGACATGATCACTTCAGGGTTGCCCTCTAGCTCCTGAACACAGGCATGCTCAATAACAAAATTACCTGCAACTGAGGAAACCCCGACAGCACAGCAGGTATTTTCTCCTCCACTGCTAAAATGGCTTCAATTAGCTGAACATCTGCCCAGCTGAATTTGTTACCCACGAGAAAGTCTTGGCCATGTTGTTTCAAAACCTGCAGAATACAAAAGAATGTGGGCTGCAGATGAGAATGGGACATATGACGCCTGGCAGCTAAGCCTCACAGCACAGCTGTAGAGCTGAACAGCGATTATATCTGAAATTTCAGGGTGGAGTTTTCAGCTGGAAGCTGTGAGCCTAAATCACTTCATCATTGTTGGGAAAAAATCTGAACTCTTGTAGTACACAGACTACAAACTTTGGTCACTTGGTAATGATGAATGATGATAGGCACTGGGAACAGGGACAAAACCACACGCTTAAGTAGACTAGTAACAGTCATAGAATTAGAAATAGGGATAATGGAGGAACTAAAAAGTAACTTGGAGTATTTATAAAATTGCCATTTAGATCTTTCTTTCAAAGTTACGTCCAATGTTGATTCCAGGAAGCAAACTTAGAAATGCAGAATTACAATAGCTAACCAAAGAAAATCCCTGCCTTTGGGAATAAGTTATTATAGTCATAAGAACTTCTAGGATGTTCAGCCTTGATTATTGTTTTCCATCAAAACTAGATGAATGTTACAAAAGTGAGAAATGTTGCCAGATGCCCGAGTCATATGGGTTTGGTTTGTTGTTTTCGAAAGTGGGATGTGCAGAAAACTATGATTGTTGTTTTACTAAAGTACTCCTAATCTTTCTACTTGATTTATTTGCAAGGCATTTTTGCATTCTTCTAATGAAAATGTTCCAACTGAAATTAAGTGCAGCAGAGAGATGTGCTCTAAACAAATATAAGTGTGGAACTATCCCCTCAAGAAAAAAAGAAATCATACGTGCTTGCTTTTACTTTAGTGAGAAGTTTTGCTGTATAGCTGAGAACATATTGCTTTGTTTGCTTTGTAGGTGTGCAAATACCACAGCCCTAACAACATAAGCCAACAAATAGAGAAAACATGAGGCTGTATTTCCCTTTCTTTGAGAGAGCCAAGAAAGCTGAGGATTTGGAACTGACCTGTGCTACAAACATGTTCTTATTTTGGGGAAACTTTTTGATAATTGCAAATACAAATTTTGTAGACACATCCTCACTGTCACTTACCTTTTCAAAGACTGGGAAGTACCTGTTAGTTGCCTTCTCCTTAATTGAGTCAAGATTTTTCTCCTTTGCCTCAGATGGAGAGAAAGGAAACATCAAAATCATTTGCATCAGATCTGTTATTCCTTCCACATACATGTCAATCCTATTGGTGGGGGGAAGACAGTAGAAAAGAGCACAGAAATCATTTAATCTGTTTTCCAATTAACTAAGCCAACTTACAGGAATTTTATATCACCACCATATCGCCAATTTTCACGGCCAAAACTAAACATAAACTAAAGCGAAATA
Source organism: Calonectris borealis (assembly GCF_964195595.1). Classification (NCBI taxonomy): domain Eukaryota; kingdom Metazoa; phylum Chordata; class Aves; order Procellariiformes; family Procellariidae; genus Calonectris; species Calonectris borealis. The sequence goes on from NC_134314.1 coordinate 26,840,606, forward strand.
TTTTTTAAAAGGACTAAAGGCCTGTTTCTGTTCAGCAGCATTTCAGAAGCAGTGATTAAAACCTAAGCAAAGGCTAGAGTCCTTGCTTTTTATTGTGTTAGCCTTTCTCATGGCTTTCTACTGGATTTACAGGATTTAATTTGTTATATATAATGCAGCTGTCAAATAATAGATTGCTCATTAAGTGAAAGGAGGTGTTACGGTACAGGGCTCTCTCCTTCAAGTCTTTCCCGTAGAGATTGTATTTCCCCGCTATGTAGCTGAGGATAGCTCTGGTCTGCACCATCTTCATCCCATCGATCTCAACCAGGGGCACTTGCTGGAACATCAGGACTCCATCTAGGGTGGAAAGTTGAGGGAAAGCTTGTTAGCTCCTCCTAGACTGCTAGATTTACAGGAGAGCGAGAGACTGAGCACATTTCTTTTGCAGTGTAGGAGTCTTGCCCTAACTGTAAAACTCCATGCAGTAAACTAACATTGTGGGAATGATCAAATATTGACTAGCCTGCATCACACCTTTGTAGCGAGGGCATCACAGTGCAGCCGGGCCCCTTGCTTTACAGCATTGCCAGAGCTTCACTGGCTAATGGGAGCTGGCACCGCCTTCTCCTTTGCACTTCTGGACCCTGCCTCATGCTGGCAGGAAAAGCCTGAACCAGCACTTTCAACCCAAGGGATCGGAGGAGAATAAAGATCTGTGTTAAATCTGAACTTAAAAAAAAATTCCAATTATTTTGATTGCAGATCCCTGTCAGGGACATATACACATGAGCAGAAAGAATGAGAGGGGTAGTACCGCAGCAAGACTGAGCTACTGGCATAAAGGAAGAGGTCAGGCCGCCTTGAACATCGTGAAGCTACAGAGTTAGGGGCAGGGACTGTGACAGCAGCTGCTGTTTAAGTTAAGTTTTACACAGTCACTCCAAAGACAAGAGTTTGAGAGTCCTCATAGATTTTCATTACAGGCCTATCCTCAGTGTCGTTCCACAACAATTTAAGCCTATTTAGATACGTCTTTGTAGTCCCATTTTCTCCTGGTGCTGGTAGGAGCATTTGACTGAGCCTTCAGTGAGGCAGCTCTGAGAGCTAAGCTGACATAGAGATTCAGCATAGCAAAGTCAGTCTTTTCTAGACCAGTTTTCTGCTGGGCTAATTCACTGTCTTTGGAGATATTTCCTCCTCCGTTTACACATTAAGAGCACCCAGAGAACAATCCCGCCCTGTTAAAATCACAGCAAAACTCCAAATCCAGCCAGGCAGCTGCCACTTTCCATTGCTCAAAGTTAATCATTTATTTTAATTGCTCAATTTTAATCCTTTCAGTGCATCCTTCTTTCAGGTATAAGGGTTCATTTTAACAGGCACGTCTGTTTGCTTTTTTCTTCACAGAGCTATTAAAATACTTCAGTAGTCTAGAATTAATAAACATTCTTCACTCATTCTATGTTATTAATCTGCAGTTTAAATTCAAAGAGTAGTTCTCTCTGCAGCAACGAATAGCCTGTGTTTGTTTCTTGTAAACATTCACAGAAAGATTTTGTGTCTTCATGTCTTTCCATAACAAGCCTCTGCAGCTTAAGGAAGAAATATTACTTGGTATCTATCTAGCAGAAACACAGCAGGATGGGAAAACTAACTCTGCAAGGATATTTTTCAGCAGAAAGATGTGAAGCGAAAAATAAAATCTGACTTTCTGGCCCTTGACAAAAAGTGATGCAGCAAATATGAGTGAACTGAATGCACGGTTTGTTTCTTATCTACAGAAAAGAGGGATTTCTCTCTTATGACCAGTAGCAGGCTGCTTCTCCTCGCTTTGCAGTGAGAACTCCTTCACATAACCACTGCATAGAATATATATGCAGGATTAAAAAGAGTTTGCTAGTCATTTTGCAGATTGGATTGTGCTATCTGAAGGCTACATTAAAAAACTATCATCTAGTTCTACTATTTGTCACCGACCAGCAGAGCTTGTTGATATCCAGGTAGCAACCTGGGCAACCTGTGGCTGCACAGATTGAGCCAAGCTAGTCGTCTCTCAGGCCAACGGGTACAGGTCTGGCCAGGCCGATGCTATTTAACTCTGTCAGCCTCCAAAACAGCTGTCTGTCTGCAAGCCGCCTCTTGGGAACAGCTCCTGGCCCAGGCTTCATCCTGGACACCACTGGGGCGTTCCTTAGAAGATCATCAGCTGGCATGGGCCAAAGTCACGCCTGGACCATTCTAACAATGCGGTGGTGTCTAAACCCAGGATGCCCCGGCAAAAAGCTTGTTGGTAGGGAAAGAAAAAAAATTAGAGGGAGAGGTAATGTGAGGTTATTTGAATTCAGTCCTGCCCTGCATGACCAGCAGCATTGCAGAGGTGCCTTTATCAGGATGACTAACTAATTTGTCTTTCTTCAATCCATTGTATTAAACCCCACCTTTTTCTTTGTGTTCTCACTCTCTTAAGCTCAATATATATTGAGCCCTTGATCTTCTTTATAAAACTTTCCTATCCTTTTCATCACCATTTAATTCTTCTCTCTGGATATGGATAAGCTTGGATGCTGTATCCAGGATTGTACCACTCTGTCTGGATTAATTAGTCCTGTGAAACAAATTCAGATTTGGGCTTTCAGTACCTGAGCTGTCATATTTAGAGCTATAACTGGTGTCTTTACACTGCACTGTTCTCCCATGTTGTGAGATTCCCAGCCAGCTGGACCTGCAAATTTAATTCTGATCTTCTTGATACCACTTCTTTTTTATTTTTGTTCATTTTAGTTTTCCTGTCAGAATTTCTTTAAACACAGCTTTTCCTGTCTGAGCAAGCAGCCAGAATGCAGCCAAGTCCTCTTCCAAGTCTCCTAGTATGTCTTGGCAAGCTCAGCCTGCTGTGGGGTTTCTCTTACGTGTCTTGGGCAGCAGGTAAGCTGCGGGGCAGATGCGATCTGTAGTGCTCCTCACAGTCCCAACTCCTTCCCTACCCTGGCAGCAAGGTCTTCTCCTTCGAGGGTGGCTGCGGGGAGGTTCACTGCTGGATTTCATCTTGCCAAATATCAAGGGCAATGGCTGGAGGTATGCACTGGTGTTTGGGAACGGGTCTCACTCCCAAGGTTGACATGAAGCCTTTGTGGCTTGCTGCTTTGACCATGTCAGACTTTCCACAGGTCTCCCTGCTGGCTCCCTGTTTTTCAACTGGGGGAAGCTTCATGGTTCAGGCTTATCCTGCTTAGGACTGTCACTAGTGTGTTCGCACAGAGCCTAGCACAAATGAAAACTGGCTTTCCTGGCGATTTTGGTGCCGTGCCGGCCTTTCATTTAAAGGCTTATCTCACTGAGGTTCAGAATCAACATACAGGTACATCTATACTAGTCAACTCAACAACAGCTCAGGCCAGCTGGCACAGACTGGCCACATTCACTCTATTCAGCTCTCTCTGCCTATAGAGCATGGTGGTCACATCTAAATGACATCCTGGAAATGGCCCTTGGCCTGGGACAACTCCAAATGATGCCTAGGAATTGTTTCGGAGAGTGCTATTTGCCCTGGACTAAAAATGTGCTAGGAACCATGCTAATAATTCAACAGCGTAGATGATTAAGTTGCATTAAATAGGAATGTTTGCTACCCCTGTTTAATGTACTACAATAAACACAGAAGCTATGGCTTTTAGCTTGTAGGAGATGTTTGGCACTGGAAAGAACAGGTTACTCAAAACTGGTATTTCAGTATTCTAGGTGTGCACCTAGAAGTTTGCACTGGTTTAAATAAACTAATTTTAAACGACAAATTTAGCTAAATTGGAGCAATTTTTTGAGGGACTAAGCCTCAGGCATCGGGATTCTTACCTTTGATTAACTTTTCGTACTGCTCTCTTGTTTCCAAAAAAATTTCTTCGAACTGGAAAAGGAGAGAGCACAGTGTTACATTGTTGTATTTGAACGTTTTTCTTCTGTAAGTGACTGCACATAACCCACGCGCAGAACGACCGAACCAGGTGAAAGACAATGGGCTGGATCTTCAACTGCGCTGTTTGGCCGCAGGTGTCCTGAGCATCCCCCACGCATCCTGATGGCTGGGAGGAGCAGAAGGGCCTGGCCACTTCCGCCCCAGGGCACTGATTCAGAAATAACCTAAGTGCGGGTAGGAAGAGAGTGCAGACATCTAGAGGAGGAAGGCAGGTTGCAGCCAGCGCCAAGGGAAGCACAGGGTAAATCAACTATTTCTAACCCCATCCCAGGGCATGTAAGTCAACAACTCTTTTGGTTATACACATTGTAACTGCAAACTAAATAAGACTGAGTTAGGGTGGTTTTGCACAGCTGGAAAACTCAGATTAATTAAGGGTCTTTAAACAAATCCCTCTTTTGATCCATTATGATTAATTACTTCAGGGGACTGATACTAGCTCTAATAAAGTCCAAGCCCCACTGAGTTTGCATCCCAAATACTAACCACTGAAGGTAGGTTAGTTACCTTGTAACTACCACAAGGTAGTTACAAACATGCAGTGCCACTGGCGAAATGAATTTAGCCATCCTCTTGCAGCCATCCTTTACCTTCCACGTGCATGTTAAATTGTTCCTTACTGAGGCCAGTTGAAAACAGCAGTCTGGAACACTGTACCGAGTGTCAACTAACCTCCACACCGGCTGCTGCCAACAGCCATCGTACGGGCTCCATTCGCCCCCTTCCATTACAGTAGGTAAGCCTGGGCTTCCCTGACATGCTTCTGAGCTCCTGGTTCCCTGAAAAATATTAAGCAGAAAACAGCATCTCATAAAACTGGTGTAAGTACCATTATTTTGAGGGGAGAGAGAACCTTTTATTCTCACTATGCCTGTTGAAGTTTAAACAACATCTGGTTTAAAACATAGAATGAGAGATGGACCAGTGACACCACACAGCCTGTGCTAGGAAAGGAAAGATGTGCAGATCTGTAAAGCCTTCCCCAGTGCTACTAGGGAGGTTTGTTATGATTATAAGCAAACTTGGACATGTTTAAACAAGTGGTATGAGTCCCGAGCTACAGGGGGAACCTTACTGCATTTTAAGACAATTATACAAAGCCACTGAAAATCCTACCGCATCCTCAGGGAAGTTACTCACCTACCCTCATTGCCATCATCCTCACTGAAAAAATGAAAAGACGAAAAGGAAAACATGTTTTACGGGTAGGCTGAAATTTGTCTAGCTTTGTTTGCCAGATGTCGGAGTGCATTTTGCAGCTTCCACTGCCATCCACTTCTTCCCTCGAGTAGGGGCAAATGAATTGTTAATCTTCCTTTTATTCCATGAAACAGGCTGAGCTTCCTTGGTGGATGGCTACAGCCCGTTTCCTTGCTGCTTACGGCAGCCTTGAGGTGTCCCTCAAAGCCAGATCTGGAACCTAGCTGCTTTGGCTTCAGGTGGCCCCAAAAGTCCCCCCAGGGCAGCGGGGACCTGCGTGCCCAGGGGACTGGCACATCAGAGGCTGTCTGGAGCTTGCTGTTAACAGCACCTCTCTCCACACCGTGAGCAACAGAGCGTGTGGCAGAGACAGCACGTCTGTACTGAGCTGTTTCATACGTAGGGACAACCAGCTGGACTGTTTCTGCTGACACTTGAGTATAAGTGTTTGCAAATCCAGGCCTTAATTTCTCTGTGCTTCATTGCCCTAATTACTGAAAAAATGGGACTGGCATTCCCCCTTCATAAAGATGTTAGGATCATACGCTAATGATCGGGAGAAAAAAAAAGCTTAAAAATAGATACCTTAATTGTGTCCTAACGGCTCAGAAACCAGAGTTAAAGCGCCTGATTTAAAAAAATAATTTTACAGATGCCCCAGTTTTCTCAGAGCTAAAAGCCAAAGCTGCAACATTACGGCTGTCACACTCTGCATCCACATGACATTTCCCATTCCAATCAAGTTCAGTACGCTCTAGTGATGTGTTTTCTTCAAGTCACAGTGCTTTGTAAGTCTACTTAAAATAAAGTACATTTGGAACGTATTTTGCCAAAACTTGATTTTAAAGAACAATCAGATTGAGAGTTCTCCCTTGAGCAATTCTGGTAAGAACCAAGTCATGTTACTACAATAAATAGGGATATTTGGGGTAATTTAGACAATATAACCCAAATACACATAAAGGAAAAAATTATCACCTCCAGTTTAAAGTGCGAATAGCTGTTGCTAATTACAATGTTTTGCCTCTAAGACAGTGGTTTTATTAGTTTCTGCACGTTGTGTGACTAGCTTTCACTATATGGCAGTGCAGCTTACCTATGTAGTTCACAACAGCTAACTAGTGCTTCTTTCATTATCATACTTCTCAGATACATTGCATCCATATAATTTCAACACACATTGCCCCAACTTGTAATGTGCAGAGACTTACAGTAAATAAGACTTTTCCTTTAACTAAAAAAGCCAAAGACTGCAATACCAAGAATATGAAACTTAATCCTCTTGGAAAATTTATCTATTGTTTGCAGAACAAAAGCAGAGGGAGTGAAAAGCCTTAGGTATCATTTTATCATTTTACATGAACAAGAAATTCTATCTGGCATTAAATTATGTGAGAACAACAATGACAAATGCAGAATAAAAACCTGTCATCAGCTTCATTTTTTTTTTAATCAAGAATAACTCTGTCAGCTATAAGTGGATTTAATTGTCTTAAGCTTCTGACACAGAAAAAAACCCTTGGTTTTTGATAAAGTCTCCTCAATCTTTAGATCCACTGAATGTATCATCTCCATTGACTATACAGGGACCTGACACATGTAGCTCACAGCTCACAGACAGCTACATTTTGGTGCCTGGGTCTGGACCTGAGTCTTGCCTTGAGGGCTCAGCTTAGTTGCCCATTCCTATGTGTCTACTGACACTTGAGATTCCCTAAAGGTGGACCGATACAACCCCGACTTACTGGAGACGGGGCATCTTTTTCTACCTTAAATCAGTATACCTATTAATCCAGACTCTTAATGCCTTTTTGCATTTATTTGGGGAAAGGTACAGCTAACACAGACAAGGATCCCTTAGGACTTCATTCAGTCCTCCACTATTTTTCTAAAATTTTAGTAAAAGATTTGCAGGATGTTGTGTTTAAAAAAAAATCAATCCATTTTTGATACAATATGTTGATGATTTATTAATACCCAAGGAATCTTGTATAGCTGACACCCATTCCTTACTGTTTGCCTTAGCTGAAAGAATTGTAACATAAATTATGGTTTTTATAAGAGAAGTGTGGAACATCTGGGTTACATTCTCCAACAAAAGGACCGGCGTTTATCTGAAAACCATATTAAAACCATTCAAAATCTTCTCTGACCAGTTACTAAAAACAAACGCAAGCCTTTTTAGGAGCTGTAGGATTCTGCCACACCTGGATAGCTGCTTTCGAGGAAATGGCAAAACCCCTGATACCGATTAATGCTCAAGATGCTGGAGAACCCATTCACTGAACAACAGACAAATTAAAGACATTCAAGCTTGTCCTGGTTTTGGCTGGGATAGAGTTAATTTTCTTCCTAGTAGCTGGTATAGTGCTGTGTTTTGGATTTAGGATGAGGATAATGTTGATAACACACTGATGTTTTAGTTGTTGCTGAGCAGTGCTTACACTCAGTCAAGGACTTTTCAGCTTCTCATCCTGCCCTGCCAGCGAGGAGGCTGGGGGTGCACAAGAAGTTGGGAGGAGACACAGCTGGGACAACTGACCCAAAGTGACCAAAGTGGCCATACGATGTCATCCTGAATGAAAAAACTGGGGGAAGTTGGGGGGGAGGGCATGGCTGCTGCTTGGGAACTGGCTGGGCATCGGTTAGTGGGTGGTGAGCAATTGCATTGTGCATCACTTGTTTTGTATATTCTTTTACCATTATTATTATTTTCCCTTCCTTTTCTGTCCTATTAAATTGTCTTTACCTCAACCCACAAGTTTTACCTTTTTTCCGATTCTCTCCCCCATCCCACTGCGGGGGGGGGAGTGAGCGAACGGCTGTGTGGTGTTTAGCTGCCTGCCGGGTTAAACCACGACAAAGCTTTTGAAGCAAGCTGCACCTGCCTTGGGACTGCCAGACTACGGTAAACCATTTACCTTGTTTGTACAAGAAGGGCAAGGAATAGCCTCGGGGGTGGTAACTAACATGCTGAACCCTGCCACTCTACTTCCTTCCCCTGGGGAGGGAACTCCACATCGCGACCGTGTAGTAACCACACGTGAAGCTGGAAAGGCTCAAGAAGATTTAACAGATGTGCAGTTTCTAAATCCCAATCTGGAACAATTTGTTGGTGAGTCCTCATATTATCTGAGCAGCAACTGGGTTACAGGTTATTCAATAACTACTGTGAATAAAGTAGTGGAGGCTTCACTACCCAGTCCGAAGCTGAGAGTACAAGCAGCCGAATTAATTGCATTTACAAAGGTCTATCAGCTGGCCAAAGAAAAGACACTGAATATTTATGCTGATTCTCAATACGCCCTTGGAGTATGTCACGCTTCTGGGCAGTTATGGAAGCTGTGTGAGTTTATAACTTCTAGTGGAAGTAAAATATCAAATGCTCCACAAATTACTGAACTGTTAAAAGCTATACAATTGCCAGAGAAACTTGCTATCATTCATCAGCCAGCCCATACCAGCAGAAGGACAAAAGAAGAGATAAGAAATAGTCTAACAGATATTGCCGCAGGACAGCCGTATGAACCACCGGGCTTACAAGCAGTCCAGTGGTCTGACTAGATGTGGACATGGACTAGATGACCTTTAAAGGTCCCTTCCAACCCAAAATATTCTATGATTCTATGATTCTATGATTCTATGACCTGGTGTTGCTCACTCCTGAAAAGATATGTTTGACTGTTCCTGCTGAAGAAATTGACTCTTGCAAAAGCTACAAGCTACCAAAGACTCCCAGGGAATATGGAAAGCAGATATGGAAAACCTTCCGATTTTACCCAAGCAATACCTGATTCCCATAGCAAAAATGCATCACCATCCAGGGCATTTTGGGACTGCTGCACTAGCCCAGACACTGCTGAAGAATTGGTTCACGCCAGGAATTTATGCTGCAGCCAGATAAGTAACTGCATCTCGCATGCACTACCTTTAGCCTTAATTAATATTTAGCAAAGACCTCAACGCAAAATTTGTCTATATACAAATGTTTTTACTGCTTTTGTCTAAACTCCATATTTCCATCCTATTTCCTAGTGGTCCTTAATGACATGCCTGTCCTGAATTTCTCTGAGGATGCTTCTCAGTGATGCAAGAACTGTTTAAGAGGGAATGATCTTTCAAAAACAGCATTATTTGCATTCAGCGTGAAGTGCCCTTTAGCCCTGGAGCTGGGAGCAGAGTCCAGCGTACCGAATGGGCCAGCTTTCCTGCTCAAACCCAGAAGAAACCGCCACGGTGCTAGAGGCTTGCACCGTGTTCTCCCACCCACCTTTGCCTTCCCACACTTTGTTCCCTCAGCGATTTCACGGCTGCCTTGCTCAGCTCTAAACTGCACCACAGGATTCGTTGCCTGGTTAAAAAAAGTCTCTCTCTTGCTTTCTCTCTCCTGCAGCTTCCAGCTGGTGAGTAACTATCAAGCCATGCTTAGTCTACCTGGCACACAAACTAAAGAGAGCAGAGAATTTACATTACCCCAGCAGATGCCCTAATAAATTTTGAAGTAGCTTCACTGTAAGTAGTCACTCAAATGCTTTAAGAAAAAGGAATTTTAAGTTAGTGCTTACCTTCTGACCTTAACTCAGCCTCCGCCCAGCACAGGCAAGTTCCCCGGGGTGTTTAAACTTTGGAGCTCTGGGGAGTTTCCAGCCATATCCAATTAGAGAGAAAATCTCCCATTGCTATTAAGCTGGCACTACCCAACTTAAAGACGTACGTCTCTGAAAACTGCCATCCAAGGCAGAGACTGTCTTTCTGTTTCAGTTTGCTGATTTGACTATACCGTGTGGATAGCCTCATAGTTTCTATGGTAGCTATCTATTCAAAATGCTGTCTTGGAATTATTGGGACATTTTACCCAAATACAAGGGCAAGACACTTTAAAACACTGAGAAAATTATAAATTTTTCTGGGTCATATTTAGGGTAATAGAAACCATTTAAAGACTAACTGAAATTTCTAGACTTATTTCCCTATTTAACAGTAACCCAGGTTTTTATTTTCAGTGCCGTATGGCACAGAAAGGATACCCAAAGTATGGGATAACAATGCTCAATTACTTTGAAATACAGTTTGCCAGTATCAAACTTACTTAGTGATAACTTGGTATAAAAAATAGATGAGCAGTTTATGTCACAACTCACCCCATGTCTTAAGGCAATAGCATTAATTTTGGAAATTGGGTGTACGTGGCTAATACTCAGTTAGAGATGAAATAAACCATGATTTTCCTACTCTGTTTCCATGAAAAGTAACTGCTTCAGCTTTGCTATATACATTTCAGATGAAAATACCAAAACTGAAAATGGATGTGAACAGACACAAGGATGGCATAGCAGATGGAAAATGGGATTTGGATGCCAAGGATCAGGTTCTCACCTCTAGCATAGACCCACATGTGATGATGGGCATCACTTTACACCCCTGCAGCAGATATCATACAGCTAATCTGAAGACCTGTTCACAGAACCCACGCTGTTATCAAAATTGTATTTATCAGTCTAAAGCCATGGCTGTACTAACACAGCATTTCAAGATGGGGAATCTCAGGACAAAAATCTCTAGGTAACTATCTTGAGGAAATCCCCCCAAAGCTGCTACTTTCATTTTTCCTCACAATTGGAGTTTTGTTATGGTTTCTCTGCCTGGCAATCGCTGGCAGTCTCTTCTGGAGGATGCACTTCCACTAGAGGCTTCTTGCAAATATGTAGTTTGTGTGCTTCAGAGGTTGATGGAGTCAGCAAAAAACAACTGTATGGTGCTTCTTTACGCTTTGCTTAATTCTACCTCTTTCTCAAGTTTGTCATTTAGTGAATAAAGCACAGCATTAAATATATGCTTCTGTATTGTTTCTATGTCAGACCCGGTTACCACCCCCCAGAAAATTCCCAAGTATGGGTCGGAAGCCCAGCATAGGCCCAGAACTGTTCCCAGTGGGCAGTGTGGGTACAGCACCCTATTTTGGAAGCTGGGAGTGTGGTGTAAATGCATGCTGTACCACGCTAGCTGGCAGCAGTGCCAGCCAATGGTCCCCATATACCTAAACCACTAATGGAGATGTGGCTACAGTAGGAGTGCGGCACATGCAGGAAGGGATAGCTGAGTAAGAAAGGAGCAATTGTTCATACCTGTCCGTGATGGCAGCATTCAATCAAGATTAATCTATTCCTGCTTTTGAGGTCTTTGATATCAGCATGTACTGGCTGCAAGAGTTGGTTCAGGAACAGTGACCACAGAAGAGCATGCAAGCTATTGTCTCCTTGTCCTTTCTGCAGTCTCAAATGCTGCCAATGGCAGCAAGAGGCTTGACAGCAAAGAAAGGGAGGAAGAGGTCTCTGATTTGAGGCTCAGGGATGATGCTTTTTGGATTTGCTGAACATGGCCGCATCCAACTTTGACTGTTGTTCCCCTTCCATACATTCCTGTTTGCCAGAAAGACTTTCCTCCTCGTTCTCTTTTTATTTTGCTTCCAACACAGCCTTTCATAATGTAATTATAAAGCTCCTTTGACATCTAAAGGTATTGTATTAATGAAGTTACTGTTATCTATAACTTGAATAGCTGTTCTGTAAACCTCTAGAGTAGAAAAGAAAATAAGTTTCTTTTAGAAATCATTTGTTAAACCACACCTGTGAGTATTCAGGAAGCTGGTATGAAGTTCAGGCACCACTAAAGTGACCTTGGGTTGGGCACAGGCAGATTTTAAATAGTGCATATACCATGCCCTGGCATGTCAAGTTCCCACTGTGCTCTGTGGACACACTTCATTGTGCTGTAAGTTAGACAAGTCCAAAGTTGTCTTGAAATGTACCTGCCTGCAAACCACTAAGCAGCCGGCTCCGGGGACCGTGCCTGATTCCAGCTTCCAGCAGCGTCCTCTCAGAGGTGGGGACAGGGTATATACCTAACTGCCACTAGAGAATTAAACGAGGGGGGTTAGGGGGATTCCCCCCATGCTGCTTATCGAGCACCTAAACTGAAGCACACCACCACTGTGATAAAAAATTAGAGTCCACATGAATTGGGGGTTATTTGGTATTTGGGATTTGTAATGAAGCCGTTTCTGCATTTTGGGTACCACCTCATGGAGACAATTAGCAATTATACCTTTTCCTCTGAGAGATTTTTTATGGAGGAAATAGAGAATGGCACCCTCGCTACCTTCCTCTATGATGTCGTCTCCTTTGTTAAAATAACTTGCCAGTACCTTGAACATCCCTGGGTGGTTAAGATACATCTATTGGTGCTCCTTGGGAATATTGTTGCGGTTTTATCCAAGGTTAGTAAGCAATTTAAGAATGTCATCCAGAGATCTGCCCCAAGGCTGGATAGTTACAAGTGGCAGGACGAGTGGGATAGCATGGGCAAATGCCTAGGGCGATGGGCACCCCCAGTGTTCTGGAACTTTACCCCTGAACAAGTGCAGAACCCTGAAAAATTAGTAGAATATTTGGAAGAAGTATGCTGTCACCCTGGCCATTCTAGGGAGACGCAAATCACTACAATGTGCTGGGGCCTGGCCCATGCCTACCGAGCCCTATTTAACACCACTCAGAATCCCCAAGGGGAAGGAAACGTCCCTGCAGCTGATGACAAAGCAACAGGCCCTGTGGCTACCCCACCACCCACGGCAAGCACAGCGGCTCCCTCACCCCCCACGCCCCCCAGGGCAGGCACGGCAGCTACTCCGCCCCCTGCGACAGAGAACCAACCCCTGCCGGTATCAGTCGCCCCTATACAAAAAAGAAAATGCACAAGAAAATCAGCTCGTCTAGTAAGGGATGAAGATGAACCAGGGCCATCACGAGAACAGGAGGAGGAGGAGGCAGAACCCGTAAATGAGATGGTGACCACCCGATCCCTATCTCTGGGTGAGCTGCGAGATATGCGAAAAGACTTCAGCCGTCGTCCAGGTGAGCACATTGTCACCTGGCTGCTCCGGTGCTGGGATAACGGGGCCAGTAGCCTGGAATTAGAGGGTAGGGAAGCCAAGCAGCTGGGATCCCTTTCTAGGGAAGGGGGCATCGACAAAGCGATTGGACAAGGGGCACAAGTCCTCAGCCTCTGGAGGCGACTCCTGTCAGGTGTGAAGGAAAGGTATCCCTTCAAGGAAGATGTTATATGCCACCCAGGCAAGTGGACCACCATGGAGAGAGGTATCCAGTACCTGAGAGAATTAGCCGTGCTGGAAGTGATTTACGATGACCTGAACAACGAGCAGTTATCCAAAGACCCAGATGAAGTCAAATGCACCCAACCCATGTGGCGGAAGTTTGTACGGAGCGCACCAGCACCACATGCAAACTCATTGGCAATAATGACCTGGAGCGATGGAGGGGAACAAACAGTGGATGAACTGGCTGGCCAACTCCGGCAATATGAAGAAAGTCTCTCTTCCTCCCTACGAGCCTGTGTCTCTGCTGTGGAGAAACTGTCTCAGGAGGTCCAGCAACTCAAAGAGGATATGTCCTGCTCCCCCCCTGCACCGGCCAGTGTCTCAGCCATTAGGAGCAAGCGTCCCTCTACTCAAGAGAGGAGACATCGTGGGTACGCACCCCGGGGCACCCTGTGGTTTTACCTGCGTGACCACGGAGAGGACATGAGGAAGTGGGATGGAAAACCTACCTCAGTCCTACAGGCACGGGTACATGAGTTGCAAGGAAAAACAACCACAAAAGGGGGTTCTTCCAGGAAAACTGCTGCTCCAGTCTCCAGTGAGTTCCCCAGACAGAGAGGAAGGGCTGATTCCACTTTCGACCTTAACAAAGGGACTTCTGACTCATACTTACAAGAAGTGGATAGCGAATATGATGACCAGGACTAGAGGGGCCCTGCCTCCGGCCAGGTGGAGGAAAGGGACAACCGGGTTTACTGGTCTATGTGGATTCGATGGCCTGGCACATCACAGCCACAAGAATATAAGGCTCTTGTAGACACCGGTGCACAGTGTACCCTGATGCCATCAGGCTATAAAGGGGCAGAACCCATCTGTATTTCTGGAGTGACAGGGGGATCCCAAGAGTTAACTGTATTGGAGGCTGAAGTGAGCCTGACCGGGAATGAGTGGCAGAAGCACCCCATTGTGACTGGCCCAGAGGCTCCGTGCATCCTTGGCATAGACTACCTCAGGAGAGGGTATTTCAAGGACCCAAAAGGGTACCGGTGGGCTTTTGGTATAGCTGCCCTGGAGACGGAGGAAATTAAACAGCTGTCCACCTTGCCCGGTCTCTCAGAGGACCCTTCTGTTGTGGGGTTGTTGAGGGTTGAAGAACAACAGGTACCAATCGCTACCACAACAGTGCACCGGCGGCAATATCGCACCAACCGAGATTCCCTGATCCCCATCCATGAGCTGATTCGTCGACTGGAGAGCCAAGGAGTGATCAGCAAGACTCGCTCACCCTTCAACAGTCCCATATGGCCAGTGCGAAAGTCTAATGGGGAGTGGAGACTAACAGTAGACTACCGTGGCCTGAACGAAGTCACGCCGCCACTGAGTGCTGCCGTGTCGGACATGCTGGAACTTCAATATGAACTGGAGTCAAAAGCAGCCAAGTGGTACGCCACAATTGACATTGCTAATGCCTTCTTCTCAATCCCTTTGGCAGCGGAGTGCAGGCCACAGTTTGCTTTCACTTGGAGGGGTGTCCAGTACACCTGGAACCGACTGCCCCAGGGGTGGAAACACAGCCCTACCATTTGCCATGGACTGATCCACACCGCACTGCAACAGGGTGAGGCTCCAGAACACCTGCAGTACATTGATGACATCATTGTGTGGGGCAACACAGCAGAAGAAGTTTTTGAGAAAGGGGAGAGAATAATTCAAATCCTTCTGAAGGCTGGCTTTGCAATAAAATGAAGTAACGTCAAGGGACCTGCACAGGAGATCCAGTTTTTAGGAATAAAATGGCAAGATGGACGTCATCAGATCCCAATGGATGTGATCAACAAAATAACAGCCATGTCCCCACCAACTAGCAAAAGGGAAACACAAGCTTTCTTAGGCGTTGTGGGTTTTTGGAGAATGCATATTCCAGATTACAGTCAGATCGTAAGCCCCCTCTATCAAGTGACCAGGAAGAAGAACGACTTCAAATGGGGCCCTGAGCAACGACAAGCCTTTGAACAAATTAAACAGGAGATAGTTCAGGCAGTAGCCCTTGGGCCAGTCCGGGCAGGACAAGATGTGAAGAATGTGCTCTACACCTCAGCGGGGGAGAATGGCCCTACCTGGAGCCTCTGGCAGAAAGCACCAGGGGAGACTCGAGGTCGACCCTTAGGGTTCTGGAGTCGGGGATACCGAAGATCCGAGGCCCGCTAAACTCCAACTGAGAAGGAGATATTGGCAGCATATGAAGGGATTCGAGCTGCTTCGGAAGTGGTTGGCACTGAAGCACAACTCCTCCTGGCACCCCGACTGCCGGTGCTGGGCTGGATGTTCAAAGGGAGGGTCCCCTCTACACATCATGCAACCGATGCTACGTGGAGTAAGTGGGTCGCACTGATCACACAACGGGCCCGAATAGGAAACCCCAGTCGCCCAGGAATCTTGGAGGTGATCACGAACTGGCCAGAAGGCAAAGATTTTGGAATATCCCCAGAGGAGGAGGTGACGCGTGCTGAAGAGGCCCCACCGTATAACAAACTACCAGAAAACGAGAAGCAATATGCCCTGTTCACTGATGGGTCCTGTCGCCTTGTGGGAAAACATCGGAGATGGAAAGTTGCGGTATGGAGTCCTATACGCCAAGTTGCAGAAACTGCTGAAGGAGAAGGTGAATCGAGCCAGTTTGCAGAGGTGAAAGCCATCCAGCTGGCCTTGGACATTGCTGAACGAGAAAAAAGGCCAGTACTCTATCTCTATACTGACTCATGGATGGTGGCAAATGCCCTGTGGGGGTGGTTGCAGCAGTGGAAGCAGAACAAGTGGCAGCGCAGAGGTAAACCCATCTGGGCTGCCGCGTTGTGGCAAGATATTGCTGCCCGGGTAGAGAACCTGACTGTAAAAGTACGTCACATAGATGCTCACGTACCCAAGAGTTGGGCCACTGAAGAACACCAAAACAACCAGCAGGTGCATCAGGCTGCCAAGATCGAAGTAGCTTAGATAGACCTGGACTGGCAACATAAGGGTGAATTATTTATAGCTCGGTGGGCCCATGACACCTCAGGCCATCAAGGTAGAGATGCAACATATAGATGGGCTCGTGATTGAGGGGTGGACTTGACCATGGACACTATTGCACAGGTTATCCATGAATGTGAAACATGCGCTGCAATCAAGCAAGCCAAGCGAGTAAAGCCTCTTTGGTATGGGGGACGATGGTTGAAATACAAATATGGGGAGGCTTGGCAGATTGATTATATCACGCTCCCACAAACCCGGCACGGCAAGCGCTATGTGCTCACCATGGTGGAAGCAACCACCGGATGGCTGGAAACATACCCTGTGCCCCATGCCACTGCCCGGAACACCATCCTGGGCCTTGAAAAGCAAGTCCTATGGCGACACGGCACCCCAGAAAGAATTGAGTCAGATAATGGGACTCATTTCCGAAACACCCTCATAGACACCTGGGCCAAAGAGCATGGCATTGAGTGGGTCTATCACATCCCCTACCATGCACCAGCCTCCGGGAAAATCGAACGATACAATGGGCTGCTAAAGACAACACTGAGGGCAATGGGTGGTGGGACATTCAAGCATTGGGACACACATTTGGCAAAGGCCACCTGGTTAGTCAACACCAGGGGGTCTGTCACTCGAGCTGGCCCTGCCCAATCCAAACCCTTACGTACTGTAGATGGGGATAAAGTCCCTGTCGTGCACATAAGAAATATGCTGGGGAAGACAGTCTGGATTACTCCTGCCTCTGGCAAGGGAAAACCCATCCGTGGGGTTGCTTTTGCTCAGGGACCTGGGTGCACTTGGTGGGTGAGCGAAAGGATGGGGAAGTCCGGTGTGTACCTCAAGGGGATTTAATTTTGGGTGAAAATAGCCAATGAACTGGATTGTATGATGTTAGTTATTACATAGTACTGTATGTCATCACTTCTATGGTTACCATATGCCATATTAACAGTATTATAGTAAGAATCACCCAGATTAATGTAGGATGAACTCCGATGAAACTGAGCAAGGTGCAACGATGATAGAACCGGACGAGCGCCCAGAACTGGCCTCCGCATGCAAGAGCCCGACACCACACACCATCTCTCCTGCCCTGCAAGACTGTTATGACACGTGGGAACCCAAAGTCATGGACTAAATGAACTTAACGGACGTTTTAGAGGGATGGCCCATGGACTAAGGGAATGATATCCCTGTGTGCGTATATATCAAAAGGCAGGAAAAGTAGTGGTGACTAACTGGAATGTATGGGAAAATGTGAGACCTGGGCATGATGTAGATGGTATAGAATAAGGGGTGGATATTGTCCTGGTTCCGGCTGGGACAGAGTTAACTTTCTTCCCAGTAGCTTGGGGGTGTGCTGTGTTTTGGGTTTAGTGTGAAAGGAGCGTTGATGGCCCATTGACGCTTTGGCTGTTGCTGGGTGATGCTTGCACCGGGAGGGGGAAGCACAGCCGGGGTGGTGGACCCAGCTGGCCAATGGGGTATTCTATACCATGTGACATCATGCTCAGTATAAAAAACGGGGGGGGGGGGGGGGCTCGCCCCCGTTCGTGACACGCGGTCGGCGGTCGGTGAGCGGTTGCGTTGTGCATCGCCTGCTTTGTGTATTCTGTTGTTGTTGTTGTTCTCATTGTTATTATTACTGTTCTACTTAGTTTTATTTCAATTATTAAACTGTTTTTATCTCAACCCGGGAGCTTTCCTACTTGTGCCCTCCCGATTCTCTCCCCCATCCCACCGGGGGGCGGTGATCGAGCGGCTGCGTGGAGTTTATTTTTGCTGGCTGGGGTTAAACCACGACACAGTTTAGAGAATGTTATTATTTGGATCGTTTAGTCTTTATTGATTTAAGTATCTCAACATCGTCAAAAGGCTGATTTATATAGGCACAAGATAGGGAAGATCAAGGCTTCAAAGCCAACTGAAAAATAACCTTAGTACTACAAATTTCATTTTGAAATATTTATCTTAAATAACTCATGTATCATAATGACTTTGTATTTTGATAGAAACTTGTGTAAGTGTATGTTTCCTCTATTTGGTCTCTGGTGTGTGCTGTGAAACTTCCTAAAACTCTCAGTTTATGTGCATTGTTACAACTAAAACTAATAATAATCTAAGCTTAGGTTTAAAGAATCTTTTTATTTTCAAAAGAGGATGTAAAGAAGTAAAGCAGAAATTTCAATCCTATTTTTATCTGATGTTGACCAATGATAAAGCTGGACAAGAATTTGGGGTTTTTTCCCCATAAAAAAGGTTTTTTTGCAATAAAAGAAAGATAAAAATTGATCACTTGAAAAAATTTAAAATCAGCTGTCATCCTGTAAAACATTTTTTGTTTGTTTTGGTCCTTTTCTTAATAAAACCAGATTTATTTATACTTGTCAGACAAGGAGAAATAGGTTTTATTGACCACAAGTCCATTTCTTCTCTTATAAAACAGTTTTGTTTTCACTGAAGTTCCTGTTTCCCTGGGGTTCATCAGAATTTTCATAAGATCCCGTAGCCCTAATACAGATTTCAGCATTCATTTTTCTTCAAAGGCAGATATTCTCTCCTTCCCTTAAACCCTCTTACACAGAACTGTCAGCATAAAAAGATTCAGTGAAACAAGATTGGTGACACATTATTTATACAATCTAGAACTATCCCACTTTTAAGATACTCTTTATTCACTGTTTGGTAGCATGTTCAAAATTATATGGGTTTTAATGACATTTATGAGTTATGTTCTAACTCTGCATTTACCTTTCTTGCAGATAACATATAACGGCTTGTGAAATGTAACTTGGCTTGCTCTCTAATGATGTTTTCAGCATGAGATTCCTTTGTTCATATTGCATGTGCAAGATTGTACAAATCTAGAAGAACAAAAATCAAGCTTTAAGTAGGAAAGGGGTTGAAAAATGACAGCAGATGGAACCTGGCTTCATTTCCCGGTAAAAAATCTGCTTGTTAAGGCTACAGCTTCTTCATCTGGGAGTGGCTTTCGTTGGCTGCCAGGCTGGAGGAACTTCTTATTTGCGGCAATAATGTTGCTTACTCTTGCTTTAAAAGCCTAAAATTGAAAACAATGCAACTTCTAAGAATATGGGTGGGAAAAGATCTAATGACAAGCCAACACAAGCCTGTGAAATCAGTTTCATCAGATGGTGGCTCAGGGCTGATGACAAGGGAGGAGGCAGTTTCCTAGGAGTAGATAGTACAACTTCAGAGAAAAGTAGGTGCAAGTCAGATGGTACGAGTCTACAAGGCAAGGTATAAAACTATGCAATCATCAGTACTGGGGTAATCTTTTACAATTTAATCTTTCAGCACTAGAGAGCTGCTTAACCCCTGAATGTTCAATATCTTTCAAGATTTCACAGCACTTATTATTATACTCTTGATGTCACTTTCATCCTTTTAAATTCCTGGCCTCAATGGCATCCTCTAACACTGATTTCCACGGTCTTAGTATGAAAATGTTGCCTTTCATTGCTTGTATTTTGCTGCTTTTAATTTCATTGAGTGTTTTATTCCACTTCTATTATAAGATAGGGGAGATGAAAGCCCTTCTCTGTCTCTCTTACTGTGACATGCATAAAAAATAATTTATCTAATAATTTTTTAAACAAATTGGACTGTAATTCACTTCTCACATGCATTTCTCAGCTTTGCTTTTTCATTTTCTATTCTTTGTATTTTACTTTGTTGGCTGTATTTCCTGATCCTCACTTGATTATTTCTGCATTCTGTAAGAGTGCAAGAAACTGCCAAGCATTTTAACTTGTCTTCCTCAAAACTTCAAATGAATATGGGTGTATTACTATTTGATTTAATTACCTGCAGAAAAGGAAACTCGGAGAGAATGGAGGGCACTTTCTCTTCTACCATCAGAATAGCTTCAATTAGTTGCTGGACTTCTGCCCACAGAAGTTTGATAGACATGAAAGGTTGTAACTAGCTTGATTCAAGAGGAAAAAGGTTTACAGGAATCAAAAAACTAATGACTTTTCTCGGTTTTCCTCTGGTACAGAGTTGATGGAGATATTAATGACCTAAACCTACATTTCAGGTTTATTTCTGCATCCCTGGACAGTTTCATAAATTGCACATGTACAACAGTTGCTACATTTCTATAAAAACTACAAATAAAAAGTGATCAGAAAAAGATGTAGGTATGGTATAAGTTATATTAAAAGTGGGGGGGAAAGATAGGTGGTTAGTCATATGTGCACTGGGTCAGATACAAACCTCCACTTGCTTTTGCTCCCTTGTCCTCAAGGAGAGGTTGTCAATGCAAGTTTGATAATGGAATAGGAATCTGGCTCATCTCACCCAGCTGGTTAGCAGCACTATAGACCTCAGTGCTCGCTTCACAAAGGCAACATCTCACTTACACATACATAAGCCTCTTTTCATCAGCCTGCGCAGTGGGAGGTTGAATTGAATGTATGTATACCTAGAACTGAACTGACCTTGCCATAGCAGGAATATTGAAAGAAGGCTTTGGTGTGCTTGAGAACCAGGCTGAAACTGTGTATGGTCTTTATGTACAAGGTAATAAAGTTGTAATAAATAAAATACAGTAAATAATACACTCATGTTAGAAAAGTATTGATGGGGGCTGTGTTTCACTGCTGAATGTGGAGATTCCTAATCTTCTACGTAGGAATGAGCAGAAAAGACAGATCAGTCTTTGGGGCCCAAACCTATACACTTGTCTTCAGTAGTCTGGCTTGAAGAGGCATCCCTCTTCCTTCAGGGAGAACCAGGACACTGTCCATCTAGTGAAGTCTTACTCTGTCCCTTTTGTAGGGTAAAAATGACCCCTGGATCCTGGAGATGTACATTCTCCAGCTTCAACCCTGCACAGCTTCATATTAGCACCTATTACTATTAGCAAGAAAGTACCATGGCACTAGACAAATAAACAGTGTGCTTGTTTAATTAAGGTTAAGATACACACACTCCTGTTACATCTTTGTTTTGCTGTGTGGGCATACTTTGTTTGTGAGAACTTAAACAATGAGATACTCTGCAAAGTGGGAGAGTTACGCTGTTCATTTCAAAGCTGTCTCTCTGCAACCCCTTCTTAGAGAAACTTTCTTAGAAATAATTGTTCAAAGCAGGTTTTCAAAGGAATCCAGAACAAACAGTTCTCTCCCAGATCATCCCTTGACTAAAGTTCTCCTACAGCAAAACTGTCTGCTGAATAAGAGCAAAAGTTAAATAAGGTAGTTGCTTCCTTGAGAAAGCGAGTGGAGGCACGATCTGTGCTTGAACTAATGTGTGTCTGAGTAGGCTGGCACAGCTGGGGTCATACGTGCTAAGCTACGGCATCTCAGGCTGAAGGATGAGGTGAAGCTCTTTTTCTCTTGCCAGAAAGGATAACATTTCCGTTCCATCTTCTCTTGGATGACATTTTCAGGTGTGAGATTAAATGGTTCTGCTGCAGTGTAGAAATTGGTCTGAAATGGAAAGTAGTAGTTGTAGGGCAAGCAACAGAAACGAATTGGAACCTGCAGCATAACCAGATAATTGTCTCCAGTTCTGCATTAGGATTAAGCAGCAATGCCTTCAGCTAGGTGCTTCATGGGTCAATGTCAGAGTTGGACATGGAGTTACACAACCATGCTATTTGAAAACTTCTACTATAGGCCAAGGTCACATTAGCTTTTTTGGATGTCAGTGCCACATTGGGAGCTGGTATATGGCTGATTATCCACCATGTCCTTCAGCTTCTCCTCTGAGTTTCTGCTTCTCACATCAGTGGGAATTCAGGTAAACTGAATTTAGCTACACTAAATGCAGCTTGTTTATTCATTCCCAGTGTGCATACTGATTCAGATCACTGAATTTCACCTTTCCTCCCTATTGTCACTTTATTTTTTTATCTTCTGTGAACTGTGCTAATTTTTCTTTTAGTCCCTTGATAAAAATGTTAAATAGCAAAATGCCAAGGATCTAATTGCTGTCTTTACCTACCTATTATACAGTTACAGAGGGGCCAGGACCAGACTCTCCTCAGAGGAGCATAGTGAAAGGAGGAGAGGCAACAGGCACACATTGCAGCACGAGAAATTCCAACAGACACCAACAAAGAAAGTTTTGCAGGTCAAAGGCTAGAAGGGGCTGCTGGAGATGTGTGTATATATGCCTGATCTCTGCCCTGCACTTCTAAATGGCTTGCAGACATGCTTCCAGTCATACGCTAAGAGGTTAACCATGCCTAACAGGTAAATTATCATCTGGTGATATTTATTTCTTTCCGTTGACTATAAAAGTAGTCATAGTTCAAAAGCGGGCATCTAGTGCCTAGAGGTTTAAAGTTACTGTACCAGGCTCTGCCCTTCAGGTCCTTCCCATAGAGATTTCGGACTGTATGGCTGAGGATGGCTCTGGGCTGCACCATCTTCATCCCACCAGTCCCCACCATGGGCACTTGCTGAAAGAGCAGGGCTCCATCTGGGGACAGAAAAAAGTAACGACAGTCTAATTCAGTGCCCACAGCTCTTGCGTTGTTGAAATGGAGCTGAGACACATGCCTAGTAGTTGCCTACAGCTGAAATTTCCCCCCCGCAGCAAATAGGATCTAGAAGAGCCTTCCCCAGGAGCAAGATTGCAGTTTAACGCAACCCCGAATTTCGGGTGCCGAGTGCAGCCTCCCGGCAGCCCGCCGAGGACTCCTCTGCACCAGCAGTGCCCAGGCAGGGACCTGATGTCCAGCTCCTACGCACCTCCCCTGAAATGCGAGCTTCCCCCTCTTGAACGTCAGAGCAGCGGCCAACGCGCAGGAGCGCTAGCTCCAAGGCCACCAGCATGTCCCAGTAATCCCCATGGCCCATTTGGAAAACAGCCGAGGGGCAAGCATATTTGTACCATATAAAACCAGATACTGTTGTATGGGGTGTAGGCACCCAGTGCTGGCAGCGAGGGCTGCAGGGCGGCCTCTGTGAGGAGCGGCTGGGGCTGCCCCGTGCCGGACACAGCCGGTTCCAGCCGGCTCCAGCCCACCCCCCGGAAAGGCAAGGCTGAGCCCCACAGCCAAGGGGGGGGCGCCTCGGGGGAAATATATTTCAGAAAGGGCAAAACACTGCACAGCAGAGTGTGAGGGAAAAACTGTGAGAAACAGCCCTGTGAACACCAAGAGGTGGAGGAGAGGAGGTAGAGGAGTTGGGAACGAAGGAAGGAAGTTGAGCCTGGGAGGGAGTGTTTATCTCCATCCAACTCTATAATAATTGGCAATAAATTAAAATTCATTTTCCCCAAATCAAGTCTGTTTTGCCTATGATGGTAACTGGTAAGCGATCTCCCTGTTTTTATCTCAACCCACAAGCTTTTTCATCTTATTTTCTCTTCCTGTCCTGTTGAGGAGGGGCAGGGAGAGAGCAGCTGGGTGGGCCTCTGGCAGCCAGCCAAGGTCACCCCACCACAACTACTGACAGAAGGAAAAAGATGGCAGCTAGCCGCCTGAGCCTAAGCACTAAATGCACACTCCTTTGATCATTTTGAGCTAATATTTCCTCAGGCTGGGAAGACTGGAGGCTGGTTTGCATGGCAGTACACAAAGTAACAAAATCTAGCAGAAGTCATTCAAGACTGCCAAACATCTTACCTTGCAGTAATTTCCTAGGCTGCTCTCTGCTTTCCAGAAATTTTCCTTTGAACTGGAAAGGTAGCAAGGTAAGCGAGTCAGGAAAGATGATTCTCAGGCTGCAGCCACCTTTCCCATGCCCCTAAACACTGGGCTAGAGATACAGCATGCTGTTAAACACGGGCCAGGAACAAAGACATTTTGGTGTTGAAAGGTGATTGTTATGGAGGTGAAAACAAAACACTCTTACTGTAAAATGTAGCTTTTTAAAATTATGCATTTCTGTGCCTAAGTACAGCAAGAGTGATAACTGCATTGTGTAGGAAGCAGATCTCTTCCCCTCAGGGATCAGGAAAGCGATTCACTAAGTGAAACTCACTTATAAAAAGTTATGTTGTAAGATAACTGTAAATAATTTGTAAAATAACTTTTTACAAAACGTTATTTTGTAAGAGTATGTTAATTGCTGTACTCATGTATCCAGTACATTTTGGCAGTAGTTTTATAAATGCTTCAGCTGATCTGCACAACTGCAATTAAGAAAGTGGTCATACCTCCTCTGTGGCTCGCAGCCACTTGTTCTTACTGCCTAACTTGTGCTGACTGTGTGATTAATTGTCTGAGCCAGTAAAAAATCACCCTTAAAATAAAAAGTCCAGAGTTTTCAACGGGTTCAGCTTATGTTGTAAATAGTAAGACAAGAAAAGCAGGGAAGGAGACAGTTTAGGCAAGGGGGGCCTGTCTTTTTTGGTGAGAGAGTTGGCTGTACAACCACAGCCTGAACTATTCACTATGAACAGGGTACACAGTAAAGACATCAAAAATAAAGTATAGCCCTTGCAGGGGATTTTGTTTCTCCCTACTAATCTGTCAAATGCCTGCTATAAGCAGTGTTAGGATCTGACTAGTTTTGCCTGAATTTGGCATCTTGCTTTTTTTCGGTTAGTGTTGCTATTCTCAGGTATGAAGAAGTGCCACAAGAAGCATGCAGGAGATCTGCAAAATCCGTACGAATAGCTGGCATTTCTTTTGCACCGTCAGAGGTGCTCACCCAAATACTAAAGTTCTGTTGGAATTAACTGCAACCTACCAAAATATAAGCAAACACAATGCAAAGTAATCTATAAAGATCCCATACGGTCACCAGAAACTGTAACTTGTACTAAAGCCTATATCCTCGACTCACTATTAAATCAATGAGAATTTTCCCAGTGCTTTCAATGAGAACAAACTTGCAATTCCATTGACAGTGAGTGTTTTAAACCAAAACAGGTTGTCTAGGACCACAACCCTTACTCCCCCTAGGCATAACTTCTGCCTGGCAGAATGATGCTGCAGGCCGATTTGTACATAAATAGGTCCACCAGAGCAAGGATTGAAGACAAACTCAAGTCCTTCTTAGAAAATACATCAAAACTGCCTGTCTAACACCTAAGTGCTTTGGGACAGTCAAAAGTGAAACAATTCCTGCAGTTATCATGCATTCTTAACTAATTTTGAGCCAGGAATTATTGGGCCAGCAACACCAGGAGACATAGGCAACAAAAGTCTGTATATCTTCTTTGCTTACTACTGCCTTGAAGGATGGTAACAGAACTGAAGTGCACTGATGTGTCTTAAAAGCATTACCAAAGTCAGCTAAAGACTTAAATAATCACTGCTAGAGAGCTGTACCAGGACTCAAGGATACTCGGTATGGGTTTCTTTTACAAAAGGCTTATATCTAAACTGATTTCCTCCCTAGTTTGCCCAGAATTTGGAAGATCACGGTACTAGTCTACAGACCTGTCATTCTGTACAGGCTAGAAACTAAACTGACAAACCTGTGTGGGAATATCCAAATAAGAAACACTACATCCTTAGACAGGGTTAACCCACAACACTGTGTCACACCCTGTAGCCCTGGGATGATATCATAAGCAAAAATGGCTGTGGATGTTAAATGGAGAACTACACACTAGCTCATATATAGACACATTTAGGTGTCTTCATCTCAAACCAAATAAAGAAGATAGATAGATAAAAAATAACCAAACAGAACACAAGTTCTCATCAAAAATTTACTGAAATATCAGGAAATTACCCATCAGTTGGGCCAGACCTGGAGCATTACAGGGTGTGTCTACATTAGTGGTCTAGAACAGAAGTATGTTTTTAGAATTAATTTTTTAACTGTGCATTGGCTCCCATCACAGTGTGATCTTGCAGTGTATAAACTGGATTCTTTCTGGATGAAATTAAATTGGAAGGTGTGCTCCAAGAGTGCATCAAATGCCGTTTAAACAGCATTCAGTCCACACCACTCCTGAGCTAGGCTGAAGTAACCCTGTCCCCAGACACATACAGTGTTGGTGACAAGGTTTCAGTACCAACTATTCTTCTGTTCACGTTCATTGCTACTGTGCCACTCTATTTACCAAAAGGCATGACCATCGGCTATTAGGCTTACCACCGACAAGTACTGGCAGTCACCTCCTATATCTTCCGCATCTTTGCTTGTGGAGGATTTGTTTGAACAGCACTACACCACAACTTTCCTCATATTCTGGAGAAAAAGTTCACTTAGCAAAGGAATTAAGATCAACAAGTACAGTGTTTTCCAAACTTTCGTATTAAACCAATCTGAGATTAAACCAAGGACTAAACTGTAATTGCAATTGACATTAGGAAGGCAGGTGACAGATAAGCCAGCGTAGGTCAATATAAACCTTGTATTCCTGGCAATGAGGGAAAAGTATTCGTAGTTGAGAACCTCAGTCGCGCTGAAGTGGGGAGATTGATGAGCTCTCAAGTGGGCAACTCAATTAATCAAATATCAGATGAGCGCATTCACTGCATTCCAAGGTCAAGCAGCATCTTATTTCTCAACCCATAGCTAACACAGGAATTAAACAATGCCATTAGGGATTGAGCACAGGTCTTTTCTTGTAAACTATTTCATTAATATAGAACTATAAATAAGGGATATGGAACCCCAGGATAACATCCTACAGATCAGCTTTTCAACGTGTAAGTGCCATTTATCACAGTGATTAAAAATTTGAAATTCCTTTGTCAAGTAATCTGCTGAAACCATAGATTAAAAAAAAAAAGAGAGGAAAAGAGTTATTAGACAGGTATTAGACCTTAGATAGGAACTATACCAGGTTTCTGTGATGGTTTACTACCTCTCCTTCACATCTCCCTTCTCTGGTTTATAAATGCAAATGAAATGCCTTTGCATGAGGCATATGGGTTAACAACGATCCCCTTCACATCAAGTATGAAGAGTTTATCCTCCAAGAAAAATGAAAATTAAGTTTGCAAGCCCCAATATTCATTCATGACACAACATGACCACGTAAAAATAGAAAGTTTATTTGATTAGAACAGATCCCTCTAGATACAGCAGTTACACAAAAATGCCATTTGGCAGTCAATTTGTTTCCTAATTCAGTAATAAAAGAAAAGTGCAGCTTAGTTATAAAGGCACAATGCTGACATTTCAGACGAGTCACTGATGTCCAATAGAACTGGCAAGGGAAACACCTCCCTCCTACTTTCTTTAAAAACCATTTGTTTCATTTGCCTACAGTGATATTAAAAACAATAAAGGTCTAAATTGGAAGCAATCATCACACAAAAATCTGATCTGGATCTCAGAAGAAAGTCCTCAGAAGTAGCAGAACATGCTGAAGCTGTCAGTCAGCAACTCACATTTCTTTCTTTTTCGCTCTTCCAAAAAGTCTCCAGGAAGACAGCATGCTTGCTGCCATTTCACTTGCTTAAAATTACCAGAAAAATCTCAAGAAGAATGAAGGAAAAAAATAGGCTAGTAGTAAAATGTTATAAAAAATACCTGCCTACTGTATTTTGTATGTGACAACATGAGATACTGCCCATTGAAACTCCTTTTGAACACCCCTTCACCTTCTCTCTGCAGTGTAATTGTACATGTGCAATCTGATAGTTCTCTTAAACCGAGCACAGCTATTGTTTTAGCCAGGCACACTAATTTGCTTTTATGTCATAATACATGCAGAGAACTCTCCTCACAGTCTCCACGTATTTATCATCAGGAACAGGTTTTCTCTGGCTTCCTGGCTCTAGAAATCTCTTAATTGTGGGGATGCTGCTTATCCTTGCTTTAAATGCCTAAAAGGTAAACAGTAAGTACACGGTATTTAAAGAACAGAAAATAACACAAGAAAAAACAATTTTACTGATTCGTGTAACATTCTTTAACAAGTTATATGTGGAGGCAAGACAGGAAATATAGTTTTAGCCATGGATTAATTTTACTCCCCCTCACTCCAAACTTGTTATTTTAAACAGTAATAAAACAGCCCTCTGTCTTGTATTGATATGGGATGAAGCGGAAACAGTTATCTGTGGTTTCAGATGTGTACTTTACTCAAATCACTTCTTGTGATCCAGAAAATATCTTCTGCTTAAAGGTATCACCAGAACCGGTGAGGGGAGGGGAAAAAAAAAGGAGGGTGGATTTCTTCAGATCTGTACAGGGATTACTCCAGAAAATAATAGATTCTCTAGATGAAACACATTACGACTTTCTTCCTAAAGCAAGAAGAGCAAGACTACAATGAAAGAGGAGTGACAAATGCTCTTGTTTTGTGGAATTATCTACACACAACAGACTTTGAAATATCATTTATCACATTTCCAGCCACATGTACAAGGTACCTGTAACTGAGGAAAGCCTGAGAGCACATCTGACTTCTTCTCTTCTACCATTAAAATGGCTTCAAGAAGATGAACATCTGCCCAGCTAAAATTGTTGCCAACAAGAAAGTCCTGCCCATGGTCTTTCAAAACCTAGAAGTGTCATAAATTAAAACATTCAGATGTGGACAGCCAGCTGGGGTTGGTGTTTTCAAAATGCACAGGCACACCTTCTTTTACAATACTTACTGCCTCCTCTTCTTTTTACCTTTCTCTCCCATGCAATTAGGGATGCATTCCCCCTAGTGTGGGGGATGTGGGCCCAGTGCCTGCAGTCACTGGTCATTTTACGGGATATCTATGAGCAGTCCTCACAGCAGCAATCTAGAATCCCAGGGTTTCTCTTACCCAACCTTCCTTCCTATAGCCTTAGGTAACCCACATACTGGACTACAGGGTTAGATACCTCCTTGGTATTCACTCCTTTCCAGCTTAACAAATCTTGAATTTTTCTGTGCGTAGTTACAGCTTCAATGGGAAAATAAAGAATGTAAAAGAGATGTGATCAGTCTAAGGCACTGGGGCTAGGATACACAGGAATCTAGGGCAGAATGAACTCTGGCAGCCATCTATAGGACAGCTGCTATTTAAGTGGGAAACTGTCTTCCCTTTAGTCTTTAAAACAGAAAAGCAGCTATTTCT
The DNA here is from genome assembly GCF_964195595.1 of Calonectris borealis. Classification (NCBI taxonomy): domain Eukaryota; kingdom Metazoa; phylum Chordata; class Aves; order Procellariiformes; family Procellariidae; genus Calonectris; species Calonectris borealis. Next base: position 26,869,835 of record NC_134314.1, read on the forward strand.
GCCAGATTATCCTGTCTGTGTGTATTAATTTCCATTAAGAGCACCTCTTGGGTCCTATCTCTCAAAGGATCAGTTAGAGAAACACCAAGATTCCAGTACGGCTTAAGCAGCAGACTACTCAGACCAGAAGACAGCAGTGATAACTGAGTATTACTGTCGTTAAAAAACCATGTAGATGTATTTGAAAAGTTAAACAAAGCTGACAATTATCAATTCTAAAACGGCATTGCCTTTGCAACGCAAGTTACACAGTTTCATTTCTCCTAAAACCAGGAAGTTGCTATTTTAACTGTATATAGCTATGTGTACACATTCATTGGATCGTAACAGTTTTGAGCCAGAGGGGATACTTGGACCCTTCAGTCTGAATGTTGATGCTGCTCAGACTATGAAATCTCACTTAGGAATTTCTGCATTTAACCCACCCCAACTTGTCTCATACTGCTCTGACCTCCCTCTCATCTCTCCAGCCTGCAGACAGTATGATGTCCTGGTTTAAAGTACTGTGCTGACACCTTTCTGTTTCTTCTGCTTTTGGTAAAATAGCCAGTGTTCCCATTGTTATCCTTCCAGAACAATGGAAGGAAATTATCCTCCTACATACCTTTTCATATGCTGGGAAATACCTGCTTGTCGCCTTTTGAACTATAACAGCACGTTGTTTCTCTTTATCCTCAGCCGATAAGAATGGAAACATCAAAATGAAGCCCATAAGGTCATCAGTTCCTCCAACATACGTATCAATCCTTAAAACCAAAGCAAACAAAAACCTTAAATAAGAAGGCACCTTCATAAGCAGAGTTTCCTTAGATTTGTGTCGTGATTGTAAAAGTTGAATTTCCCACCCCCTCCATGAAAATTATTTTTGCAGTTAAAAAAAAAAAAAAGTCACAGTATGAGTCTCACTCATATTTGTAGTGTTGTTGTCACTTTACTTGCCTCATTGTGCAGGATTTAACAGGATTGTACAGAGGTTAAAATGTGGAGAAGAATTAAGAGGTGGCCTAATGAGTACCAGCTGATTCAAGAACAGAAACAGGTGAAGGGAATTGTGAGCAGACGTGATCATTGCCAGAAGGAAGATATAAGAGAGGCAATGGAGAGAAACAGAGGAAAGAGGTGCAATGGAGAGAGAGATAGTAGGGCTGCCCTGTTATGATAAAGGCTGTGCATGTATGCTGCAACAAATGGCGCCCAAACAGGGACTGAAAGAAGAAAACCTGAAGAAAGAAGGTCTTGGAGAAAGGAAATAGAAATATCCAGTGGCGAGCCCCGCTGAACTGCAAAAGCTGTTGAAAAGAAACAGGAAAAAAAGCCATGGAAAGGAAACGGGATAGAAGCTGTTGAAAGGAAACAGAAAAAAAAAAGCTGTTGAAAGGAAATGGGATAAAAGAAAAAAGCCATTGAAAGGAAATGGGATAAAAGAAAAAAGCTGTTGAAAAGAAACGGATACAGAGGTGAGCAGCCGCCGGGAAGTTATATGAACTTTATACATTGGTCATGGGGCAGTCGGCATCTCAGTAGAAGAACTGCAGATGAGGAAAACTTTGCAATTAGAAGTTCTAGAAGGAATATTGTGTGTATGCAGCTCTGCAGAAGTTGTGTCCTGCAGAGCAGGTGTTGCAAAACGTGACTGATTCAGCAATTCTGGAGGGAAAATCAAAAGATAAGAAAGATTCATTTGAACTTGCGCCAACGGCGGATGAAGCTTTACAGAGACAGAGGCTAAAGATGAACTTGTTCTAGTGAATGTAATGGCAGCAATTCTGGAGGAAAAATCAAAAGATAAGAAAGGTTCATTTGAACTTGCACCAACGGCGGATGAAGTTTTGCAGTGATAGACGCTAAAGCACCATTTGTTCCCGCCCTCCCACCCCAGGAAGATCTGCGGGGATTCGTACCCACACACACATATCAGTGATGTTCTAGAGGAAAGTGAACTGTGTGATGGAGAATAGGAAAAAGAATTAGAAATGTTAAGTTTGTGTAAGGAGGTACGCAAATCAATAAAAGAATATGGGTTATGGAGAACAGGAAAAAGAATTAGAAATGTTAAGTTTGTCTACCATATGAGGTGATTAAGGAGGTACGCAAATCAATAAAAGAATATGGGTCACAGGTTTCATTTGAATATGAACTTATTCTAGTGAATGTAATGGACAATTTGGCAATTGAGAACAAAAAAGGGAGTGATGTGGAGAAGAATTCTGGAATCGGGAGTTTCGGATAGGACTTTGGCAATGCTACAAAATCATAAACAAAAAAAGGGGAGATGTGGAGAAGAATTAAGAGGTGGCCTAATGAGTACCAGCTGATTCAAGAACAGAAACAGGTGAAGGGAATTGTGAGCAGACATGTGATCCTTGCCAGAAGGAAGATATAAGAGGCAACAGAGAGAGACAGAGGAGAGAGGTGCAATGGAGAGAGAGAGATGGTAGGGCTGCCCTGTTATGATAAAGGCTGTGCATGTATGCTGCAACATTAAAACAGTTTAACTTTGGTGTTACAGATCACTTCAGAATCACCAAAGAAACACACAGCACCACAAGAAGTCATCCCCAACTGGCTTAGTTGTCTGGATGTATGCCACCTTCAAGGTTTCATCCAAAGTCCAAGTGGTGCCAAATAGATTAATAATGGGGTTGGAAACGGTCTACCTGAAGTTCCGCCATCTAGCTAAATTATTAGTACGGAAGTTCTTCAGATCGTCCCTTTTATCCATTTTTCCAGAGCTCTGACAGCAGGTTTTGTACTGTAGGCAAGACTCAAATTTAAATTAAGTCCTCATGAATATGAATAAAATATCTGGTAAAATACTCTAACAAAGTCTTCTAACCATCCCCCTTCACAAAAGATTTGAGTTCCTGCTGTGTAATAAGACTAACTGCAGTTTTTGTTGTCAGGCAACAGCTTCTCAAAAAAGCCTCTGTAAGGATTAAACATGTTATGTGCAAAAGAAGCTATCAGATATTCCTGAAAGTCTTAATGTATGCCAGCTTCTCGCCTGCATCTCTCTGGTCTTCTAAAACTGCACTTCCACACTGTACATGACCAGCTCTCCAACGTACCTGGAGCTAATCACAGCAAGCCTTCCTCGAAACACTGATGCTCCCTTCCCCCTGCCCAAGAACAAATCAACAAATATACTTCATTTATATTTGCCGGTAAGACAGCAGGAATAGGCTCCAGGCTAAATCTAGAACTCGATGGAAGAAAATTCTGTTTGAAGGAAGAGGTATGCAAGGAATGCAAGCTACAGGAAACGATGGCTTATTAACAACAGAAAGAAGCTGATAAGCTATGACTGAGGCTCCTATCTGAATATTCATTTGTTTTGTTACTTCCCTGAACCTGCTTTAGCCAATTGTTCCAACCATTTGCACCATTTAATGGCAGTTTATTGTAAAGTATATTAAAGTTAGATGTTTACTGGCTGACCTTTAGTTTTCCTTCTTTTGAAAAGCAATAGGAAACGGACATTTAAAGGCTACATATTGAGATAGCCCAATCACTTTTTTTTTCCTTCACAGACACAACATCAAGACCTGGATTTAATTTCACGTGAAACCAGAAGTTTTTCAACAGCTTTTAGCTGTTCTTTTCTCAACTCCCAAATGACAGACCTTATTCTGCAGCCAAAATTTAAAAACTAACTATTGCTTTCCAAAAAGTTTTCTGTTTACAACAGTAGTTCAACATTTACATGCCAGTCACCTCTTGAATACCTGTGTCAAGCTGTATCAATCTTTTTCTAAAGCACAATAAATCCCTGCTTCAAATATTTTTATGTAAAAATAATCGAATTAGAAGAAATCAGTTGGCTTACATCTAACTGTGGCCTGTCAGGCTCACTGCAAATTGTGTGTCACTGAGGAGCACAGGTGATTCTCTGGGTGTGCAAGTATGCAGTTCATTCTAGATGTATCTAAGCTACTAAAAGAAATTCACGAAGAGTAGTACTGTTACAGTACAGGGCTCTCTCCTTCAGGTCCTTCCCGTAGAGGTTGTATTTTGCTGCTATGTAGCTGAGGATGGCTCTAGTCTGCACCATCTTCATCCCATCGATCTCCACCATGGGCACTTGCTGAAATAGCAGGGATCCACCTAAAGAGAAAGCCACACATCATTCTACTGGATCTAGTAACTCCATGTCAGATTTCTTGCTGTCTTCAGAAGACCATTACTTTTATGATGAGCGTGCTCCGGGTAGTCATTATATTAAACTGGGGTTCTTCCATGCAAGCAGTAAATAACGGTGGTGCAGACAAATTAAACTGCAGAACACAATTATTGTGAATTAACATCCTTGCTTTAAAAAACTTTCACTGAAGTTGCAGTCAGGACTGTGTACAGCAGCTTTTATGCTGAAATTGAAATACAGTGGACACACTAAACATATCAACTGAGTAAAAAGTGTATAATTCTAAATACATTGAAAAAAATTCTGTTCCATTATTTAAAACAATAAAATGGAAAAGAAAGTCCCACACAGTCTTCAAAGTCTTCCCTTCACGTGTCTTCTCTGAGACTAAGTAAAGTCTGCTCACGCTTTTCTTGAGGTTTCACGTGGACTCACCTTGCAGGAGCTTCTCATACTGCTCTCGGGTTTCCAAAAACTCTTCTTCAAACTGACAAAAAAGAACAAGGAAGAAGGGGAACTGAGCGTCTTTTCACATTTCTAGAATACATAAACTTTTTAAGCATCATAAAAGGAAGAGAATATACATCATGGTTCCTTCCATTCCAGATATGGCTCTAAGGGAGAAAACACCCAGGGCAGAAGCACTGGCAAAACCTCTTGGACTGTCATATTTGACAAATGCTGCTAGAGGCAACACTAGCAGAAAAACAGGCAATAAGAACTGGAGTGAGGATGGTTTGTTTGGTATTGAACAGGCAATTTAATGTGAGATAGTCAACAATACAAACGAGGCTGTCTTTAAAATGCTTTCTGGTATGTGGAAAAAAGCTCTGCTGTGGGATATTTTGATTTGGGAGCTAGACAGGAACAAATTCTTAGAAAGTTAAAACAAAGCCTTTACAAAATAATGCAAAAGTATTATGCCCAGCAGGAACTTTAGTACAGAAGCATGTTTAGGACACCTAAAGATGAATTATTCACTAGATGAGAAACAAAAAGATACAGAATGCCTGTGATCAGAATGTTGTAGTTATATTCAATATGGTTCAGAATGGCTGGTCCAATCAGTGCTACTTAGGGTGGAATTCAGTTCAAGATTAAGGCACCGAAAAGTTAGATGTCTACATGTATGTGTTTGCATGTGCCATGCATGTCTATAGTCAATGTAGACCATGGTGACTAGAAGATGACTGAGCTTACTAATCCCTAGATGCCCAGCTATGGACTCCCAAGGATCCTTCCTCAGTCAACCTCTCTCAGAATACTTGTGCAATTTATGTTAATAACTAACACGTGCTATACTAGGGAAACCCCAGAAGATTAGGCGTACTAATACAGTGCCAATGTTCAACCATAGTAAGTGTGGTCACAGAACCCAGGTTTCTGCTGATGAAAAGCTGGGAAAAGAATATCCCATGGAAAAATGTAATAATTGGTACCTGTCAACAGGATTTTTTAAAATTAAAAAAAAAAAAAAGGAAGAAAAAAAGAGAGAGGGAATTAAAACAGGAACAAATGATGCACGGAAGCAACCAGTTGTGTGTCTTCTGTAAGGCCTTCAAATAAAGACTGGTGGTCTTTTTGAAAAATTCAGGTTCCTTGTCTCAGTACAGGAGTAACTGTATGAATTGTAACAGCCTACTATATAAAAGAGGACACTCGGAGCAACTGTTAGTCCTGAATTATCAGTTTATCACCAAGATAGATGATGAATGAATAAGTAAATTATATCCCATCAAAAAAATTATTTTAAAGTGGTGTCTTGCTTCTCTGGTTTACCCAAATATTTTTCCTCCTGCTCTGAATGTTCTAATTCCTCTACACATGTAGGTCAATTTGCTCACTTCACCCTGTTAAGCCTCATCTAAATGATGCAAGTAAGACAAAATATGTTTTGTGCTATAGCTTATTGTGGAGGATGCAGCCAGTAGAGTGAAAAATAAAATAAAAATCTGTGTGTGAGCATATCCAACTGAAGACAGAAAGACTAGAGAAAGCAAATTCATTTGCTCAGCACAGATAATACTTATTATGCCAGGAACACATTTATCATTCAGCTCAACAGCTCTGGCTCAGTAATCGAATGCTTAATTAAGCATTACGCATTCTTGCATTAAGCAAGAAACTGGTTTACAATGTCAATGCTCAGAAGACATGTAACTTGAAGCCATACTTTTGTGTGCCTAAAGTAAGAGTGCTTAATTATACTGAACAGGCAATGCTCATTTAGTACTGCGTCTTGGGATGCCTTTTCTTTTTTGGTTAATAACCTGCGATCTGCCTCAAAGACAAGCGTACCAATGTACAGCTTAAAGTTAAAAACACTAAAACAAACCTCGACCCCAGCTGCAGCTAACAACCAGCGAATTGACTCCATCTTGCCTCTTCCATCAAAGTAGTAAAGTTTCAGTTTTTCGGCCATGACTTCAAACTTCCGTTACCTAAAATAGTTATAAAAGATAGTAAGTTAATAATGATACAAAAATCTGATGGCAGCTGGCATAATGGTTCACAGGTCACTCACATGACAAAAATTTAAGTTAATTTTTGACAAAAAGATTCAGTAAAGTTTCAGTCTAAACTGATTTGGTTTTACTGCTGCACAGTCAAGTCACAGTATTTCATAGTCTTTTCATTCCCCTGAAATTCAGGAAAAGTAAGCATCAAGTTGCTAAGTAGGAGATAACAGAAAAAAATAAAGTCACCACTAAGGAAATCCTTAGAACTTTCAGAAAATGTAAGTTCTAGCATTAGAGTTACTCAATCACCACTGAAAGCCAAGTTTCGATCAAAGGGGAGAAGAGGCAGTAGACAGGTTTTTCAAATCTGGCAGTCCTTATATCAAAGAATGCCAAAAGTATCTAAACATTAATTCTACACATACTTAGGTGAAGTATGGAAATGTATTTTCAAAGCCTCTCACTTTTCTTTCTAGCTGTGGTGATCCAGGGTAAGTATGTGATCCGGAATCAGTAGAAACTTCACAAGAATGACCAGTTTCTTCTGTGATAATCCAGATTAAAATACAAAGATTCAGACTGTTGCACTACTTATCCTTCTACTGGTCGCATTTCTTTCTATTAATAAACCCTGTTGCTAAGCAAAACTTTATAGACTTTCCAGTTATCATATACACCATGCTTTGCAAGCAGCATTTTTGTTCTTGAATGGCTTCATAAATGAGGCTATTGTTATTTTTTGAATAGATTAGTGTTTAGGTCTCAGCAAGAATTGGATTCCACTGTAGAGCCATAAGCCAAGGGAGCACCAACTTTCATCATACTGGCATTTCATATGCAGAACTCCGTAATAGCAACTCCTTATGCAACTGAGAGCTGTTTTCCCTCTGTAGGGACATTTCTTGTCACTCCAATCCACAGTTCAAGTAATCCTAGAAAAGAGGCTGTTGGCATGTGAACAATAACCTCCAGTTCCCAATGTTGCAAGCATTCCTTCATAAGCGGAGGGGAAAAGTGACCTTTGAAAGACCTTGAGCATGCACAGAGGCGAGCGATCCACCTATTAGCCAACAGGCACGAAAATAGAACACAAAATTCAAGACTGCATCTGACTACAGGAATTCAAATGAGCCAGGCTATGCAGCCCTTCATGCCTGCTTAGAGGCCTCCATTTCTTCTCAGGTAAGTCTCTAGGAACTCAGACATTGCTGAGTAGTATCCATACTGCTAATAAATATAACAGTGCATGAGAAACAAAGACAAGACTAAAGAAAAGTATCAGTGTGAACTACGCAAAAGAACAGAATGAAACAGGAGTTGCTTGTAATACAGCTAAATTCACAGAAGAAAAAAAAAGCCAAAGGTGATTTTTAACTTGAAGTTTAAAAAACTAAAGAAACAGAAGAGTCACTTTTCTTCGGTGCACCTTCCTAAGACATGCTCCTAGCAGGCCAACTGACATGTCACAGGAGATAAGCACGCCAAACACACATCAATGCAGCAAAGGCAAACAGAAGGTAAAGATATGGTGGATGCTTGTTTTGTAAATAAAGGGGGATCAACAAGCTTTGAAGCGAGCTGTAGTGTTCTGGTTCCTAAGACTAAGCCTGCCATGCAATATTGGAAGAGAAAGTCCAATCTGTCAACTGAAATCTGATGGAAAGAGAGCGCCCTCGGGATGGGCAAAGAGCTTCTCCCTTCCCCCCTCTTCTCACCAGAAGTAAAATGGCAATTTGCAGACAGTAGCAGCAATGGACAGTAAGTTCCTGGCCATTCCCCTCAGTCTGATATCTCAACAGCAAAAGGGACTTTGGGAAAAAAGGATCTGAATTTACTCCCATTGAGATTTATGAAGGCCACCTGGGCTAACAGGGGAAAAGAGGGAACATAAATATCTGTGCAAGAAGCCATCGCTCCCATGCTAGCCACACAGACCAGACCACCACTGTTGAAGAGGGCCAGGAAACCAGCTGCGCCTGGCATGTCCTCATACCCAAGACACCGGGACCCGGTTTTCACTGCTTGCATTCAGCAGCCCTCAGCCCAACAGCAGCCGCCCTTTTCTACCCTGCATCATGTAATACCAACCAGGGGGGAAAGTCCCCTACTCAGCGTATGACAGGTAGCAGCCTCCCGGGCCATCGACTCCAACCCCTTCCGTTTGTGACAAGTTCTTCGCAGACACGAAATGAAGAGTGGTTCATGTTATTAAATGGGGAGCCACCATGCTGACAGTTGGCGGTGGAGGGAGGGCTTGGAGGCCAAGAGCAGAACAGAGCAAGCTCTCACATAAGAGACGAGAAATGCTGGAGTACGCACATCTTGTACAAGCGCTCGCTAAGTCCAGGGCGAGCAGCCCGTGACCAGGGAGGTTATCTCCTGATCTCCAGACACCGAATCCCAACCCGAACCCAGCACAGCCCCCCTCTGCCCCCCCCCCACGAGAGCCAAGCCAGCCAGAGGACACTAGGGTGGCGATGGGAAAAGAGAAATACAGAAATACAGAAACCCACATTATTCACACAGAGAATTAAAAAAAAATAATAAAAACAAGGAAACATACACGGCTTTTAACTAGCGAGGCAGCAGTGCTTCCCGCCGCAGACCCCCGCAGGCCGTGGGACGCCACCCGCCCGCAGCTGGCTGCCACCCCGTGAGGGAAGGAGCCGAGCCGAGCCGAGCCGAGCCGAGCCGAGCCGAGCCGAGCCCCGCCCCGCCCCGCCCCGCCCCGCCCCGCCAGCAGCCGCAGTCGCCACCGCCCCGCTCCCAGCCTCAGCGCTACGAGGCGGTGACAAGCGGGTCAGCGCCAATAGGAAGCCGCTACTCTGCATACTTCGCAAAGGCTTCTGGAGGAAAACATAACTAAAAAAATAAAAGGCTAAAGTTTTTAACTTATTTTAGTCCTAAACGTTTTGTCTTTACCGAGTGAGACTCTGTGGTATGTGTAACTGAACTTTCAGCCCCGGCGGCGTCGCCGTGAGGTAAAGTGACCGGCACTCGTGACCCTTATATAGCTCTGCCGGCAAAACTGTGTTCTGGATGTGAGGGCGATCTGGCTGCGACATCTGTCACCCCATTGATCGCCAGGGTTGATTCGGCTGATCTGGCTGGCTAGGCGGGTGTCCCCTTCCTCCCTCACCGGTCCATGTGCGTCCCTCCCGAAGCTGCGCGCTCGGTCGAAGAGGACGACCTTCCCCGATAGAGACGTACCGTTCATCGGTCAAGGGTATACGGTAGCTGCGCTCCCCTGCTAGAACCTCCAAACAAGCTCAAGGTCCATTTGTAGGAGAACGTAGGGTAGTCAAGCTTCCAAGACTGCAGACACATCCAAGTGAGGCACTGCATGGGGCAGTCTGCCATTGTTTTGCTCCGCTAAACCGGGCAGCAGCAGCCTTTTCCGAACCCTCAGGAACGCCCTCGTGCACGTTTCCTTACTCACGCCGCAGGGCGGGGCACGTACGCAATGGGGAATTCTGATTAATTTTTAATTCCATCCCTGCAGGCCGTGCTCTCCCACTTCCATCCCCCGTCACCCACGAATCCTTGAGCTGCTCACCTTACGCACAGGCCAGTTACAATCTAGCATCTTTGCACTGTATTTTTCACCTAGTTCATCACCGGTACGATGCATTTTAAGCCCACACTTGAACAGTTAGCCCCAGGGCTGGGTTTGTAAGCTATCGACTGTCTTCAGCTTCTGCTGCCTCGAAAGCAGGAGGAGAAGGCTGAGGAGAGGTGACACAAGACACTGAGAACAATTATAGACTAGAATAGCATAGAGTATTTCAGTTGTAAGGGACCAAGAATGATCACATAGTCCAACTGCCTGTCCTTCTTCTGAGGTGTTACGCACCTTCTGTTCCAATTCGGCGCTGCAGCTATTTTCAGAGGAGTTGACACCCAGGGACTGCATTATTAGCTTTACACGAAGCTCACAGTATATCGCAGAAATTACATACTCAGACTCAAATCACGTGGCCGATGAACTTGCAGAAAGAGCGCAGCTGCCAGGAGGCAGCACCCCTCTGAGAAGGCACCAAATGTAAGGCTTATTTAAAAAAAAAAAAAAAAACACAAACCAACAAAAGCCGAACTAAAGTGCTTTTATTAAAAACTGAATAAAAGATCAAGACTCTGGTCAGCCAGTATTTCTTCAAGAGTAACTTTATTCTGGGCAGGAGACTTGACACAGAACAAATGAAACAAACATTTGTAACATTTTTGAACAAAAACACTGAATAAACAAGAACTGTTATTTCTTTATTCACCCTGGCAATTCCAACCTCTCCTTCCACATAAGTTCAAAAATGTTCTTTCAATATATGTTTTCCTCCTCACATTATGGAACATCCTACTCATATCAACAGCCTTATTAGATACAGAAATACCATGGAAATGGGTTTTCTGGCTTGGGGTTTTTTTTTTTTTGCTAACATCATGGCACTTACACAATACTTTTAAGAAAATTTGGATTACAGAGGTGAATGAGTCCACTGCCAGGCTCCTTTATTTCCAGCGGTCATTATTACATGTTATGCAAAGCCTGAGAAAATGTAAACAGTAGAATTCTAAAAACATTTGGCATAAAGATGCTGCTAAATATTAAAACACAAAGTAGTAGGTTACGTATGATAAATTCTCAGATATACTGCTTCTCCAGATTTCAGTATAATAAAGACGTACATCTTTTCCATATCTGTATTGCACACTGAGACAGCACAGTAAAATACATAGCTCAGTCAACTCAGTCCTTATTTGAAAAGAACTTTTTCCAACTTCAGTAGGAATTTGCTTGAGTAAAGGCTACAAGTGCTGCCATTATACTTAGCTAATCTTCTGTCCCACTAAATTAAAACTAGCAGAAGTGATTCTGAATAGCAAGATTATTAGCTTTTTTCCAAAATAAAGGCTTTAATTTAGAAAAGGAGGAGACATGCCAAAAAAAGTACTACTTCTTTTTCTAATCTTTTTGCTGGACTGACCAAAACCTGAATGCTATAGTCAAGAAAATCACTGCAGGGCTGATAAAGGCTCAGAGATTACAGGCCAGGTTCAGATTCATCCTGTATTACTTTAAACATGTGGAGTAGTCCCTATCCTTACTGGAAAGGAGACCTGGGCGTCTCCAGAGGGCTACTAAGTTCTCAGGTGAGCCGCATTTCTCTTGAGATGATTTCTCTTGAGATGATTCTCACTCACCACTGGTTGAAAGAGTCAGCTCACAACAACGGAGCTCACGCTTAGGTGCCTGCGGTTAGGTAGGATGAATCCAAGCCTCGGCAGCCCGTTCTCGTGACTTGCTCGTCTCCTGCTTCCACTAGTAGGAATGAAGTGTATGGAACAGACTACTTAAATTGCCTACTCAGGTCTAGGGATACTTAAGATAGGTTCAGGGTGTTCCCTCTTGAGACCAATTATTCAGTGATAAAATAAATTAAATGATAACTAAACATAAATACAGATATTTATTTCCACCAAGAGAAACAACTAGCTTTCCAGTTCTAACACAAATATACATATTTCCCTTTCCACTTACCCAAAGACACAATGAGTGTGTGCTTTAGAAATCGAATGGCTGCTTTATTTACCTGCTATGCACTGGCATCACTGCTTTGGAAGCAGTTAGGTATGGTTTGGAGTTAGTACTTGCTATGAACAAATAACGGAGTAGCTGGACACACAGCATGTCCTTGGCATGTGTAAGTCTCACATGCATAGTTTTTTTTAATGCATAGACCCTTTTACTCCCTTTTTGCCTACTGTCTCACTGTGGACTGAGTCCATAAAAGCCAACAGTGACCAGTGTGCCTCACGGTTCCCCCGTAGCACTGAGCCAGCAGCCTACTCCAGGGTACAGTTTCCTCGAAGTCCCACAGGTCCTGCTTGGGAAGTACTGGAAAGGCTAGCATGCGTTACCAGCCTCCAGCCCACAGCGGTTGCCCCTTGTGGGTGCCAGTAGATTCCACAGAAAGGATCTCACTGACACCCCAGCCATTCAGCTCCTTTGAAATGGCCGGATGCTGAGAACCATACCTGCTGTGATCCCTTTAGATTGGATTTAAGTCTCCTGAATATACAATTTGCCTGATCTGTTCATAAAATGACCTCAGAAAGGTTGCATTTCTGTACACGTCTGCAGGAAGATGCATTTTCACAGCACACTTCAGCTTTGGTGTTCTCCCACAGCACTGTACTGTTTTATCTTCCTCCTGTGGAAGGAGATGCAGGAACAGCCAAATGCTGACTGTGATCTAAATGAATCTTTTGCTGATGGCTGGACTCTGCCACTCCTTTTCAGTGCAGAATTAAACCAGACTATGGGGCTATTTTCTTTCCTCTACAACCTGATAATTCATTTTCTCTTATAAACTGAGTTAAACTGCTCTTCAAAGAGCTGTATCAGTTTCTGTGAAATCAACTACAATTTTAGAACATTTTTTTAGCAGGAACAGGTAAGGTCCCATTTTTCCCAGTAGAGCCTGGGGGCCTAATTTACGGAAGCTGACATATTCTTCACATTGTAAGTGAAGATGTACTGAAGTGAAGAAGAACTGAAATAAGCTTAAACTGACTCGTTTCCTCTGGATTTTTTTTCCAAAAGTGATTTAAAATAGTTGTGAAAATGAAGTCAGCTGCACAGATATTGTTTCCTTAAACTCTGCTGCTGGCGTATCACTAATACTTTGTTACTCTGAAACCAGCTTCATAATTGTTAATACTGTCTTAAATATGTCTTCAGATCTTATATTCCCAACAACAACAAAAAAAGAAGAAACAGAAACTGATTTTTCTCCTTAGAAATCATTAGAACATTTAAACAAATTTAACAAAGGTAGGTCCACATTCTATTTCATAGCGAACAATGCCAAGAAGCAACTTTGAAGCAGGACAAAAGAGCGCTGTGTCAGAAAACAGATCTACAGAAGGGTATTCACCCTTCACCAAACAAGAAGATTCCTCAAATTTGGTAAAAGCAAAAGAACGGAGCTGGAAAGCTGGACAGCAGTCCAACAAAAACCTTTTAAAGGCAAAAATAAATTTAAAAAAAAAAGCCTCCCACTGACTTTCAGCAGTCTCTCAGTGACTGCAAAGGAGAGGTTAGACTGTTAGTCACTCACTCCTTTGATGTCAGTACAAAGCAAATGAGTATAGGACAATAGAAGCGTGGTATCAAGATGTGGCATCACTGGAATTACACAGCCTCATTTAGCATGTAAACTTCACAAAATGTCTAATGAATGCCCCTTCCTCGGTACTTCTCTTCCACTGCAATATTGCACCGCTTTGCCTTTTTTACCCACTTTTATAAAAGAGTTGAATCTAATAAAGGAAAACTTAAATTTTAAAAAAGTTCATTATAAAAATTTATCATATAAAAATGCGAAACCCCCTAAGCCATATATACAAAATGCATCAGATTTATGAAAATAACTGGACCCAATTATATAACAAAACAATTTTATACACAAAGGTACAAGATTGCGTTCAAATTAATACAAAAAAGTAAAAAAACCCTTCAAAATTTCTGGTTCATAGAAGATCTGTTTCTTTTAAATTTACAGGTATATAAAACAGTATCAAATTGTCTCATATTAGCCACCATTTCATGGGAAACACTCACTGGTTCAGAGAGTATTTCCAAACATCACCGGTGAGCACCATACTTTGCAGACCAGTCAACACGCCCGTGGATCGGCTGAGCTGGTGGTGGGAGAGGCATTAACCTTGGTGTGCTTTTTGTAGGTGAATTGAACGACGGCTGTCCAAGATGGGGTTTTACTGACTTCAGAGAAGCATAATCTAAGGGACAAAAGAAAATGCCATGAGATAAAGGTTCAGTGAGTAGCTGTCCACATTGAACAGCAACTGGATGCAGGTCCAGATCCTTATTTCTTCAGGAAATAAGCCTCCTTTTTTAATAGAATTTGCTGATGTGAAACAATAGTGGATCCAATCCCTAATACCAGACAAGGAGTATTTATATCATTGATTTGACAAGTATGAATTCTGTGCCAGCTCTCACACCAACCTCTAGGTCCCATTGAAATATGCTGTAGATGAAACCACATATTTCACAAACGAAGTAAAAATAAACCAAATCCTTCTCCATACGAAGTTCTGCAAGGTTACAAACTGTAGTTCCAGTCAGTCAAATATTTACAAATAAAGTAAAGCAAAGATATGTAGTTCAGTGCTGCATATATACTGCATTATCAGAGTAATGAGCAAGGGAGCAAGACAACTTTGGTACTATACTTACTAGAAGATGGATCCACAACTGGTGCTAACTGAACCCTCTGCCCAGCAGAGCCTACTTCCTTCTTCAGAAATGAAGGGATATAACCACTTGATCCGATGGGCCCTGAAAGAAATGGCAAGGAACACTTGAGCTCAACACAATGGATCTCCCATACTATCATGACAAAGGTGTGCATTGATGGGTCATATTCAAGATGAAGCCTGATCACGGACTGATGAAAAGAACAACTTCATTGAAGACACTAGAAACCCACAGATCCTATATATACCTGCATTCAGGAGACTGTCAGCATCAGACTGCATTACAGATGAATGGAAAACAGGTACAAACTGTACTCTTAGAAGGGCAATTTCTCAAAGCTTTCAAAATTTAGCATTTCAGTTGGAATTATTTTGTTTGACTTTCAGCAACTGGGTCCTATGAATATTCTCACTCTTGATTTCTATGCAGCGAGTCTGGGGCTCTGGTGCTACACAAAGCTCTTACGGAAGCCAGTAAGAGTGCAACTTAATAAACCGGGACAGATTCATGTTCCAAATTTGGAAAGTCAGCTACAAAACTTGTCCCTAAGATGAGCAGGAACAGATCTGACTGACCTGTAGGATAAGCCGTAGAAATTGGAACAAAAATAGTTATAAATAAAACAGTCTAGAGTCATAGTGCAGATGGACACTAAATAAGTTAGCATGCACAGATCAGATCCATTGCACATATGCCTATAATGTGCTAGAGCAGTTGAGCAGTGGCAAAGCATATTGTGGGAAATGATGGTAATAAGTAAAAGAGGGAAAAATCTAATGATATCCTATGCAGCTATGAAAGAAACAAAAACTTGTAGAAGAGCCAGGAAGGAGACATGTGCTACATATATAAAGGTTCTCATGTAGTTTAGCCATTTACAACGTCCTCCCATCTTGAATCTTTAAAGAACAATTTTCTGATTAAATTACATCCAAAATTTTAAGTTTTTTATTTTTTTAAACCAGAGTTTCTAAAGGCCCAAAATGTTTGTTTGGGCCAAGATTCAACAGAAATTTTCTCAATCAAACACTTTCATAACAACATATGCAAAACAAGTACTGTACTGCAGAACTGTAACATCACATGAAAACCTGAAGCCAAGAAAGATTTAGAGAGGGAATACATAGATACAATCTAGAAACATCAACATGTTTAAGTATATCTGGTAAAATCTAATGTAAAAATCTACAAATTAATTACTTCAAATCAAATAATAGGGATTAAATACCTGAAATACCAAATGCCCCAAAAACCTGAAGAAGAAAAATTGAAGAGTTTTGCTTTTTGTCTGATTTTTGTAAAGCTACAATTATTTCACTACTTTAAGCAGCATCAATTAAAAGACATGATGATAGATGATAGATTTTATTTGCTTTATTCACATAACAAGAGTGGTGTGTATGGCCAGTTCAATTTAGACCAACCTTCTCCTCTATGACAGTCATTTATGCACCAGCTGGGCTAAAATAATTTGGAAACGTGAAAATATGACTTACAAAAACTGGCGAGGGAAACTGAAGGCAAGATGAAGTATTTCAGGCTAAACAGACCTAAGCCGTCCAACCTTCTATGCATGTGGTACTTCAAACCAGACTTTCAGGGATTCATTAGAAGAAATTACTATGTTTCAGTTTAAGGTAGTCTCCAAATCCAAGGAACAGTGCTCATAACTGATTTTGACAGAAAGAACAAACACGGTAGCAAATATCTTCGGAGCTGACAGTGTATTAGAAATGGTGATCCCAAAATATAGCTGTCTGGGATTGCAGAGACATCTTTTCTCAGAGTATTAGGCACAGTTTCTTACCTGAATTCATCCTGTTAATACTTCCTCCCAAACCGGAAGCTTTCCCAGGCAAACCAGAACCGGGCCAGGGATTAGATGGAACAGACTCTTTGTTTGAAGTGGAGACTATGCTATTCCTCGTGCTTATTCCTATTGTAAAAATGCAAAAATTACCACACTGAAATCTCTGTTGTTACACAGGCTTGCATTCATTCCATCTGATGCAGAATCTTAGAGCAGACGTCCAGTTCAGTGAACTTAACCAAAACCTTTTCACTCTTAACATGCCTCTGGGTTACTTCCCATCCTCTCATACGGGAATGCTATGAGTAGCCATAGGCCCTAATCCTGCGAAGGTAATAGTGCAAGTAGTTCCATTACATCAATGGCTGCTTATGTCAAGGGACAGGATCCTTACATCAAGGCCACAAATATTCTCAAGTCACAGAAGGCGAACCTTGCTACGTAAATGAAATCTATGCTTCGTATCAAACACGGCATTTTACAGCTTTTAGCCTCACAGTGACAAGATAACCTGAGAGTTAATAATGGTAGATTACATTTCTCATAGTAGTGTACTCTCCTTTGGTCTATCTACTGAAACCACAGATTGTGCGAACAGTTTGCAGTAGAGTTCATATGTCACATATTATTTGTATTTAATATACATCCCATATTTAAGCAGGGTATACCTAACATGCAAGGATGTGCTCACAATTTATGGTAAAGCAAAAGCAGGCTTGGGATCAATGTGTTTTACAACCTCCTCTAGTAACACAACTTTTAGCCACCAAAACTCTACTTAAGTGATCCAATTTGAAAGTCATTGAAATTAACTGTTTCAGGAAAAAAGACTGAGTTTATCATCACAATATATTCTAGTTTACTTAAATAATTTTGAAGTGTTAGTACTACAAGTGAATGAACAGCTAACACTGCCTTTACAAACAGAAATTATGAAAGAGGATACATTTATATTCAGCTCATTTTAAATACAGGCAGAAATGCTGTCACCTCCTGTACTTCATCCTGCCCCAGTGCTGGTCTCAGTATAGCAGAGGTTAACATGAAGACAGCATGCAATTCCTCTATAGAGACATGGATTTGCATTCTATTTAACTCCAAGATACAGCAAAGCATATTCCCACTATTAGTTAGCTTCTATTGTTCATGGTATTATATACTCATGAGGTAAACGTAGGGCACTTTCTTTTCCAGTCTAGAAGACCAGTCTTATCCTTCTTAGGGAAACAGGGACTAGCTTGGCACATCAACAGACATTTTCTAACATACTTCAAAGTATAAAAGAGTATCCAGCAGGAGGAAGAAGTACCAACAATCCCGTCCCCTTTTCTTGTAAGGATTTATCTCAGTTGTTAGACTGCTCGAATGTAGTTTGTATCATGGCCATCTACATCAGCAAAGCTCTTGCTCTCCTCATTTTCTTTAAGCAGTGGCCACCCTCCGCAAGCTCAAAGGATAAAGCCTAATGTACCAATGACTACTTCATACTGCTGTTGGAATTACAGGAAGAAAAAGAAATAAGTATTTTTTACTAACCAGGTAGATACCTAGAATGTCTCAAGTAGTGCTGCTTTGCTGCAGAAACTCGCAATGTGGGAGTGTCTTGCCGTGGAAAGGTCGCATGGGAAGGTGCACTGCTGCCAGAGCCTACAGCATCTGAAGGCTTCAGGTCCAAAATGTTTTCAAATCTACAACCCAAAAATTGCTACACTTAGTCCAATTCTTATAGCGTATGTTTATCCACAGTTGGCCTTCTCACCTCCATCCCATCTCCAGGAATCATTTCCTCATACTGTGTTTGCTACAGCATAAACATACAGACAACAGGGAATATTTTCAGCCTGATGCCATACAAGTGCCCATGAAAATCAGATTTGCTCTTCTAGTTCCCTTACATATTGCTTTTAAAGTTTTTATAAATCACTCAGTAAGTTTTTCTCTACTGTGTATGATCCATGAAAACCGCAGCTTAGAGTCACCCAAAACAGTTTATATGCGTAGAATATGTCAAAATGGTTCATATGTGAAATAGAAAGTATATATTCAAAGATTAACTTGGCAAGACTTAAATTAAGCATCATTTTCAGTGGGGAAAAACGCAATTGTATAGAAGGGTGCACTGTCCATCAAAAAATATGTTGCAGTTCAAAGGTCAGCATTCAACAAGCAGCCAAGGCAATGCAGGAGACAGACAAGCTGTGTGTCCTTTACTGGCCTGGATAGATGTTTCTAGATCCATAGAAAGCATAAAGAGCAACATTATGAAAAAAGAGGCGAAGCTTGAGGATGTAAGACCAAATAGCACATGAACATAAAAGAAACGAACTTACCTACAAAGAGTTTCATCACTCTGCCTCTTCTTGTTTTTCAAGTCCATCCTCGTGATGGAAGAGCTGAAATCAAGGTCTTCCAAGTCATCCCAGTCTTCAGAACTCTTCACTGTTCTAGCAAGATGTCCCCATCTTCGCCTAGTTTTTGGTTTAAGTTCACCATTTATATTCTCAGTCCCAGCAGATGTTTTCTGTTATAAAGATTGAAAAGAAACAAACCCACGCACTTACATCATAAACCAGGTGACAGGAACGAAGTGGACTTTTTTTTCCTGTCTCAAAGAGAAACAGTGGTAGTAGAGTTGTAACAACAGAATCCTAATCTTTCATTAAACGTGCTAAGAACAAAATCTGTAGCCTGTAGACATTATTACCTACCTTCTGCATTTCATCCTGTAATAAAGTATCTTCCACTGACAGAAAAATAAATTTCTTAGGTCTCAATTTCAATTCTATTTATATTTCACTATACACCTCCCAAACAATTACCTCACACTCAGTTTTTATTTCTTGACCCATCTTGGGAATACAAAACTGCATGCATGTTCATGTTTCCACAAGCCTGTGCCTAGACATTTATAAAATGTGTTTTTCTTGCGGGATACCATAGGTACAAATTTGTGTCTCTTCAGCCATTTAAGCTCATCAGTACATTTCAACCTTGTGCAACTTTTAAGTCGCCAGTACAGACTCCACTTAAGACCCATCTCTTAGCAGCAGCTAAGAATCTTATGAATCCAGTCTCTTCGTATAATCAACAGAAATGGTAGGTTCTTATGCTGAAAGAAGAATCTGTTGTTTTGCATGGCCATTATAGAAGCCCAAAGGGACTATTATTCTCAGTCACATAAATTGGATGCCTTAAATGGATGAAGGCAATAGCCCCCCTCCCCCTCATTTCGATACTATTTAGCTTAATACTTTTCTCTCTGGCATCAATCTCATTAATATTCTGACCACTGTACATCCTTTTTACTCATATGAAATCACAGTGTCATCCTTTAAGTGGTGCTTTACAACAAAGGGAAGCATGGCTTTCAAATGAGAAATTGACTTGCGTGTTTTATAGCAATTGGATTTAGATTTCAACAAAGTAACTTCCAGTTTCTAGCTGAAAGTTATAACTATTCTTTATTCCCATTTCCTGTCCTTTTAGTAAAGTGTCAGAACCTTGAAAGAGAACAAGAAAAAGAAACATCATTACGGAAAAGTAAGGCAGTATATCAGGAAGTGTATCTTATGCTAGATGGACCTTTACCTGCTGAGGAACCTTATTGTGAATTGCAGGCAGAAGAATCTGGTTAGACTTGTCCTCCTGTAAGTAGTTACTGTGGTCAACCCCTGAGTTGTCTGTCTTATATGGGTATACCAAGTGTTGAGAAGACTGGCTTTGTTGAAAAGGCCTTGACGAAATGCGGGCGTGAGGTTTCGGAGGGGGTTGTGCTGGAGGGACAGGCTTAATATGCAGAGACTGTTTATTATGTAGTTCCTTTTGCTTCCCCAGTTCCTGAACGCCCAGGGCATGCCCAACCTGGAAGTATGGATACCGAAGTGCCTAAAACATAATGAAGATGTTAGGATCCAACTCAGGAAACCAAAGTTTTTAACTCACCCTAGCCCTATGTGACAGTACAAATTTAATTTCCTTTTTTCTGGGGTGGGAAACAGCGGAAGACGCATCTCTCAACACTAGATTCTAGTGAGCACAATCCACTTCAGAATAATGCTGCAATAGTAGGAAAGTTTCAAACAGATACCAAGTTACCAAATTCTCTGCGGACTTGCACAAAAGGAAAAGGTTCTGCATAAGTAAGATACTTAACCAGGTATATGGCATCTAGAGGTACGTTTCATTATGTGCTGTCTCTTCATGTGTGTGCACGCATGTACATGTGCAAACACATGCACACCTGCCATCACAGATTCAGCCATCAAGACCTGAATGACCCCAGAGACATCCCATTTCTTCCATTCTCCAGTTCCAAGACTGAATCAAGTGAAAGAAATATAATCCTTAAGAAAATTAGCCTCTCTCTTTTTTGGAAGACATGTTGGTATAAATATCTTTATCCTGCCTTACAAGTAATTAAGGAGTTGACAGTAAAGGCAATTCATCTCTGCCCATCTTGCTGTTTCAGGTATACTAATGTTCCCCTCCCGAAGACCTCTCACTGCAAAAAGCTTCTAAAAGCTCAGATTCCTCACCATATTTGTACCTTACGGTAAAACATTTGTTAATGGCTCTTAATACCAAGTTATAGTCAGTATTTTTTGCTTTTCATTACTATGAGAGTTTTTCATCTATTTTACTTTTTCACTGCTTTAATTAGCTTTAAAGCTTTTTATTACAATTTGTACCGAAGGTCTGATATAATCACAAAGGTTCAGCTATGGTCCTATTGAAGTCAAGTCAGATCCGAACCCAGAATCACATGTTTGTCAAAAGGTGCCCTGCTCATTTCATTAGTTGGGTACTACCACTACACTACTGATATCCGAAATCAGTGACTACTGTCAACAACACCAACTGGACCATTGTGCAATACTGATGACTTGGGCTATGCTTATGAGCAGGATGTTGGGACATATCTACAGTCCAATTGAGCTGAGACTGCCCTGCAAACTGCCTTGCATAAGCTAGCTTTATCCAGGCAACACTGGCTGGATGAGCAGACAGTGAGGTGGATTGAAAGCTGGCTGACTGGCCAGGCCCAGAGGGTGGTGATCAGTGGAACAAAGTCTGGTTGGAGGCCAGCAGGTATCGGTGTACACCAGAAGTCAATATTGGGGCAGATACTGTTCAACATCTCCATTAATGATGTCGACGGTGGTGCAGAGTGCACCCTCAGCGCAAGTTTGCTGATGACACAAAACTGGAAGGAGTGGCCAATACACTAGACGGTCGTGCTGCCATCCAGAGGGACCTCGACAGGCTGGAGAAAGGGTCTGACAGGAACCTCAAGTTCAACGAGGGGAAATACCAAGTCCTGCAGCTGGGGAAGAACAACCCCATGCACCAGTACATGCTGGGGTCAAGCACCTGGAAAGCAGCTTTGCAAAAAAGGACCTGATAGACACCAAGTTGAACATGAGCTACCAATATGCCCTTGCTGCAAATGAGGCTAACGGTACCCTGGGCTGCATAAGCAGGAGTGTTGCCAGCAGGTCGAGGGCAGTGATCTTTCCCCTCTGCTCAGCACTGGTGAGGCCACAACTGGAGTGCTGTGTCCAGTTTTGGGCTCCCCAGCAGAAGAAAGAGGTGGACATAAAGGAGAGAGTCCAGTGAAGGGCCATGAAGATGATTAAGGGAACAGAGCATCTCACATATGAGGAAAGACTAAGAGAGCTGAGACTGTTCAGCCTGGAGAAGATTCAGGGGAATCTTACCAAAGTATGCAAATACCCAAAGGGAAGATGCAAAGAAGATGGAGCGAGGCTCTTTTCAGTGGTGCCCAGTGACAGGACCAGAGGCAATGGGCACAAACTGAAACACAGGAGGTTCTCTCTGAACATCAGGAAACACTTTTTTACTGTCAGGGTGACTGAGCACTGGCACATGTTGCCTAGGGCAGGGCGGCTGGACCAGATGACCTCCAGAAGCCCCTTCCAACCTCAACCATTCCGTGACTCTGTGGCGCCTATCAATAGCAATGAAAGAACGGCATCACAGCCTTCAGCCATACATCCTACCTTCACTCTGCTGCTATTCACAGTGACTGGATTATACTTAATTCAGGTGTACTTATACACACTGCAGTCACACATTTGATCATTGAGCGCACACCCCCTGCAGTTGACGTTGCATGCAAAAGATTGATTACTCTCTTTTAAATACTCCCCTTTCTCTTGCAAATTGTTCTTGGCTTCTGCTCTTCCCCCTCCTAAGAACTGCACCCCTGAGCAACCGTTAAACGACTGTCTATAAAAGGTGTCTTGCAGTGAAAGGAAGCATCATATGCAGATGTGAGAAAAAGAAAACAAAACCAAACCTGACTAGCTGTTGGCCGCTTTTTGGGGTCCCACTGCAGCATGTCTCTCATGAGCTGCACCGCTTCACTGCTAGCATTAGGTATGAGGGTTTTTAGGTTGTTAGGTACACACTGAGGCCAGCGAAAATTCATAGAGGCTGAAAGCTGGTAGCCTTCAGGCCAGTCGTTCTGGAAGAATGAGATTTCCAATCACAAACAAAATTCAGCTGTAAAATATCATAGTGCCTAAGTAGACTAGCATATATTCTCCTACCAGTAACAGACTGTGTCCAGCTTACTCTAGACTATATATAAAGATTTCACTAGAAATTTTCATCTCAAACCTCTGGTGAGAGGTAAGTCTTGCTTTACATCCGACCAAGTCAAAGGCACAAATGGAATGAGGAGATAGGAGTCCTGCCATGATTCCAATTTCTAGCCTCTTAAATCATAGGTTTATACGCAATACGCAAAAGAAAACGAAATTTCCTTACCTAATGAAATCACAGTCTAATGACTTTGTTTGCTCTTCAAGGGTCTATTTCTTACCCTCTAAATGTCACGTTTTATAGCATAATTACATAATGCTTATTTCACAGAAAATAAGTTTTAATTTAGCCTACTACATCTGAGATCAATACCATACAATAGCAGTAAGCGTGAAAATTGATTATTTTTATGCTTACTGCTATTGTGCCATTCTGTATTGTAGAACACCTCTAGTATTATTGCAGTGTGGAATGTCACTTTAGCTACCTTCTTTGGCGTCCCCAAGACTTGGCAAATTTTGAATATAGTATCAATTTCACTGGCGCCTGGGAAGAGCGGCCTTAGAGTGTAAACTTCTGCCATTATACAACCAACAGCCCAAATATCTATTGGAGAACTATAGCTGGTGGATCTCAGAAGTACTTCAGGAGCCCTGTACCTGTAAGAGAGAGAAAAAAAAAAGAAACAAATCCCAACAATCAACACAATTCAAACAGACATACATGAAACCATTCAGCTCTTCATTCTTTTCTGTTAAGAGCAAACATCCCTTAAAAAGCTCCTATCCCCTCCTATCCTATACATAAGACTTCACTTTTTTGTAGAATGAAGAATTAAAACCTACATAAGCTCTTGTAAGCTCTCTTATGCCTTCCTGACATGCAGCAATCCCAGCATGTTCCACCTGCCTTATCAGGCTCCCTCTTTGTTCCTGTGCTGCTGTCATCTGTAAACTGTCTTGCACTAACAGAAGCTTTCCGAATTATGCCAAGCTTAAATAAACTTTCATAAATAAGAGGCATCAAAAGTGGTATTACACTTCAGCACAAATTTAATACTTTACTTCTTTAAAGGCTTGATTATAGTTTCACACAATGTAGGCGAATACTAGCACTTACCATCTTGTGGATACATAATCGGTGTAAGGAGGTCTAGATCGGATTTCTCGGGCTAAGCCAAAGTCTGCTATTTTCACAAGTTCTGGTCCCATGCAAAGGAGGTTTTCAGGTTTCAAGTCTCTGTGAAAGAACCCTAAAATTCAAATGAAATATTGATGTGTATTGCAATGCCACCCCCAGCTGTAGCCTTCATCTTCCACCTGGATTGTTTTGCTTCAGTTCTTATTGCTGAAGCTTGAATAGCACAACAAAGAGTTCAAAGTCTTATGTGATCAACAGAGCTAGTCAGTATAACGGTTGTTCAGTCAGACTGTGAAAAACGGTATACACAAGTTGACTATCTTGTAACAATTCAGAGTATTCAGTCAGATAACTCCCTTTCAGGTGACACTTCTTTAACGTAAAATTTACACCATTTTAATGTTTCATTCTAATTGTGTTGGAAACTGTGCAATGAAGACATCAAAAAAATTGCTTCAGAAGTTCTTTTAAACAGAATACAAATTAAAACATGAGGTAATTTTTTGCACTTTGAAACTTATTTTTAAATCTGAGAACATAATAATCTGCAAGCACTCAGTTACTCATCACCCTATCAGACAGAGGATCTTGGCGTATTTTTTTAGTGCTCTCTGCATTCAGCAAAACTTGATCGCAAATGAGCATTTGGCAAGAGCTCTTTCAATACAAATGAGAGAAGAGGGCTAGAATATTACTGACTACTGTCTCTGAAATTTGCTTCCATCCTTAGTCTGCAAAACTTATCCTTATGCTTCTTTCTTGCAGGCATCTGAGACCACTGTTTCCTATATACAGCTCCCTCTGTAGTACCGTACTAGAGCTCTATGACCTCCTTTTCAGAGACCTTCCTACATGCTTTTTTTTTCCCATGGCCTTGAATATGCTCCCACAGAGAACAGAATAAATATTGACATAGGATGTGTCTACATTGCCCAGTATAACTATATTAACTTTTGTTTGTTAGATTAACGCATGACAGCATTGAAGACAGTGCTGTAGATTTCTACCAACCAGCAGATTACGTCCTTCCTAGGGATATTAAGTAGATGTTCTGGTGCCGGCTTGAACTACTGCCTCTTTATGGAAGGTACCAGACAGAGCAATCAAGGTTGTTTTTAGCATTTAGTACAATCACTTCTGTATTTTGCTGCACAGAAATGCAATGCAGCAACAGAATGCCGTTGAGGCAATTTATTTCATGGCAAACTTGTAAAAAGAACAATCGATTGTGTATTCAAATATGAAAAGATGCTTAGAGTTTGGATGGACAAAGAACATAGAAAGTTTGCTTGACAGCATTTCTATGCCATACAGGAGCAGAATAGAGAAATAAAGAGAGGGGAAAAAAATTCATGTGATTTTTCCAAAACAAGCCTCTCACTTCCAGGACTTTGGCCACTGATGCTAGTTCTCTTCCGATAACCCTGAGAGCTGATCAGCAAATACACTACAGTGTATTTAGCAGGCAGAATTGCAGAGGGCAGCAAAACATGGTGAGGAAGTTATCATTAAAATAAGTAATTTTTTTTATCAGTTAAGTGCGTCTTGTCACTACTGGCTGTTACATGAGCTTTAGCTTTTATCATTATTGTAAAAATTAGTTGGAAGGCAATGAAAGCTGTTTGTCACTCACACTTTATTACTAAGTGTATGTTACAGAGAATGTGCGTTTTATTCAGGTATCTGTGTGTACCTTGAGAAAAGAGTAATTTTTCCTTTATTTTCAGTCCCAGGAGACCTCTAAATCTATCAAGAAATGTGCCCATTAACATCAGATGAGTTTTAGAAAGTGGTCAGCTGCCAGTTTGAGAAAGTAGAAATCTACAGAAAAGCAACTGAGCAAACATTAAGACTAAAATATCAGGCAACCATAAAATATGGATATTTTCAGTAATCTGAATCTCTCAGGTAGTGTCATTCTTTTGATCACTCCCTTTACTAAAGTTAGTAATGTAATTGTTAGTGTATTGATTAAAAAACTTACACAGACATTAACTTGCTCTAATTCAAAATGTTTACAGCTAAAACAAAACTTACCATGCTTATGGATAAATGCAAGCCCTTGCAGGATCTGATACATAATATTCCTAACTGTAGATTCAGGAAACAGTTTGTTTCTGTGGGATAAATGAAAAGAGAAGAATTAAATATTAATTGTTAAGTTCACACATTAGCTTACGCTATCTAATGAACCAAAGATAAAAGGTAACAATGACAATAAAACTGCTAGATATATTTTAAGCACTCTCATGTAGTTTATTTCTCCAATAAAATTTACACAGTATTTGCACAACTTCCATATTACGTTATATTAAGACTATGTGACATCATGTTAAGACTATGTGGGACAGTGAATTAAAAAAGGGAAAAAAAGAAAAGGAAAAAAAAAAAAAAGAAAATTGGCCAAACTGAACAAACCTTAACATGTGCAGGTCATGAGGCACGTTCCTCAAGACAGCCAGGGTTCATGTTAACTTAGTGCTTTTCATGTACAGTTTCTTCTGGCCTCTCTTCCTGAGCATATACAAGCCATACTTTTGACTTTCCCTTGTTATTACCTAACAGTTGACGTGCTACTTCCTTCTCTTCGGTTATCTGAAAAAAGTCTCATCTGCTACCACTGAAAACAAGCAGCTCTTCTCCTCGTAATATTCAGGAGAGAAGATCAGCCATGGCAGGCTGTTTAATGATAGCCCCTCTTTCCAAGAGAGGATTCTGACCAAACAGCTCTGCACCAGCTGCCTCTGCGCAATTACCTCTGACAATTTTACTCAGAAAGAGCCTAACAGTGAATGAAGAAGATGGTCTAGGCCTCATTCAATTTCCTGAGCTTGATTCCTCTCAAAAAAACTGACCATCACATATTTCAGAAGTGAGATCAGCAACTAGAGTCAGCTTTTCATATTTGCTTGCTTATTTTTTTAATTACAGCAGAGAGAGAGTTGTATTTCCTCTACAGTCCCTTCCAGCAAGACTGGCAATTTTAACTAAGACTTAAGCAAATAAAACATATTCTTAAAGGTTTGATTTATACAATGTCTAACCAGTCCAAGGCCTAGCTAAACCATAGAGAATATGATGTGCAGCACTTTTACAGACATTTGCCCTTTTTGTTTTCATAAGGAGGTAGGATATATCAGGCATTTCCAAGAAATTCCTAAAGATAATTGGTTTGTATGTTATGCACTTGAACCATTTTCTCAAGGTTCATCATTTCATATAATTAAAAATCAGCATCCATGTATATGTGCCCAATTTAGTTAAAGTTGTTCTATACCTGTGCACACATAGTAAGTATTTTTATGCTTAAAAAGGTATTTAATGTAGTATTCACAGAGATATGTTATAACCTATAACTTTGTTAAATCAAGTAAGATTACTGTCATCCCCCAGGCTGATTCTATGGTCCATAGAGAGAAAATGACCTCCTCAGAGAAAAATTCAAAGCAGGGAGCTATTTTGCCCCAAATTATCCTCTAGAGGATGCTATCATGGCCCAAAGGTTAAAATTAAGACTTTATTAATGCTCCGCAAATATCAAAAAGCTAGATTTTACTGAGAATGCTGACATATAAAATAGGCAGTCTTTGGACATGTCAGTTCAAATTGCAAGGAAAAAAAAAATTCCCAGAAGCAATCCAGAATTTGACCCCTCGTTATCATTTCAACCACTTTTTATTTATTCATTTATTTGAAGAAGCCATAACAGAAGAGGTGGTGATACCACCCTCTAATAGATAAAGCATTGCTTGTTGAGTACTTACCTTGAAATCAAAAGCTCTAGGTTCAATGCCTCCTCACTGTGAGGGATGTCAAAGGCCCACAGTTCCTAACTCTCAAAAGAGTGCCCTACTTATCTGCCAGGCTAATCTGGGAAGAAACACTGGAAACTCTCACTAAACTGTTTGGGATATGCTCAAAGGTGACAGCCACAGCTCCTATTGCAGCACACAGCTTTAAGCCGTAGTGACATAAGCCTAAACAAATGATCCAAAGTCCTTTGAAAAGTAACAGGGGTGTAAAAAGCACATTACGCAAGTAATTAATTTATATCAGGAATGGGTGATGCTGTTACATACCTTTCTTTCATTAACTGATAAAGATTTTCCTTCATGTATTCAAACACAAAATAAAGATGATCATTTTCCCTGATAACTTCTTTCAGCTTTACTACATTGGCATGGTTTAATTTCTTCAAAGA
This sequence comes from Calonectris borealis, assembly GCF_964195595.1. Lineage (NCBI taxonomy): Eukaryota > Metazoa > Chordata > Aves > Procellariiformes > Procellariidae > Calonectris > Calonectris borealis. The sequence goes on from NC_134314.1 coordinate 26,898,434, forward strand.
CTAGAAACAGAAAATATAAACAGGATTTTACAAGGGTCTTACTCTAATGAAAAAACTATTCCACTGATGCAGAAGACTTGGCTTCAAAAATTCTTCAATATTTTAAATAATCAGACAACTCTGAAAACAAAGACCAGATCTCCAAGTATTACCAGATACATATACAGTATACCTATCAATTTAATGTGCTGGTCATTCAAAAACCAGCTATCTGGCATCACAGTAGGCACCAGAACAATTGCATTTTCTCTGTAAGTAACTTCCTACTGGCAGAATTCACAATCTTCTTGTACTTGCACTGGCAACAGTCAGGTTAGACTCGGCCCTCAATATAACCCTAGCAATTCTTCCTTGGTATTGTGGATTAACCCTGGTGGGCAGCTGAGCTTGCTCATCCGCCGCAGTGGGATGGGGAAGAGAATCGGAAGGGCAGAAAGTGAGAAAACTCATGGATTGAGATAGAGACAGTTGAATAAGTAAAGCAAAAGCTGCGCACGCAAGCAAAGCAAAACAAGGAATTAATTTACTACTTCCCATCGGCAGGCAGGTGTTCAGCCATCTCCAGGAAAGCAGAGCTTCATCACGCATAATGGTTACTTGGGGAGACAAACGCCATCACTCCGAACGTCCCCCCCTTCCTTCTTATTCCCCCAGCTTTTACTGCTGAGCACAATTTCGTATGGAATATCCCTTTGGTCAGCTGGGGTCAGCTGTCCTGGCTGTGTCCCCTCCCAGCCTCTTGCCCAGCCTCAGCCTACTCGCTGGTGGGAAAGCATAAGAAGCAGAGAAGGCTTGAGGTTGTGCAGGCACTGCTCAGCAGTAACTAAAACTGTGTTATCAACACTGTTTTGGTCACAAATCCAAAACATATACCCATACAAGCTGCTACGAAGAAAATTAACTCTATCCCAGCCAAAACTAGCATACTTGGGTCTTCATTCTCCCTTCTTTTTAGATTTTCAGTGTATTCTACATTCATTCTTGTAGCAACACAGTACCAATATGTGGTACTGTAAGAAAAGTGACCTAGGTTTTCTGTGTGTTTGCAACAGTGATAGCAAGGACTAGAAATGAAGGGAGGTCCTTAGAACATACCCCTAAAGCTTTGCTGGTGTCAGAATCTCACACTAAATGTCTGTCCCCAACCCAGCTATCCAGAAACTACTGCATGTACTGAGCAAAGGGCATGTGTTCTCAAGCTCTGAAAAACAAACATCAATCAACTCCAGGTTGTGTGATAGGAAAGCTCTCTCACTCACCACTCACTGCAAGGAGGAAGCATCTCTCTACAACCAAATGATTTTTTGTAAGACTACAGCATTTTAGTAAGAATTTTTGTAAGACTACAGACACCCTGTTCAAATGCAGAGCCAGGAAACAGAACTGTAATGCCATATGCCTCATGTTGGGGGGAGTTTTTGGTAAAAGGGTGGAAAGAATTTGACATTACCCCAGAATTTGACAAGGATTGTCTAATTTAAAGTCAACCATCGAATGAAACAAGTACCTTAACCTCTCGAAGATTCATGCATTCCTCCCAGGAATAAAACTTCCTCTTCATTCTACAGTAGTAGAGGGAAAAAAACGATTAATACATGGTCAACATCAGCTGGTCTTAGACCCGTAAGTCTCATTATGTCTTAACAATTCTGTTCTTCCATCAAAATATAACATGCTATCCCCTTTGTCAAAAAACTTTACATCTCTAGACAAGTTACACTCTAATAGAATTTAAAAGCACTACTGTTACACAGTAATAGTATATCTATCTTGCTGCAAAAATTTCAAAGCCTTCAACAAGTCAGGGCACGCTATTTTTCTTTCCAGTATACAACGTGGTGGAGTCCAGCCGTAAAAAGGACAAGGGTTAGGACAATTATGAACAACTCAGACTCAGTTTTGAAACAAATCTAATGAAGACCAAATTAAATCACTGGGTCTCCAATTTTATCATATTCTTCTTGCTCCTCTTCTCTATAATTTGATTTCTCTGTAATTTCAGTACCTTTCCCCTGTAAGTTCTATTTCTTCATTTTTCAGTGTCCACTGCTCCCCATGTTTCTCCCTCCCTTGCGAGTTGCATCTCTCATGCCAACTGCTTTCCGAATTCTGCCCTTCCTTTCAAGCTTATAACCAACTCTGCTCTAACAGAAACCACTGCGTGGCAGATCTGTTTTCTCCCAAGCCAGAACGTAACTCTGAACATAGTATTTGTGTGTATGGTCCTATTTGTTCACGTGCATTTTGATTGTGACTCAGTTCTTCCACACATGCTTTAGGATGAAAGCTCACATGTACACACGCACACATAGAAGAGCACAGATTAAACTTACAAAAATACCCAACTGCTTAGAGTCTGGATTCAGAGCGAGTTAGGCACCCTTTGAGGATCTGGGTCTTTGACAGACTTTAATAATAATTCAGTATTACTTATTACAGTAGTAAGTTTCCAGTTTGAAATCAGCTCCTATAATTAGAATAGTTTAAGAACTACAAGCCCTTCATTTCGTGAAGGGGTCTGGATTATTTTTTTTTGTTTAAGCAGTGTTTTTGCAGTTACTGTCTTGTGTGTTCAGACACCAGGCCATTTCTGTTCTTAATAATGGATTTGCATTAACACGTAAGCTAAGAGAGTACCATCTTCTGGCTTTTCTGAAATTTTTGAGTTTCTACCATGTTGCAAAATGAAAATTAAAGGTGCCTCTGGCAAGGTTTGTTACAGGAAAAATACCCTCAGCACAGAAGATATAGAAAGTTGCTAATGCCAGCTATTGACTGTTCATACAAAACAGCATTGTACTGAAAGCTCTTTTGACGAGTATGTCCCTGGGTCACGGTCGGTATTTCAGGAAGGTGCCTGCAATGCTTTACAGCTGTCGCTTACCACAACTAGGACAAATCAGCCATTTACAGACTGAGGTCACTGCTGAAGCCGCAGAGAAAATCAAGTGGATTTCTCAAGGAATTTTAAGAAAATCTTAAGCTGTAAAGATCAATACGTAATAGCATATAAAGATACAGATAATGGACAATGAGATCCATTGTGTTAATGATCACTTCAGTATTAACATTACACTGGAAATTAGACCATGAAATGTATGTTCCATAAGCAGCAGGGAAGGGGCTGCAGATTCCAAAGCAGCATTGCAGAATACTCTAAATAATGTACATAATACATGTTTGACTGCACATAGTAGCAGAGCACTGTTACAATAAGCCTATACATCTCACTCTCTTTACCTTCTGCTGGGGCTCTGGAGCAAGGAACTTGAACTTTGCATGCCGCCCCAATACAACTCCAAATACAAATGTTGCGTGGAATGTGAAGTACTCAAACCAGCATGACCAAGTGATGTGGACCATAGAATGGAAAAACCTGGACCATCCACTGTTAAATAACAAATGAAAATACTTACTTTTTAATGGCTATTAGCTCTCCAGATTCAATGCTTCTCCCTAGGAGGACAGAGCCGTAGGTCCCATCACCAAGCTGTCTGATAGTTGTGTACCTATTCATGATGAGGATACTTTAGCTGCAAGCGCATTTCAGTCCTTAGTGTTTCTTGTGTTTCTCCTCCGACTGTAACCAGTTCTTTCTGTGGCAGCATAAATATAGAGCACTCAGGACAGTGTGAACAGTTGCAGGAATCATGTTTTCAAGACTTAGCCTTTGGTCTGAAAGCACAGAACATAATCAGTTTGATTTCTGTACCTTTCCGAGATTGCTTGTTTGCAGGCTCCATTCTCCTCCAAGAGATATTCCTTGTAAACTACACACAAACACTTGTCTTGGTCTCTCACCAGAAAGGGCCAGCCTGTATCTGACGTAACTGGGTATGTTCCCCAAATCCACTCTTACGCTAAAGCTAGAGGTACTTTACAGGAAGCTTTCAGGCAGCCCTAATGGGAGAAACTATTACTAAAAGCAGAGGATAAAGTCTCGTAGCTTGGAGAAAGGTCTGCTATCAGCAAAATGAAGCATTACAGTAGTAGGAGGGAATCTGTTCTAGCCAAATTATGAGACATGTAAGTTGCCATCTCACAAGTCATACTGACATCAGTTAAAACAAACCAATTTCCCAACTTTCTGTAAGGCCCTATGCTAGAAATATAGCCATATGTATTCCCTTAAACAAAGTCTTCAGAGGAAGACTATTATATTCATGTCAGATAAGACCAAACGTACTTCACTACAGTAGCCCTAAGCATGAATCAGTCTCTAGAATTAGTGGCTACATCAGATTATCTATCCGACCTTTTGTCCTGACACTGCATGAACAACAGAATGCTAGATAATAAAGCAAAAAAGTTCTTATTCCCTCATTTAATCTAATTGTTGCCAGTATTTCCTACACTTCAGTTTAGAACAAATGTGATCTATTCTACGTAAATTAACTATACATTTGGAATAAAACAGAATTCCCCTGCAATGAGGGTTTGGTCCCTGCATTCTTTTTTTCTCCAACTCTAAGAGGACAGCAACATTCATGGCTGGTGACTTTTGCCTTCTGTAACCTGCATTTAAACGACATTTCCACAATTTTTTTTGGTAGCAGCCTTAGATCTCTCCTCCATCTTGCCTTCTTTCATAAAGCCAAATTATGATTTTAAAAGTAATGGGATTATGTTGCTTGAACTCTGAATTGACATCAATGCAGAGCCACAATCCCGAAGATGCAAGATGTTGTGAAGATCCTTTGTTTTCAGTCTTCTAAGCCTGTTAGTTCCACTAACACTGATACAGGAACAAACAAACAAAAATTAGGAAATATGATGTTAATATACCTTTTGACAATTTTACACATTGTGTATGAAAAAGAAACAGCATGTCTCTAACACTATCTTAGACGCTGCGTAGTGTCTCAGACAGGCAAGAGGAACTGCCCTCTAGCAGTACCCATTTCTCTCCACACACTACTACAGAGAACCACAACTGAGCACCTGAAATTAGAGACCTAATCCCACATTTTGTACTACTTGCCAACGAACACAGAGCCTGTCCGTAAGAACGGCACTTTGGAGTACCAGTTTCTTTTTGGCTGGTTTTCAGGCTGTGCACCTGTATAGCATGAAACTATGTTTAGGCAATGTTCTGCATCCGGGTTAAAAAGTTTTGGTTACTGCAGCTCCTCAATGACTGGATGGCAACTCAGAAGCCTTGGCTCCCAGGCCTTTATTCAGATCCTTGGTGAAAATTTCAAACAACGACAGAGCCTTGCATGGTCTCCTAGCCTGAAAATGTAGTATTTATTAGTATCCAAACAGATAATTTTATACAGTAACTTCAAATCGAAGCAGATGGGACTTGTGGATTTTTCAGCACATATTCCCCTAATGACAGAGTTCTGAAATTGTAATCATAACAGATGCGATGGCTAACAATTCATGGACCATTATGCTGCCCCTGGCTTACCATTCACAGATCCGTCTCCAAGGGACTGTGACTGCAGAGTGGAGGAGCATCTTTGCCTCACGTTTGATAACCACAGCAAACCAAAAGATGCATAACACTGCTAGGACATGACATTGCTAGTAATAATCACTAATGGCTATCACGGACAGATCGTTTGTCTGATGTCTCTTGAACAGATGAAGTGTTGAACATAAATGCCTATTCCTTACTGGGGATACTAATTTAAGCCCCTCTCCTTTCCACAGCCAATGATTTTCACAAAACTTGTAAGAAATTTTCTCTGTGATTCCAGCTCTGCTGTCGAACGTGATCAAAACAGACAAATGAATTGAAATATTCTGAGGCATAAAGAGGAGGCAAAGAACCTAGAGAGGAAAAAACAGTCAGAAAATACAGATTTAAATGAGCAATGCATGTTAAAAAACATGCCAGGATGCACAGAAGTTAACATGTCTCCTATGGAAGCACAAATCCACCTGTATGAAAATCCACTGAACAAAACCTAAATAAAGTCTTCTTCGGTTAATTAAATCAGTACAATTTCTTGTTGCGCTTAATAGTGAAGTTGTTTTTAAAAATCTACCTTACTTTGCAAGACTTATGTTCTGTCCTTAACACCTTCTGCTATCTCTCACCTTCAACTATGGGAATAAACTAAACCTCAGCCTGCAGACTGTTTCACCTAAGTAGAGTCCCACTGAAATCAATGAAAAGAGCACGAGTCTCTGACAAGCAGTTTGCAGAGCTACAACATGTATAATCTAGTCTAGAACTATAATCTAGGCAAATTCACATCGTTAGAGGATGTAACTACAAGCTGCAAAGCTGTCTTGGAGTAAAAGAGTGTAAAAGCCTTATTTTCACCATATTGTAACACCGTGTTCAGACTCTACCTCACCTATGAACATTTTTTCCCACAGAAATCAACCAGCAAAGTCCCTTTAAAACCAAGCCTAATTTAATATATCAAGACTACTTTCTGACTCTAAGTACAACTCAAACTTACTGTTTCACTTATGTATGCTTATTTATCCTCTCCCGTTTGAAGGGCTGCAGCGCTGAGAACTGAAAGTGAAACTCACTCTCTGCCAAAGCTGAGAAAGGCAAACAGTGAACAACCAGCAAGTGCCTTTTAAGATGTGTCCTGTGCTTGGCAACAACCTGAAGGTGTTACTCGTAGGATGCACAAAGGCGTGGTTTAAAGCCGCGGGTTTAAATCGATGTTGTCCCAGCAGCCGCTGCTTATGTTTGTTGGTGAAGGCTTTGGGAGTGCCCCACGAGCTGAAAACCACGGCAGGAGCCGTGGGAGGAATCAGCCCCTCGGCAGCAGGCGGGCCCGGGACATTTGTGAGATGGTGGGGAGGCGAGCCCGGGGCCCCAGCGCCTGCCCGCCACGACAGGCCAGGTCGTGGCCCCCGCCCGGCCTTCAGGCGGAGGCGGTGACTGATCTCCAGTCTCGGCCCCGACACGCGCGAGTAGCCCCACTCCACTCGTTTATTTTACTGAAAAACTGGTCTCCCCGCTCCCCGTCGCCGCGGGCGATCACCGTGCCCCGCGGTACTCACGGCGTACGGGTCCTCCCTCCTTCAGCCAAGCCCCGGCCTGCGGACGCCGCGCGAAGGCCCTAATGGCGGCGATGCGGATCCGGCGCCCCCGGCTGCTGCCACCGCGGCCCTCTCGCGCAGCCTGCGCCGCCCCGGACGAGCTGCGGCCCACGGCGGCCGCGGGCCTCGCTCAAGGCGCCGCCGGCCGCCGAGCCCATGGCGCGGCCCGCCGCGCCCCCGGCCCCGGCCCCTGGCGCTCCCCGCCCGGCGGCGGCGGGGCTCCGCGCGGGGGGATAACGCCCCACGACAGCGGCCGGGCGGGCCGCTAGGCCGGCGCCGCTCCTCTCCGGGCCGCCCGGCCGGTCCCCTCGCAGGAGGGAGGGCAGCGGCGGGCAGCGGGGGCCCGCGGGCCGGGGCTTCGGGGTCCCCCCAAGGGCGGGCGGCTGTCGGGGGAGAGGCAAGAGACGGCGGAGCGGCTCGGTGTGACCCGCCGGCTGCTCCGCACCACCGCTGCCAGACGGCATGGCGGCTGAGCTAGGTTTTAACGTAATTTAAAAAAATAATAAAACTCCCCTCGTGACTGGCCTCTCACATCCGCGAGAGTTTAAATAACAAAACAGGAACGCAGAAATACCGAATTGTGAACAAATGGCAAGAATATCGACATTTTAACCGCTGCTGTAGGGCCTGAGCCTGCCTCACTTGAGCACCAGCAGCTCTCCCCGGCTCTGGCAGGGTCAGGTTAAGACGTGGCGGGTGGGGGGGGGGCGCAGAAAAAGGGAAATGAGGAACAAAAAAATTGGCCCTCAAGCAACTGATCATCAGAGCTGGCTGTAATAATGATTCAGTAAGTCTCAGCTTCTTTTTACACTTCTTCATTTCGGTTTTAAAAGTAAAGCATAGAGTTATTTCCCGGGGTTTGCAAGACAGGGTGAGCTGGCGTTGTAATTCGGGAGCATGGTGCACACAGCTCCTCCCCTCGGGGAGGATCTTACATCAGTAAATCCTACAGCGAAATACACTTATTTGACAAGACAGTCATTCGTTAAAAACGGTGTGAAGGAACCCCAAAAAGCTCTGGATGCCCCCCACCCCCAAATAGAGACTAGTCCTTACATTTACATTTCTTAGACTGAAAAAAGAGTAACAATAAAAAGAATTAAAATCCCTCCTACGGACATGCAGGACTCCCTGACGCCAGCAGAGGCAGTGCACATAACTCAAAATTAAGTTCCTTGTTTAAGCCACCCCTACTACCTCTCACGTGCATAAACACGTATTAGTCCCCAGCCCAGGTACACCGTAGCACCCTGTTTTTCTGCTGCTCGAGGCAGGGCTTCTTCATTCCCTAAAGAAGAGGCGCACCCAGGCAGCAGAAAAGCCCGGCAGTTTTGACTCCAACCCCGAACGAGAAGCAGCATTAAAGATAACCACTGCTATTCGTGATCACCCCATCCCAAAACCTCAGCTGCGCTGCTGTCATCTCAACTATTCACACAGGCTCCCCCGGCACCCAGGGGCTTCCCCAACCCTACCATCCCAACCGCCCTGCAGCCCCCAACCGCCCCGCAGCCCTCCGCCGCCTCCAACCGCCCAGCCGGGGACGGGCTCCCGCCCTGGCAGACAGCCCCCTCGCCTCTGACAGTAACTCTGTTCACCGAACTGGATGGGCAAAGGACAGGGGGCCATGAAATTCACATGACCTCAGCAACGTTGTTGTCTATATAGCCGCAGAACCAACCACTCCTTTGTTACCCGGTTTTTAATTTAGCGGTAACAAAGGCCTCGGTCTGACCGCAGTCACAGCGGAAATGGCGGCTCCCACACAGAGCCCTGCTCCTGCTGACACCGGGCTGAAGGGCCGCGCCGAGGGGGCGGGAGCCCGCCCCGGGGGCCCCGGAGGCCCCGGACATCGCCGCCTCCCCTCGGCGCCCGCAGCAGAGCGGCGGCGGCGTGCTGGGCCGGGCCTCGAGCGCAGCGGCGGAGAGGCCGGGCGGAGCAGCGACCCCGCGAGGTGCCCCGGGGCGTTGCCGCCGTCTGCTGGGACCGCCGCCCGGGGGGACTACACTTCCCGGCAGCCTCTGCTCCGGCGCCCGGCGGGATTGGCCTGGGGAAGCGCCGCTTCCCAGCCGGCGCGGCCGCAGCCCACGGGGGTGTCGCCCGGGGACTACGTTTCCCAGCAGGTAGCGCGCCGCAGGGCTGCGGGCGGGCGAGCCGCTGCGGTGCGCTCTGGGACGGGTAGTCCGCGCGGCCGGTGCCCGCGCCTCAGAGCGGCCCGTGCGTCAGGCGGCGCTCTGACCTTGCGGGTTTGTCTGGTCGCGTGTCTCCGCTGCTCCCGGCCCGCCGGCCCCTCACTCGCCGGGAAGATGGCTGCCGTACGCAGGGCCCGCAGTTACTCCCGCTGCGTGGTGCGCTTCTCCGACCGAGAACTCTGCTAATTTCCCCTCGCGGGGAAGACACACGGACCGAGCGGGGGGGGCAGAGACCCCCCGGGACGGGACAGCGCCGCCCGAGCGTTGGCAGCATGGTGAGCGGGCCCGGGCCGGCCGTGCCCTGCCTCCCGCTGCAGCGCGGCCTGGGGCGGGGAGGGCGAGGCGCCGGGGGCCCCGCGGGAGGCGGTGGCGGTGCGGTGCGGGCTCGGCCGCCGTAGCAGGTGCGGGCGGAGGGCGGCCCGGCCCCGCCCCGCCACCGGGGGGGACTGGGGGGGCGGTGGCAGCGGGAAGGGGTGTGTGCCCGGGAGCGGGAGGAGCGGCCCCCCGAGCCGTGCTGCTGCCAGGCAGCCCTGCCCGGTCCGCCTGCCCGGGGGTGATGCCTGTGGGAAACGTGCCGTGATCCTGGCCGTTATCCCACTGCAAGGAGACACGGCCGCCTTCCGCAGGGCATTTTGGGCTGATGAGTGAGGACTGCTTGATTTAGGACCGATCTAGCTATCCGTAGAAACACCTGAACAAATCATTGTGTCATTACAGATGAGCGTGCCCTACCTTTCTCGTACTTCCCTCAAAAAACAGATGGCATGAAGTCACTTGGTAATTTAAACGGCTCCATCGGCCGGGCACTCTACTTATTTGAGTTTGTGATTTAACATATCAGAAATATTGTTTGGTTCAGTATTGCTTTTCTGACTGCACCGCAATATGGATTCAAGTATCCATGATGAGGACTTGATTGTTCAAAGTTAAACCATTTATATAATTCGGGAGCTCTTAAAACGGCTTACCACCGTGATTAAAGTTCTTATTTTTGAATACAGTGTTGCTTCTACCACATTGACAGAAAAATGGAGCGACTAATTCATTTTCTTATAATACTAAGAAGAACGTTAGCCGTCAGTCACTGTTTCGCTATGTCGTGCTTGCTTCTCCCTTAGTTCTGTACAGTTCACACGTAGCCCTGTGCAACTGGTGACAGTCAACTTTGAACTGTTTCTATCTTGGCTTTATTTTGCTGAAACAAAGATCTGAACTATTAAAGGACTTGACATTACAGTCACAGTTTAATAAGTGATTGTTGTGCTCTGAGGAAATCAGCATGTAATTATTGATTGCCAAACAGTTAAAACTAAGCTGTGCAGATAAACTAGTTTTGCATTTGGCAAATGATTTCTGAAGTTTTGCAAACAAATCAGAACTAAATCTACTCAGCTGACTTCTTTTACAGGTCACAGTCTAATTCGGATGTTTTGACATGTTGACCTTTTGGTGGCTTGACTGACTACCACTTTTCTCATGGAAAATTATTTGAGCTGATCAGTAGACACTAAGGATGTCTCACTTTCAAGCAGGATAAAGTCACTGTTCCGTATGACAGCTGACTTGTAGCAGGAGGAAGACCAACCGCATAAGGATGAACAGGCTAGATTTATCCACTAAGTAGCGGTTACAGTATAATGTTCTGTGAACTTCAGAAACTATAACTACAATTTAAGTATTGTCAGAGTGGGGGCAAGGAGCCAATTTTTACAAGTTACAACCTGCTTTAGGTGTGGTCTCATGAGCCGTCTGCTAGTGAAGATCCTTGCTTCAGCGATACCTGTGTTTACTCATTTTTTCTAGCAAAACCATAGGGTTTCAGCAGATCAAATAAATAGCGGAAAGGTTGTTAATAGAGATCAGTTTTCCAGTCCAGTTAGCCATGCAGTAGCAATGTGAATGAATTGCTTTACTGGTAAATTTAGAGGGATGGTCACTTACGCTGCCACTGCTGCCAGAAGACAAACCTTTGATATGAGAGACTTCAGATCACACATGCACTCAGTATAGAGGAGGTAATGATGAAAGTAAAAACTTTGGTTGTTATCAACTTGATGATGTTTTTTGACAGCTTTTAGGCTGTGGACTAGGTCTTCATAGTATGGTGTATTTTTGGTTTGGATTGAGAGCACATTTAAGTTTTAAAGAGCATTGAATGATGTTTTGGAAGCAGTTGGTGCAGAACCATGACTGATTGTGACTCAGAAGTGAAGGAGAAGTAGGGCAGTTGAACAGAGACGAGGGGAGGAAAATAAAGACTCTTGAACAGATTACTGAAACAAAAAGTTTTTGAACATGAGTTAAACTTCAGCCGGCTTCGTAATCTTCTAAATAATTTTAACTCTTAAATTAATTTCTTTACGGACTTCATGAGTTAAAGGTTTTAATGGGCGTGCCTTTATGCACAAGAAGATAGTGTGTTGATGTAGTTTAGGAATTACTAGTTTCTGCATTTTACAGATAAAACCGGGCTTATTCTGCCCAGACTGAGAGCTCACTGGACATAATTCAGCTGCAAACCAGAAGCCTTGCACTCTGCACAGGCAGAGGTAGGCCTTATTTGTGTCAGCCCAGTGTCATAATAATGCACTTACAGACGTCCATTTCAGTGCTAGCTCGTTCATAGGCTATCTCTGTTTGGCCAGCGTAGACGTAATCCCTGGATGCTAAAATAACGTGATAGGACTGCTGTAACTCATAGGACATTAACTGCCTGCAGTCAAATTCTGGAATCAAAAAACATGAAATTTCTAAATCATTTAGTCCTTGCTCAGATTTAACGCTGCTAGTGCTTTGGAGCGTTCTGGCTTACCTATTTTACCGAGAAATTAAAAATGTACAGCCTTAAAATCAGCGTGTAGACACAGATGCAATATCTGTTTGCTTTAACTAACCAACACTGTCTGCATTATCAATTGTAAAAGATAAATTGACTGAGACATCAGTGAAAACACACTTACAGATGACAAGCCAGTAAGTTTGTGGTCATTTGGGGAACCGGAGACAAATGCTACAGCTGAACTCCAGGGAGGTGCTTGTCACCGAGACAAAGAGATTAAACGTTGCCTTCCCATCAGGCTTGCCAGTATTCTGTAGTTTGATCATGAACTTCCAGATGCTATAAAAATTTTATAAGTTTTCTGAATACAAGAATGCTTTGATTTCTGCACTTTGATTGTGCAGGAGGTATAGATTTCTTTACGAGAACTCGGAAGAATTGCACTGACAGAATGTCACTTGAAGTCTTTGAGCACTATCTACAATAGGAAGGAGTGGGAAACAAAACTTATGTGAGTAGTTGTGGTAATCTTAATGCCAGGTTTACCTTCTTATAATCTCACTTTGCATTATGTACTTGCAGAACTATAAATGTGAATTTCAGCGCAGAATGTTAGAAAAACTGGGATACTTCAGCTGCAGGAAGAACTTTTAAACAAATGTCTTAGTCTTTGTTGAGGGTTTTTTTTTTTCTTTACTGGCATCTTGCTGTTGTCATTGTAGTGGCTTGTCACTGATGCTCAGAATTAGTTTTCTTTTGTTTTAGTATAGATTTCCATAAATCTCAGTATATTTCACAGTGAGAATTCATTTGCTTCTTTTTAAGTTTCGCTTTTAAACTAGCTAACTCCTATGTAGAGCCCTGTTAAGTTTAGTTAAAGGTCTTATTTAAGGTCTTATTTGTTTAACCTGTCTCACAGCAGTACTGTAAATAAAACCAGCTGTCAAGCTCTCATGCTAGCTCATACATTTCTTGTTTAGCTTCACATGTAGTTTTTGAGATTGCCCATATTGTCCCATAATTTTCATAAAGTATCTATTGTTACTCAAAGCACTAGTCTTTTTGTGCTTTTGTAAATATTAAACAAATCAAAACTACTGGTTATCCTTACAATGAGAAGATAGTGATTAAATTTTAATTTCTTGTATGAAGCACGCTACTGTTTAATACTGAAGCTTTGGTTCTGTGCTTTGACTTAGACACTGAGTGTATTTATTCAGGTATTATGGCAGTGTACTGATGCATGTAAGACTTCAAGTGATACATAACTAATCTGTGTTGGATTGATGTGACTGAAATGCAAAACCCAACTTCATTGGGTTAATAGGAAAGTGCAAACAATACCAGTAATTTTAAGATTAATTTTTATCTTCAATTAAGATTGATCTGTAGGGTAGGATGGGGAAAAGGGGAGTATGCTTAAATTTTTTTTAATGTGTGTCCATGACAGTTGTGCTTTGTGAATGTGCTGTGGGGACTTACGCAGACTCTATAATCACGTCTGACTGCTCTCTACTAGGCAGAAGCTGAAGAAGATTGTCACTCTGATTTGGTAAGAACCGATGACAATGAAAGATCCGGTGAAGCAAATCTTCAGGTATGTCTCATGCTAGTGTTTTTTTACAAACATAGTACTGCTGTGATTTAAGCTGCATTACTTATGCTCATTTGGTTACACGCATTTTTTGATCTGACAAATGCTTAATCTGTCTGCCCCTCCAAAAATGAAATAGATAAATTTTGCCTTGTGTTCCAAGCGTCAAATTCAGTCTTCAGTTATCTGTGTAGATGAAAAGAAAGTTTGTGGCAGATTTGGAATTTCTTCAAAGAACTGTAGAAATCAGACAGCAGTTTTTGTATGGATCAAATTCCAGTTTAAGTTGCCACTCTCTTCTGGAGCAGAAAGTTGATAAAAGCAGTCTAATAGAAAAGTATGTTCTCTTATGATACTAGATTTCTGTCTAGTTGCTCCCCAGAAGTGAATGAAAAATTCTTGCCATGAATGAAAAAAATGCATGGCAGGAATTATAACTTGTCTTGTTTCACAGAGCGTAGTCCTTTCTTTTTAAAAGAGAAATGAGTGTAAGGTCTTATTTGTATATTATATAAATGACAGCCTTGATTGTCATAAAGCTTAGTATGCTTGTGTACAAAAAATGAGATTTTCTAAATTTTTATTTCAAGAACTAATTGACTTCTTGCTTAAGGTAACTCTGCATAAACAAGAACAAACATCAAAGAATACTTTTCTATGGAGTCTTAGGTCATAACCACAGTACTAACAACCACTTCTGGAAATATCAGTTTTTCTTCTGAGGTGAACAGTCCAGATAAAAGCACTTATGTTATTGAATGAGATTGTACGAGTACTTGTGCACTTTTTTTTTAAAATTTACTATAAAACAATTGCTAACTCTCTGTGTCTATGCTCACTGAAACGATTTAGGACTTGGAAATGTAAAGCATAATTTTGAAATTCTTTTTTGTGTTTGTACTTTATAATTTCTCCTCAGAAGATGTACTGTCTGAATATGTGATAATAAATCAGAATTAATTGGATTTTTTAGGCAGAGCTCCAGATGTTCAGAGCTCAGTGGATGTTTGAGCTTGCCCCAGGTATGAGTTCTAGTGGGTTGGAACCTCTGCCTTGCAGAGCATCTTCAAGAGGACCTGGAGTAAAGTCTGTAGATGCCAGAGGGAAACAGGAGATAGCAAAAGAGGAAAAGGTACAAAAAAATAGATGTATAATTTGGGAATTTTTTTGTGTGTGTTTGTATGGCAGTATAACTAACCTAAAAGCTAATGCTGAATAAAATCTAGGGAAAAAACAGAGGTGATTAACCTGTTGTTTCCATATTAATGTCTTTCCATAATCCTACGCTGATTTTTCTAGTTTTTATGCTTGGCTTTGTGCCACCTTCCCAGTCTGCTTTCTGAAAGACTGTAGGTAAGGGGCAAGCAGCACCAAGGAATGTGGATAGTTTGTTGATTGGGAATTTCAGTTATGGCTTGTAGCACATGAATATGTCTTCTCACTCTATTTATGGAATTATTTTATTCATCTCCTTCATGCAGTACAGTAGGTAAGATGAAAAATAATTCTAAGTCACATGACAGTGTGCTTATATTTGTAAGGAATTTAAGAAGTGTTCTGTGTAATTTATTGTGCAGGCAAAAGAACTTTTCCTGAAGGCAGTGGAAGAAGAACAAAATGGGGCCCTGTATGAAGGTAATATGGAAGTCTACAATGAACACCCTTATTGCAGAGGAATCTAACACTCTCTGATTTATGTGCAAGACTGCATGATGCCAGTGAACTTAAATTGCAGGCTAATAGTAATTTGAGAGCTCAATTATTTGGATAAGCAAACACACTTTCTATAAAAGGAACCATCATATCACAGTTCTAAGGTTGAGGTGAAGCTAAAGTGAGATCAAGGAAAGAATTCCTAGCTTTCAGACAAAACGACAGTATTTTGAAATCTAGCAATTTAATGAAGCACTGGATTGCTTCTTCATATAGCTTGCTTCTTTATATGACTTCTGTAACATGAAATAAGCATAGTAATTAATCAAGGCAATATACTATATTTCCTGTGCTCACAGTTTTCTTCATTCCACTTTGAACAGAACTACTTAACCCATGGAATGTTTTGTTGTTTGGATTTTGGTTTTGTTTTTTTAGTTTACACAGCACGCTAAGATAGCTTCTTTAAGAATTCCTGAAGTGAGTGTTTAAGTCTGGTAGTCTCATTTTATGAGGTTTACCATAAATATTTAAGATGCTTAGCTTGCTTGCCTTCTTGCTATCAGCACTAGAAAAAATGGAAATTCAAAGTTTTCTTTCTCATATTTAGTTTTCAGAATATATAGAGTAAGAAGCCCGTCCTAACTTCACGTCTTGTAGGTCAGTAGTGGAGACAGCAGTTTTCTATTCCTTTCATGAGAAAAAAAGGAACACAGAATGTACGTGCCATCCTGCTCATCCACGAGAGGTTTTGGCCACCTTGGTTGAAGTCCAGGTGCAAAATATGTCAAGATATGCAAAACCGAGAGTACTCTGGAAGCTCCTGAACTCAGCCACCTGTTGAATCTAAAATTTCCTCTCCACCATGGGAGTTTTCCTTCCCTTGCAAGGGATTTCTGGTTGTTGTTCCAGATCTCAAATGAACTGAGAGAAATATGAGTCCCCAGTAGGTAATAAAATTAGTTGGTTCAGTTTCTAATTTATTACATGTTTTTATGGGGTAAAATTACTGTACGCTAAGGTATTTTGTGTGTTGGGTGTAGAATTAAATGTGCAGTAAAAAAAGACGTCCGAACTAAATCTGATACATAATCTACCATTTAGGAAATCATGCAGTAGATTGTGAAGGTTCTTTCATACCAACAGTTTCCAAGTAAATTAAAAAAAATATGTGAGGAAAGCAGTCTATTTAAGCATTGTGTATATGAAATGAAAGCTATAGCTTCATCTGCTTGAGTGCGCTCCTTGTATGTTAAACATAGCAGCAGAGAAGTAGTACCATCTAACAGAGTCGCATTCACAAAGGTGTTTTAGGCATCCGGATTGCATGAATATGAATCCATTCTTTCTCAGTTGAATTTGATCTGAGACTTCAGGAAACAAACCTAAACTGTTTCTACACATACATCTATGAGACCTTAGAGACAAGGTCCGGCGCCAGACACAGATACATTACTGATCACATGTTGGGACATGTGTTTTCAGACCACACTTAACTGCTGACCTGGCCCAGGTCATCAGAATCCAAGTGGCATTTCAGTCTGCTTCTGAAATCTGCTTATACCTGACATTTGTGAGGCAGTTATGTGCAGCAGCTTGTTCATGTTTAAGTACACTACAGGCCTTGCTGCAAGCTTAAATGCTAAAATTGAGACTGATTTCTGTTTAGCTGGCTGCTGGTATTCCTCATCCGCACCAGCTAAAGGATACTACTTGTCAGTCACCAGCCCTGACATGAACTCGATGAAATAGGAACTCAGGCTGCTTGGACTCATTAGTGTGTCAAATTCTGAGCTCCACACTCACTGATGTTTTATTTTGGGTTTTGTTTTTAAGAGTCCAAACTGAGGGAGAGTTGCCCTCTGATCTTGGTATCACCATGTAGGAATACAAAGACACATATAAATACATATATGATCTTAATACTGGTATTAAAACAGACTGAATGTACATATAAAGAATCCACTTAAATTAAGGAGGATCCACAGAGTTAACTCAGAAGAAAGACATAAACAATAGCAGTTTGTTTCCACAGAATGATTTTCCTGGGCCTGTTTCTCTACTCAGTGTTTGTAGCATCTTTGGAGTGTTAAAGGCAGAAGTACTTTCTCTGCGTGCTAGAAGAAACCCATCTGTCAGTTTTCCCTTTACGCCCCATAGTCTTGTGCTTGCTACATAGCTTTTTGAAAAGGCTGCTTTCCTACAGTCAGGTTCCTCGCCCTCAGTGTTTTGAGTGGCTGGCTTCTGTGCCTTCTGTAGTTTCCAGGGTTTTGCCACAGTAAAATTTACTTGTTTTGTGTCTGTTGAAGTTTTAAAATTACAACAATATTTTGTTGATCTTTTTCACCTTTATAATGTTGTGTACTGTCTGTACTATATCGGGGATTTAAGGTACCTGCATCATCTTTCAAATTCTCTTTCATGTTCCTCATGGCTACTTATGAATATAACGCCTAAAATCTTTACGGCTTGTTGAGAAAGCTTTTTAAGTGCTGGGCAACAAATGAAATCAGGACTTCGTAATGTTTTAATGTAAAATATTGTATTCCATGATTGAATTTGTGGTAGTTAAGGTAAATCTATAAAAGCTGAAAGACATCTAAGAGAGCTCTTTATTCTGAAAGAGTACATGAAGTTTTTAGTTTTGAAAATAGTGCTTAATGTGCCTCTCTTCTGTATTGAATTTAAACCTAATCAGTTTAGACTAAATAAGATTTACTAGGCAAAGGCATTTTCCACCTTTTTAGTGCATTTAGCTGAAGCCTTCTCTCTGAAAAAAATATTTTCTTTGATAAGCTAGTATAGGCATCAGACATGTTTAAACATTAAGCCTTTATTTTCAGCCATCAAGTTTTATCGTCTAGCCATGCAGCTTGTACCTGACATAGAGTTTAAGATCACCTATACACGGTCCCCAGATGGTGATGGAGTTGGCAAGAGGTGGTAAGTATGAAAATTTACTAATTAAGTGAATAGGAGTACTAAAACCTGAAATTTTGCTTGTAAAGCATGTGAATGCTCTACTGTGATACACAGTTGTAAGTCTCTTAACATTTGGAAAACTTGCCTACTTTCATTTGAATAGACTGCTTCATAGAAAGCTTACAGATGCATTAGTCCAAGGAGGACTTTTCTGTACTGTCGTTCAAAGAAGGTGACAGGCTTGTTTGGAGCTAGTTAAATTCAAGTGGAAGATTACAAATAGTTATGTTGTTACTTATAAAACAAAAAAGCATCAGTCACTTTATTACTTTTGATCTCTGATTTTCAGATTTATGAGTTATACATTTAGGATCATCTACAAAATTGTAGATGGCAAATAGATCAATTAGTAAAAGCTTTGTACTGTGGAATAAGCATCGTAATTAAGCAAGGGAGTATACTACTGTTCTTGTGCTGACTAACACAGCCAAATGGGAGCATTTCCAGTAAGTAGAGCAATACATTTAGACGCTCATAGACTGTAATCTGAGTAGTCTAGTCTTTCATCATTACAAGCATCAGAATACCCCTAGCCTCAACACACCAGATGTGTAGCAGCTTAAGGTTGGCCTAACTTGAGCCCAAGACTTATGTTTGAGGACAGGATTGAGGTTAGAGCCAAAACTTCTGTTATAGCTCAGATAGCGTAGTGAAGACAACCTTAAGAAACAGAGCTTCCCAATTCACTGCTTACTGGTAGCAGCCATAGATGCTGCTGATGGCTACAAGAAATCAAGAGTTTTAAAACTGAGAATAAAAGTACATGAGTAAAAATGCCACATGTCCTTGTGGTATTACTGGCTCAGTCTTGTTGCCCCAGGGTAGTACAGCTTCAATGCAGTAGTTGACTCAATGTAAAAGAGAGTAAGATGAGCTAAGTGCTTTATTTACATCCGTTACTTTAGTTTCTGAATGCATTCCTAGAGTGAAATCTTTGCTGTGCCTTTGTGCACTAGGAAGAATACTGGATGATAAACTACAGTCTCATAAAAATGTTTATTTTCTCAGGACTATTTTATTATTTTAACAAAATTTTCTCTACTCTCTTCATTAAGCCTCTCTGACACCCAAGTTGGGCGGGAGTGTTGGTCTGCTTGAGGGTGGGAAGGCTCTGCAGTCGGACCTGGACAGGCTGGATCGATGGGCTGAGGCCAACTGTATGTGGTTCAACAAGGCCAAGTCCTGCACTTCGGCCACAACAACCCCAGGCAACGCTACAGGCTTGGAGAAGAGTGGCTGGAAAGCTGCCCAGAGGAAAAGGACCTAGGGGTGCTGGTTGACAGCTGGCTGAACATGAGCCGGCAGTGTGCCCAGGTGGCCAAGAAAGCCAACGGCATCCTGGCTTGTATCAGAAATAGTGTGGCCAGCAGGAGTAGGGAGGTGATCGTGCCCCTGTACTTGGCACTGGTGAGGCCGCACCTCGAATCCTGTGTTCAATTTTGGGCCCCTCACTCCAAGAAGGACATGGAGGTGCTGGAGCGTGTCCAGAGAAGGGCAACGAAGTTGGTGAAGGGTCTGGAGCACAAGTCTTATGAGGAGCAGCTGAGGGAACTGGGACTGCTTAGCCTGGAGAAGAGGAGGCTGAGGGGAGACCTCATCGCGCTCTACAACTACCTGAAAGGAGGTTGTAGCGAGGTGGGGGTTGGTCTCTTCTCCCAAGTAACTAGCGATAGGACGAGAGGAAATGGCCTCAAGTTGTGCCAAGGGCGGTTTAGATTGGACATTAGGAGAAATTTCTTTACTGAAAGAGTGGTCAGGCCTTGGAACAGGCTGCCCAGGGAAGTGATTGAGTCACCATTCCTGGAGGTATATAAAAGACGTGCAGATGTGGCACTTAGGGACATGGTTTAGTGGTGGACTTTGCAGTGTTAGGTTTACGGTTGGACTTGATGATTAACTTAAAGGTCTTTTCCAACCTAAACGATTCTATGATTCTATGAATTTTCATTCAGTTTTGTAAATGTTGCTGCGCTGCCCCCAGCGCTATGTGACAGTGAGGGAAAAACAGCAAGTACTCTTAACTGTTTTTTACAAGCAGTGTTTGTGTTGGTGTGTTTTTTCAAGAAATTCTAGTTGTGGTGGTTTTGCTTTCTGAGTTACTGTTGTAGGTGTTCCATACAATCTTGGTCAGAAAAAACAAATTACACAATTACATTTGAAAAAACAGTTTACAGTGTGGCCTATAAGTTCTGGGACTGGCCATCATATTCATCAAAATAAAGGAAGGTATGTTCAGTGCAACATCTTACTATAGTCTTAGTTATGACAGGCCCAAACATAATTGTCTTCTCTATAATACTTCAGAACCCATTGGTAGGTCTGCTAGTGGCTTGCTTATATTCTCAGTTCATTCTATTAAGCTTGTTTAGAGTAGAATTGAATAATATTAAAAAGTGACTGGAAGATCTCTTAGCTAGCTTGTATTCCAAGTCAGGGGAAAGAAAGCATTTAGTGATGAGATCAAGGAGAGTTGTGTAGTTTGTGGTTACTTGGTGCAAGCAAGCATGCACCTATTAAAGGATCATATTATGACATAAAACTTAAATTTAGATTTTTTTTTTTGTATGTGGTAATGTTCTTTTATCACTTAGTAATCCTTCAAGTTTACTGACAAGTAGTAAGCATATTGTTTCTGTTCTGCTGTCTTGTTCTTGCTCCTGAAATTTATGATGTCTGCCTATTTCCAGAATTGGTAAAAAGTAGTATTGCTAAAGGAAAGTTTTCCTTCAGTATTGATGAATAATCCCATGGAGGATCACTTTTCAGTGAATGATGCAAGAGTAAAAAAAAAAAAAAATCCTTAATTGTTTTCAGAATCTTACATTGTGACAAGGATTACAAAGTATAGCTTTCTATCAATGATAATTTATTTCCTGCATACAGCTTATCTTAGACAAAGTAAAATATGAGATTTGTCTTTTCATGGGGTCAAGCAATTATTCAGTGACTTCACTAAAAACAGTGAACTCTCAAATCCAAAAAGAAACTGGAATTGGAATTAAATGAAAAAAAATTGTTACTGTCAGATGGATTCCAGCAAAAATCTAAGTGAGCTTGATAAGATTGCAGTAGTTGTTTTATGGTATGATGAAATGAGATTGCTTTAAAAACATACAGGAAACAACTATATTGAATGAGGGTAAGACAGCGGATTGATGCCAAGATAAGGACATCTGTTGGTATGTTTTGTCCAATATAACAGTGTTGGCATTCCCCCTTTTCTAGTGTTGAGGATAACAAAGAGGATGACAAAATGGCTGATCTCCTGTCGGATTTCCAGCAGCAGTTAACTCTTCAGGAATCTTCAGTCAAACTTTGTCAGCCTGAAGTTGATGTCAGCCAGACCCATATCTCAGGTATGAGTTAAGATACACTGAAAGAGTTCAGAGGCAGAATTTATTAGAGACGTTTCACTCTATTAAAACATTTGTCTCCTTCATTCTAAAGCCACCTTTAAAAAAATGTACACAGTATCTTTTTATTTACTTATATAGTTAGAGGTAAAGGAAAAAAGATCATCAATAGCTAAACAGATCTTTTTCTCATACATGATTTTGCCCTTATTACACAAGCTTTTCCATGTAGTACTACTACTAAGTAGAATTTTTCAGGATCAGAATCATACTTAAAAATAGGAACTTCTAGGAACAGACTTGCTGAAGTAAGTGTATTCCAGTTTTCCTTCCAGTTAATGTTTGCAAAAGTGAAATGTGGGTTTTTTTGTTTTGGTTTGCAAATATTTATTACAATTCTTAAGTGTAAATAAGAGACAATTGTTCTGTGAAGAATATGCATCTTTGCATTTCGTGTTTTTATCTGATTCTGTATCAGATTTTTACAACAAATATGTTTTCAGGTTCAGCAAGACTATATAACATAGCTTGAAAGGCTTTTGAAAGCTAATGATTTTCGTGCTTCAGTTCTAGGACAGACATCCTGAGACTTCCTTATGAGATTTAAATTGTAGAGAGTATATATAAGCTATGAACTCTCTTAAAATCAGATGCTTCTAAAACGTGTGTGTTTTGCATCCCGAATTATCAGTTTCTCTTGGAAATCTTGGCCTAATCTCCTCTGTTCTGCTCAAGGAAGGAAAATAAAGTAAATGTGGCAAGCTGTTCAGGTCAAAACATAAAGAAAACAGGATTTTTCTTTTTTAATTTAACAACTGTGGCATTGTACACTTGGGAAAGCATCTTTTCCTTTTTTGCCAGTAAAATCAAGATGTTGTAGACATTACTATAAAATGCTCTCAGGAGATGTCTCTTTTGAGCCGCAATCTTAGTCTCTTTCTAGTTTTATTTTCTGCCTTCCTGCCTGTCCTGTGTTACAGTATCTTGTTTACCAACTCTTTTATAGCAGAATGAAAACTGTTAAAATCATGATGTCTGCTTCAGAAGTTAGTAGGCTGGAAAGGATCCCTCTTGGTCATCACAGTAGTACAACATAGAATCATAGAATCATAAAGGTTGGAAAAGACCTCTAAGATCATCAAGTCCAACTGTCAACCCAACACCACCATGCCCACTACACCATGTCCCTAAGCGCCTCATCTACACGTCTTTTAAATACTTCCAGGGATGGTGACTCAACCACTTCCCTGGGCAGCCTGTTCCGAGGCCTGACCACTCTTTCAGTAAAGAAATTTCTCCTAATGTCCAGTCTAAACCTCCCTTGGCGCAACTTGAGGCCATTTCCTCTCGTCCTATCGCTGGTTACTTGGCAGAAGAGACCAACACCCACGTCACTACAACCTCCTTTCAGGTAGTTGTAGAGTGCGATGAGGTCTCCCCTCAGCCTCCTCTTCTCCAGGCTAAACAGTCCCAGTTCCCTCAGCCGCTCCTCATAAGACTTGTGCTCCAGACCCTTCACCAACTTCGTTGCCCTTCTCTGGACACGCTCCAGCACCTCCATGTCCTTCTTGGAGTGAGGGGCCCAAAACTGAACACAGGATTCGAGGTGCGGCCTCACCAGTGCCAAGTACAGGGGCACGATCACCTCCCTACTCCTGCTGGCCACACTATTTCTGATACAGGCCAGGATGCCATTGGCCTTCTTGGCCACCTGGGCACACTGCCGGCTCATGTTGCCACTCTTCCCCATCGTTGCCTGGGGTTGTTGTGACCCAAGTGCAGGACCCGGCACTTGGCCTTGTTGCACCTCATACAGTTGGCCTCAGCCCATCGATCCAGCCTGTCCAGGTCCCTCTGCAGAGCCTTCCTACCCTCAAGCAGATCAACACTCCCACCCAACTTGGTGTCATCTGCAAACTTACTGAGGGAGCACTCGATCCCCTCATCCAGATCATTGATAAAGATATTGAACAGGACCGGCCCCAGTACTGAGCCCTGGGGAACACCGGCCGCCAACTGGATTTAACTCCGTTGACCACAACTCTCTGGGCCCGGCCGTCCAGCCAGTTTTTTACCAAGCAAAGAATGTAAGCCGTGAGCCACCAGCTTCTCTAGGAGAATGCTGTGGGAGACAGTGTCAAAGGCTTTACTGAAGTCCAAGTAGACCACATCCACAGCCTTTCCTTCATCCACTAGGCGCATCACCTGGTCATAGGAGGAGGTCAGGTTGGTCAAGCAGGACCTGCCTTCCATGAACCCGTGCTGGCTGGGCCTGATCCCCTGGTTGTCCCGAACATGGCTTGTGAGGGCTCTCAATACGAACCGGTCCATAATCTTCCCCGGCACCAAGGTCAGGCTGACTGGCCTGTAGTTCCCCGGATCCTCCTTCCGGCCCTTCTTGTAGATGGGCGTCACATTGGCAAGCCTCCAGTCGTCCGGGACCTCCCCCGTTAACCAGGACTGCTGGTAAATGATGGAGAGTGGCTTGGCAAGCTCCTCTGCCAGCTCCCTCAGTACTCTCGGGTGGATCCCATCCAGCCCCGTAGACTTGTGAACATCCAGGTGGCGTAGCAGGTCGTTAACTGCTTCCTCTTGAATTATGGGGTGTTTATCCTGCTCCCCGTCCCTGTCTTCCAGCTCAGGGGGCTGAGTACCCTGAGGATAACTGCTCTGACTACTAAAGACTGAGGCAAAGAAGGCGTTGAGTACCTCAGCCTTATCCTTGTCCTTGGTGGCAACGTTCCCCCCCGCGTCCAATAGAGGATGGAGATTCTCCAGTCGCAGACCTCGGCAGCCCAAGGAAAACTGAAACAATGCGAAGTAACGGATTTGGCTGAATTGATGTCCTGTGTTCCATTTTACATTTTCTTGACATTCATAAGAGAATACTGGTTAACCCTTAGTACAGGACAGGATCAGACCTTTACTATGTAACTGGCATACTGAATATATTTACTTCCCCTCCTTAGTAGTTGAACAATTTTTCATAGTTTTTTTTCTTTTACACAAATAAAGCTTAGGACCAAGGTAGCATTCTTCACCAGAAATACTGTAATATTTTTCCTACAGGCTGTGCCCAGTATCTGAAGCAAAGTGTCTTAACAATCCCTAGTTTACTAGAAACTTAGAAACATGGATGATAAGATAGGTAATCAAAGGCTTTGGCTGACTGGTGACTATCAGAATGGAAGATGTATACCTGTTAGCACTAGTAAGAGACTTTTAAGCGTTTGTACCTCCCATTCTCCAAGGCACTAAGAGTTCTCGTACCGAAGAGCTCATAAGTTGCCAGAGACTGTTTTCTACCTTGTAGCAATAATCTGCACAATTTTTGTTTGTACTGGAGCATTATTTTAATGGTTGCAAATACGGGCAATATAGCAAATTTATGACTTCTCAATAATAAAACATAGAATTAAGTCAGATTCATGAAACGAGATGTGTGTTAAGTGAATACAGAAACTGGTGCCCAATGAGATGTGTGTACTTTTTATCATATTAGTATTCTGAAATGTGAAACCTAGGTTTCATCAAATTTTATGGCAAAAACAGTCTAATTAGATTTGTGGGAGTGCAGCAATGCATTTTTTTGTTTAAGAAGGACATTTTTTCACTAAAAATCAGAATTCTATTAAACTGCAGTTTCTACCATGGTATTTACAGCTAGTTACTCTTTAATGTACCTTTGTGCCACTCAGCTGTTTTCTCCATTGATCTCAAAGCAGTTATACTGAGTAAAATCATGAAGTCTTAAGTGCATGTGGTGATACAGTTCAAGCCATAGGCTTTGGAAAGCAGCAGTAGTTGAAAATAAATGAAGTATAACTCCTGATGGTATAAGATTAGTAAACAAGATTATACCCAACAGAAACAACAGAGAAAACTTAGGGAGGCAGAAAGTTATTAGAAAGAATTTTGGCTTAATTTCCCAGGGCTTTCTCACTGAACTTTTAATGCTAGGAAGATTATCATATGATCTTGTGGTGCTTCGATGAGGAGTCTGTCATTATCTTGTATGACATTAGAAAAAGTCTTTTTTCTATGTGTGATATATGTGATGCTGTATGATACTATTTTCAATCACTGGACTTGTACCACAAAATACAGAGTGATGTCATATCAATTTCATAGTGGATAGGTTGTTCTTAGGACCTCCTATCCAATACTGAACCTGACCTGAGCTTATTTAGCTTGTTATGCAAAAGCAGTATGCTTTGAGGTAATGTTACACACTAGGTCAGTTTGAAGAAAATACTGCTTTGCAGGCACTGTGGATGTGCAACATATATGTGGAATTCTTGGTATAACACCTTACAGTTGTGGATATTTGTAGTTTAAAACTGTGTTTTATCTGTCATCTTACCATAATGCACTTTTCAGCCCTTGATTTTTGTTCTTTTGTTATGTGACTTTTGTCTAATGTATAGTGACTTTTTTAATTAAAGATAATTTTTTTGTTTTCTGGCATCTGGTTACAATGTGGAAAAGTAGGATTTTTTTATGGAAAGTCAGAACTTCAGTAATGGTCAAACCTGGAATTATAGATAACCTGTTGATTTACAGATTACCATCTAAAAAGGATTTCTTTTCTCTTTGCAGTGTTGCCTATGGAGGTACTAATGTACATTTTCCGATGGGTGGTTTCGAGTGACTTGGACCTACGATCATTAGAACAATTATCTCTTGTTTGTCGAGGATTTTACATTTGCGCCAGGTATTGTAGATAAGTTATCTAGAGTGAAGCTTCTCTCTGCTCCAAGGAAGAAAAACCAGCTTTTTTATGCTCAAGCATGTGTAAAGAGTATATAGAGGTGGATGATAAATCCATAGAGCAAAATTGCCTGTTTTGGAAAGGTGGTTTGTTGGGTTTTTTTTCCTTTTAGGCTGCTAAATCATACATGTAGGACTATGTCCTGCTTTTTCTTCCCATGGTAATTTTCATGTTATGCTTCTCACAGTGCTAATCAGCTTTTGAATACACCAATAAATGGTATGTTAGATAGATGACTTCACTGTAATAAAAAATGTTGCTGAAAGTCTTACTTGTTCTACTTTGTTTGAAAGTCAGAGTTGCAAGGTCTCCAAAATAATGTCTGTTGTGTTATCATCCTCATATGGCCACACAGAGAAGTGCCAGGCTGCTGCAAAGTTGTTGTTCTGTACTTGGCTGAAAATGGCATTGTGTTCTTGAATTTCACTAGGAAGAGGAAGTGGCTTTCAAACACTCCAGGATTAAGTAAATTAGTCAATGATTTTAAATTATGAGCCATTGTTGTTCAAGAAAGTTTCTTTCAGTTGCATCCAAACTAAATAATGGAGTGTGTTACTTTGATATGTAAAAGCTAAACAAGGTTTGCAGGAAAGTTATGGGTTTGCTTTTTTCTCATTTTTCCTAGAGATCCTGAAATCTGGCATCAAGTCTGTTTGAAAATATGGGGCAGGAGCTGCAATAAACTTGTTCCATATGCCTCTTGGAGGGAAATGTTTTTGGAAAGGCCTCGCGTTCGATTTGATGGTAAGGTGTACTTTTGGAAATAGTTCTGGTTTTTTTACTGCATGTAACCGTGACAGAAACAATCAGGTGGGTTTGATGTTTCTGACATTGTTGTTAGACCTGATCTGAATTTGTTTGGGCTTTTGAGACTGTAGAGACTCTCTCTGTAAAGAGAAAGGAAGGGTGCAAGGGACGAAAATAAAAACTTTCATGTATTTAAGTAACAAAAGTAAACTCAAAAGTTTTAGATTATTGGTTTTTTTCATCTTAAATATTTCATGTATTTAATTTTTGTTCGTATACTTATATCTTCTTTTCCTGTAGGTGTATATATCAGCAAGACAAAATACATACGTCAAGGAGAACAATCTCTTGATGGTTTCTATAGAGCGTGGCACCAAGTGGAATATTACAGGTAGAACTGTAGTACAATGAGTGAGTGAAATGTTTCTCTCTCTTAAGTTCTTTAAATCCAGCCCTTGATATCACAAACATTAATCATTCTGTAAAACTCAGTGGAACTACTTTAGTATGTAAAGCTATGTATATTTTTTGAGAATAGGTCTTAAGAAATAGGATTTATTATGATAATTAGAGATGGGCTTAGAAACACATTTCATCATCAGTTATACCATTTCATGTGGATAAAACTTAAACAGTAACAACAGTAATACTCGTCCACAGATTTCTTTCCCCAAATCACTTCTGCTTTACATTTCTGATATAATAATTGTTTTCACCAAAGGAAAAAAAAGTGATTACACAAGAATTGTCTTTTAACTTATTTGTAGCCAATTGTAAATAATCAAGAGGCTGGGCTTTCTCTACTTGCTGTAAATACCTTGCCATTTGTTTCCTCAGCCTGTTTTTCTGCTGTTTTTCATCTTGCTGTTCCCAGCATTTATTATTCCATTCTGCTGTCCCTTCTGAGGCTGGAAACTGTTACTAGAAATCATTGAATCTCATGGCTATTTCTATAGTCTCACAAACATCGGCACAGTATCTGAGTACTGTAAAAAATGGTCAGATCCCAGAACCTGAAAAAGTCCATATGACATTGTCCATTCTGTACTGATACTGTAATTAAGATTTTGTTGCATTTGTCTCAATCGATGCTAGGAATGGAGAAACTTAACTCGAGGTCAGTTTTGATTCCAGGGTAGCCTTCTTGCTTTGATTAGAGGTGACAAAACTCCTGAACTTCTGCCCTCTTTCATAACTCTTCATAACTTGATCTTTTAATCTTCAAAACTCTCTTTTGATTTCTGATCTCTTTTTTCTGTTACATCATGTGTGAAGAAATGTGTTTTCAAATCCTATTACCTATTAAGTTCTATATCCTTCTGGGAAACATCTTGTGATTTAAAAAAAAAACCCACAACAAAAAAAGGATATGTTTTCTAGGTTTGTATTGTGTGATTATATTTTTGCAGGTATTTGAGATTCTTTCCAGATGGTCAAGTTATGATGCTAACAACTCCTGAAGATCCTCAATCTATAGTTCCTCGCTTACGGACTAAAAATACAAGGTTATTGAAATAAAATATTTGGCTCTACAGTCTTCATCTTGCTTTTAGCTGGCAATTTCTATTTACTTTTGACTCGGATTCTATATCCTGGCTTAGCAAAACAAGAGTAAAAATACGATGTTATTTATATTGTGTTATAGATGTTTCTAGTTCTCTTCTGAGAACTACAAAAAATTTTGGTCTTTATGCAAAGGTATCTTTCATTTTAAGGTCGTGATATTGTAATTAGATTTCCTTTGTGGGTTATGTGATTTTAAACTTTTAAAGGAAGTAGGTGGAAGAATACATGCTATTAGCTTGGTGGTTTTAGAATCCTTTTAAAGGTACTATTTTCCTTGACTGTTTGAAGGAAAGTGAAGATTTTGGTGGAATATGACTAAATTATTGCTTGATTTCTTTTTGATGTTTGCACAAACATGTTAAAAACACAAAATCGTTTGCAACTTCAAAACAGGCTTGAGCTGTTCACCAGAAGTCTGAAAATATTCAGCAGTAGGTTAGGTAGAACTGACTAACTTATCTTTACTGTCCTATCTGGGAAAATTAAAAGCAGCCTTCCAAAATGTTTTCATCATTTCATATCATCAGTGAGCCTGATACTTTACTAAATGGAAATAAAAAATAGTTTCCTTGATTGTGATATGCAGTCAGTCTTCTTTTCATTGCTGATATTTATAATATAAGTACATCATCTTTTGAGACAGAGAATATTTTTATGTCCTTGACACTATCCTCCTCTTAACTTTCCAGAACGGATGCAATCTTGCTTGGTCATTATCGCCTTTCCCAGGAAACAGACAATCAAACCAAAGTATTTGCTGTAATAACAAAGAAAAAGGAAGAGGTAAGTAGCAAAATAGAATAGCAGAAAAGTAGTTTAAGGAGGTGGCTTTTTCTCAGACTGAATATTTTAAGGCACCTGAAGATTTGCATTACACCAGAGAATTAAAAAATGAATTTCATTTTTTAAATGGTTTAAAAATAAAATATAAATTAGCATGGTGATTTATCTTACTTTTTTTTTCCCAAATCTGTAATAATCTTTTTATTAAGACATCTAAATACCTGGTTCACATTTGAGCAGTGGTTCTCCCTCTTAGACTTAATTGTCATTGTGGTACTATTAGATAGTTTGTTAACATTGTTAACAAACAGAAGGGAAGGATGAGGAGGTCATTTTCTGAGATCAGTTTTGACTGGGTGCAATTACGTTTCACAGCATTAAATAAAACTAAATAAGCAGTATTCATTAATTGAACTCTGAATGATTTGGTCAACTTATTTACATCACAAAATTTTGTGATTAACGAAGTGTCTGTCAAGAGAAACTTGTGAAGAGTTAGAAGTGTTACATTACTTTACAGTGAGTTTGCATAGTTTGGGTAGTGTCCTCCATGCTTATCTTGCTTTCTGTGAAAACTTCTTCCAAAATTAACATCTAAATTGGTGTATTTTCAAGGAATACCAGTACTTGCTTTTAAGTATGAGAGTTTAACAATCTGTCCTCAGAGTTGCTTACGCCTCAGGATAAATAGTTGCACAATGTGCTCTTTGTAGGTCATGAAACTTACTTTCTCTTTGTACAGAAACCAATTGACTACCACAAATACAGGTATTTCCGCCGTGTTCCTGCACAAGAAACAGATCACAGTTTTCATGTAGGACTACAGTTGTGCTCCAGTGGGCGCCAGAGGTTCAACAAACTTGTCTGGATACATCATTCTTGTCACATAACTTACAAGTAAGTAAGTGGGGAGTAAGATCAAAGAAGGATGCTTAACTATAGAAACACAGGTGACATTAATTTGTCCAGTACTAAGTACAGAAGATGTAAAGGCTGTGAGACTTACAAGGCTTTAACAAAATGTCCTGATTTGATATATTGTAATGAACTTTTACTTTAAGAAAGCCCAGGATTTTGGTAGCTTTGTATAATGGTATGGGAAGTTTCTGAAGTAGCAGAACTGCAGTATTTTAGCTATTTAAAGGATTTATGCACAGTGTTTGAATGATTTCAGAACTGAGTCAGGGTTGAATGACTTAGTGTGGTACTAGTAAAGGGGTGTGGAAAACATATTCATTAAAGTATATTTCTTTTCCTCTGTGGATGTGCAAGGTAGAAATGTCTGCACCCATCATGTGAGAACTGTTAACGCTTACAAACTATATAATCCAAAGTGCAAAATACAGCCATGCGACCAGCTGTTCTGATCGCTAACCAAGCAAGAGCCGTGGCCACTGTTCTTGCACCTGACACTCTAAATTACTGGCAAGTTGGCTGTCCAGATGCTTGATGTTGGCATTTAGGGTGGATTTAGGCCTCATCTTCCAGTCGTCTTAATCTCTATATTCAGTGTTTTTATAGAGACATGGCTCAGCTACTGAGATGTAAGTATATAAAATCTAGGAAATAAACTACTGGTGGTTGGGAGTATAGGTAACTTCCATAAACAGAAAAATTGCTTTTATAAAAACTACCTAATTTATGAAGAAGTGGCAATATCACAGACATTCTTTTCAGCATGAAGTTTCTGTACTGCTCAGGTTCTGCTGTACCTCTCATTATGGTGGTGCCCTTTTGAAACTAGAATAAAGATGAGTATAAAACACAGCTAGGAGGACATATGCTTTTTGTCACTGATGTTCAGAAATACTGGGGTTTCTTCTTTTTAAAGTTATGTAAACTTACAAGTTTTTGCTGTCACTCTGTGTTCTGAATTCAGGGATCTAAGTGAAACAAATGGAAGTTGTTTTTTTTTACTTCAATATTAATGTGGTGACTTGAGTGACATCCTGTGCTGTTTCAAGTCTTGGAGTTAATAATAAGAATGGAAGGGGAAAGTGGGTTTTTTGATATTAAAATAGAAGTGTATTCTACATAGTGTGTTTTGGCCAACATTCAAATGCTTTCATGAAAGTATGAAAGTATGAAAGTATGAAAGATGCTTACATTCCAGCTGTAGTTTGGTGCACACACCGTACTGTGGGACATGATTGCACTATTGAGGGACTTAAACAGCAACTTGTGTCTAATTTAACTTTTACAATACTCTTTGCAGATCGACTGGTGAGACAGCTGTTACTACTTTCGACATTGACAAAATGTACACCCCTTTGTTCTTTGCACGAGTGAAGAGTTTTACTGCATTTTCAGAAAAGCCGCTCTAAGAAACACCTTTTCCTCTCACAACTCTTGCATGAATAAAAGGTTGTAGCTAATGAACACTTAAGTTATAAATGTGTATATATTTGGAACATTTTAAAATTTGGGGAATTTTTTGAAGGCAGTATGTTCTATTTGATTATGAATGGCTGGGGTTTTGTTTTGAGATCAAGCTTATGAGTATTAAACCCCTTTACTTTGTGACAAGAATTTGATAACAAAGTTTTGTTGTTTGGATTTATTTGTTTGTTTGTTTTTAAACAGATTTTATAAATCAGTCTGCTTAAAATGTGAGTCTTCATCTGCCTGGACACTGGTTTGTCCGAAAGGAAAATCTCGCTGTCCATGGGACAGTGTGTGTGTGGGGTCTCTGGTGAAGGCTTGAAATGTGAGTGGGAGAAAGTTGTCTTACATCTGTTAAACTGTGTGACTTAAAAGAACTTCAAATAAATGTTTTCTTTAAATTAAACTTACTTTGTTTGCCTTTAAGATCTGGCATTTTGTCACATCAACCTTAAGAAAAAACAATCAAGGGCAAGCAAGCATGATGTATAAAATTTAACCACAGAGGTACATCCCCACCAATGCAGTGATGTCAGTTGGTCATAATGTAATTTGATCCTGACAGGAGTTCAGTGGAGCCTGCCTTCGCCACAGGATGGGCGTGAAGGGGAGAGCAAGTGAGTTGTTCTCTTGTTCCGTAGGACGAGTTTGCAGGGTATGTGGCTCCGCTTGGGAAGTGTCACAGGGCAATGGTGAAATGCTGGTTTGTACTGCTTGTGCATTGGCCAGGTCTGAATGCACAGGTAAGCAGGGCTCACTTGGACGTGATTGTAATGTGTTATAATTCTTCATCTAACCTTGCTCCAGATGCTGTAAACCCTTTGAGCATTTGTTGTACTAAGATAAATTTTGAGGCTGCTGTAGATGTTCAGGTGCTGTGTACTGCTAATGATGAAGTGTACCTTGAGGTTTGGTGCAGGTACTGTACGCTGCTTCTCCTGCATATATCGCTTGGGGGTGTAGTGCAGACACTGTAATGCCGCTTATTTTGTATGTACCTTGGATTCTGAAAGAACTGAAGCTTTTTAGTGTAGTTTTTTAAAGCCATTTTGCATAATTTACCTTTGAACATCTTGTTTCAAAATACTGACCTGGACTTGAGGACTAAAATGTGAAAGCTGTGGGAAGAACTATACTTGTTCCATAATTTATAAATTGTATCTTTGCAAGGAGCTACATGATTAAAAATACATCAATAAATCATGATTTTGAACATGCCATCCCTTGCAATTTCTTATTTTGCCAAGAAATCATTATTTTCATATAGTTAAAGATGATTAGTTAGGAGTTACCATCCATAAACTACATGCTAGGCAAGACTGACAGGTAGAATTAACCTCTTAATGACTTTTTATTATACTATAGGTATAATAAATAATACTATATACTTACAGGTTATCTGAGAAAAGTAGAGAAGCTTTCAGGTACATGGGTTCTGAATAAGGCTGTGTATATCTGAAATGTTGTGCCTTTTCTAGCTAGTCTAATAAGACTCTGCCTACAACCCTTCTTTGGCCTATGTCCTTAGACTGCAGTTGCACTATTACTTCATACAACGGAACATTTAGTAAGGAGTGTGTTGTGTTCTCATTGCTTAAAATATCAGCTTCATGTTTTGAAATATTGTCAAGTTTGTAAACAGGGAAAGGTGTTAGTTGCCTACACTTTTGTTGAGGGTGAAAGATAAAGATCTGATTCTGCCTGCTGGGAAATGTCAAAAGTTTTTGTCACAAGAATCAAAAGGTGATACCGATTATTTGTTTAGGTATAGTTTTGTCCAGTAACCAAGTTGGATGGAGTAGAAGAGCCTTTCAATTCAAAGCTGTTTTCATACCAAGATTTACCTGCTTCTTCTGAGTTTTTGTTTTTTCTTGCCTTGGACATGTGTTTGAAATATACTCTGGGCATAAAGGAAAAGCTAGCTAATGTTCTGTTATAAATTGAGATGTTGATTCAACGGAAGTCTCAGGCAATGATTATTTTAAGATTATATGAAATATTCCTTCACCGAGAAAATTATGTGAGCCTTCTATCTGTGAGACTGAGCTGTGATTAATACGCTTGTTCCTCTGCATTTAGCGATACAAGAAAGTCAAGCTAGTTTTGTCTTTTGAAATGGTTTATCAGCAGATACTGTCTGTTCACGTGCAGCTATTAAAATAGTACTTGTTTCAGCAAAGAAATGGGTGACTAGTTGCTCTTCCTTCATTCTATCTAGTGATTTTCAATAGTCCAAGGCTTTAGTTGCTGGAGGCTCTATGTTTTTATCATTTACTTTTATTGTCCTTTTAATTACCATATAAAGACATTAGTTGGTATAACTAGTTTACTGCTGGGAAATTGTAATTTACTAATTATATTAGTAACTTGAATAAAAGAATAAGGTATACACCTATGCAGTCCTTTTTCCCAAGAGTTTATTGTATGAGTTGAGACAAATTCACTTACAAAAATGGAAGGAGGGCTACAAGAGGTGACAGAAACATGGTTCTCGGAGCTGTAGATCTCATTTATGCATTGGATTAAAGACAGCAGAGTGGACAGTTTTGTGGAGAGAAGATGCTCAGATGATCAAATGTTATGCTGATTTGACTCAGTCTAATTGGAGATTAACACCAGTGTGTAATGCTGGGTTGTGCATGGGGGGAGGAAGTAGAGAAGGTGTGATTCAGCGCTCTGAGCAAAGGGCCAGCAGTAGACACTTTCCAATTGCTAAATTCAGCTCCTGATTCACTCGGTAACCGTGAGCCAAGTTGGTCAGAATTTCAGAAACACGTGGTGTTTACACAAGGTTTTTTGTTTAAAGAAAGAAAACAATAGAATCCATTTTGATTTTTTTAATCCAAGAAAATTCCCCTGGAATGCGTGCCAGTGTATTTGGAAACTTTTGTCGACGTTAAAATGGCTGAACTATATTGAGGTGCTTTTCCGTTTTATCTTTTCTACTGTCCAAGAGGAGAAAAATATAAAAGCTTATATACATTTGCAAAACAGTTTGGATTTCAGAAATTAATGTTACATACGTTATTTAGTATTAATATCACCTTTAAAGAAATCAAAGACTTCCATTTGATAGTCACTCAGTCTGGATTCAAGCTTTGTCCTTCATGCTAAGATGAGCAGCTTTCTTAGTAAAATGACTTGCATAATTGTTAAAAGGAACAGTTAGTGATTTGCCTTACCTCTGTCTTGTCCAAAGCATAATTCCCAAGTTCTTAAAATAATTCTTAAAACCACAAGTCCTAGATAATGTTGGCTGAAACAAAGGATTTGGAAGAGAAACAGTAGTCTGTTATTGAATTTGAAATTATTTGAAACGGTTCAGATGCACCACGCTGACGTGTATCTATTGTTCAAGGCAGTAAGAGACAGGTGTTAAAGTTACAGTATAGTGTGATTTTATGGAACACATTCAGAGTATGAATAGAAAAAAAATCATGAAACATGACTGCTTCTGAAGACAACATTCCTGCATCTTTTAGGATTGACAGCCTTCCTACCTTGGCAACTGCAGGTATTCTGACATCTTTTGAAGATGTCTGTAGCACATTTATTAATTTAGCCTCAGAACGCTCTGAGAAATAGCTGGATATGATGCAGAAATAAGAAAAGTAAGACTAACAAATCCTGCCAAATTAAATTATTCTTTAATGTGGAAAGCCAAGATGAGTAGACGTTTTTTCCACACATTTTATTTCTGAATGAATTTTCCCTTGAGAAGATACGCACACACACTGTGACCCCTACATGTTTCCATTTTACACCCAAAGCTAAATTTACACCCAAAGTAAATTTCATTAATTCTACTTCCATAATGGAAAGAGATTGCTAAAGTTGCTAAAACAGAAGTTCTGCCTGGTAATTTGCAAACTTTTTATTTTGCAAAAGGATTTGCTTGCCTTTCTCCCCCCCCCCCCCCCCCCCCCCCAAAGTAGCGCTACCCCCCTTGCAGGTTGTTGCAGCTTAGTAATAAACAAAAGCTTTGGGATGCAACTTCCTGATATGTGTTTACCGATGCACAATGTTGCTGTTCTGCCATTAGGTGGCATGCCACAGTTTGAAGTTTTCTTTTGTACTTAATAAACTAAGCATATTTATTTTTCCCTACATAAAATTTGAGAACATTCCAGGAAAAATAGAGAAAATGCAACAAGCAATAGTTTAGCATTACGTTTAGCCGGCCAAACGTTCAGCTTTTTAGGCTTCTGCGCTAGTAAGACATCCAGGATAACACAACTGAATGGGAATAAACGGAAAGGCCAGTTCTTCAAAGGGATTTTAAGTATCTGAATCTCAGAGTGGAGCCTTCAGTCCTGCGTTTGCTTCCCAGACTGCAGGAGGACGGCCTCCAAATGGGATCTGAAGCAACCAATATGCAAAGCAGGAACATCCTTATATGTCGGAGGATGATGCACTGAAAAGAAGTGTGTCTTAACCACTGCTTGGAGAGCATATGTTCCCAAAGCAGCGGTCATCGTTTCAGTCCCTGTCCTGCTCTGAACGTTTCTGTTCAGAGTCCAAGTTTGCTAGGGCAAGGTTGTTGGCCCTAGCCAGGGCCAGGCAGACATGCTTTTGGGGGGTTTTGGTCATCCTGTCCTGCAGTACATATAATGAATGTATTTGTTGTAGAACAGCTTTAATAAGGAAGACTGAATGTCTTCCCAGAAACCCTATAAAACCGTAAACATGGATAGGAATGGAGTGCCTCAGCCAGAGGAGAGAGGTGAACCCATGAGCTGAAAGTGTGTTTACTTTCTATGCGGATCTCCTCCAAACTTTGATGTTGCATCGCCTTTTATCTTTGGGAAGCAAAAAGGAACAACCCTTTCTCATATTTTTAAGAAGATACCGCAGGGGTGTCGCACTGCAAGGGGAGTTCAGGAACCTTCTTCCTACACTGCTAAGAAATTGGGTTTAGGTCTAGTACTTCACACTTCAGTGTTTATTAACCTGGGTTTGCCAATTAAAATATGTTTATAGGGACATTAATTTTTATCAGCTCTCAGTTGCACATTTGAAGAAAAAAAAAAAAGTACAAAATACTGGTCCTTTTTCTCCTCTTTTCCGTAAATCCCAGTGTCCTTGCCTCCTGACTTGATCTGTGGTCACACAAACAGCTGACTTTGCTTTTAAGACAACTGGGGGAGCAGACCCCTCAGGGCTGGTAGGGAATGGGATTCAGTGTCTTAGTGTAGAGGAAAAGGCACAAATGTCTTCATATTGTAAAGGAAATTTGATAAACATGTAGGAAAGCAATTATCAGTTACAATCAGTTTTCATTAAGAGTATATGTATCAGGGGTTTTAGGGGTTTTTTTCCTAGCTGATCTATCCCAATGGCTGTGGCATCTTCTCCAAGAGCAGCAATGCTGGAGTTCAAAACATAGAATCTTTTTGCCACCATGTCTGACATGATGTGCAGAACGAAAATGCTTGGTCCTGAGCTACATGACGCAGAGCTGGCTCTGCACCTGCTGGGGATTGCTGACCTGTGCTCGGTAACCTGCATGTACAGAAAGGGCCAGCTGCACTAGAAGCTACTTAGCGGAAACTGTATTTAAGCTAAATGTAATTGTTCTTTTTCCGGCACAGCCAAATCGTTCCCTGTACAGATTAATATAGGGGTGGGTATCATCAATCTGATTGCTTCTCAAAAGCTTTTCCACTTTCTCTTTATAGTAAGCAATGTTAACTCACAACTCATTTCAGCTGAATCCTTCTTCCCACACCTCACTGATTTTTTTTGGGGGGGCGGGGGGGATACCCAAGGAAAAGATTGTTCCTATTATACAACCTTCAAGAAGACTTCTGAAATTCAGGGTACTTTCCACAACTTCTGTACTTTGGTTTCAGTAAAAATCAATGAAAAGGTCTTTAATTTGTTTTGGATAATGTGACGTCTGCCTTAAATGACAAACGCAAATAGAGTGGGTTGGTTCAGTGCTGCCTGGAAATTTAATCACATGGAGAAGAAAATATTGAGTACCCTTAAACTCACCTTGAGTACACATATTAGTAATTGACAGTGTCTAGACAGATGGTGATCTGGAAAGTAAAGTCTGGGAAGAATAAACTTACAGATATTAAAGTCAGCTGCATTTCCCAGTGGTAATAAAGTGGGAAGACTGGGGGGGTTAACTTTCATAGCAGCTGACAAAACAGTTGCCAGCAGTTTTGTTTGGAACCTGCTCCCTCTTTAAGAAGTGTGCCTTTTTAAACATTTCATGTAAAAACCCACCAAAGTCTGTAGAACCTGAAAAACTACCACAAAAAGTAATCTGATGATAAGATGAATATTTGTCTGGGTATGTGCAACGCAGTGAATCAAGTTTTTCTTCTTCCCTCTTGAAGGACTCTAAATTAGAGTCTTTTATGAGACCAAAATCATACAGTGTATCGTAAGCATGTGGTTACTGTTGCTCACAGGAATAAAAAAAATAATGGTGGGTCACACTGTTGATCAGCTGGTGAGCTTCGGCACAGCAGCATTCCTGATCATCTTATGCTAAAATTGCATTTCTGCTTCTCATCAGGCCTGGAAGATGGTTTGCTATAGAACAATTGTAACCTAAACAAAGTTTAAACTTACAGCATATGAACAGAAAAAAGATTACTGTTACCCCAGTTTTACAGTCAAGCCTGAGTTAAGATTTTCCAAAAGATCTAAGAGAACTGGTCGCTGTGCTCTGCTTCAGTTCAGTGCTCTTTGCCCTGCTGTAGGACTTCAGGACTACTAAAATACAGAGGTATTAGAGTGATGAAAGGTTGAAAATGTGGATAAAAGTAGGAGTCTGCAAGTTTTTCAGGAGCCCTCGTGTTTCAGAAGTGTGCAGAGTATGCCTACTGGTTTGGGCAGTGTCTGTATGGCTAAATGCAGGATGGGCTGAAGCATGGTGACACAAACGACGTCTTTCTATGCTACTTGCCTTGGGGACGGAGCAGCCGCGCAGTTGTGGGAACAGCCCAAACGGTGCTGTTGCACTGGTGCTGTTGCTCTCTTGCTGTGCAAGAGTCCGTTCTCGGGAGGACGCTGGCTGAGCCGTCTCCCCTGGCACTGGCTGTATGCCTTCGTCATGAGGCGTTTGGGGTTAATGATGGAGATACCTGGCCAGGCAATCCTAACTGTAGCTATGCCCAAACCACCCACGTTTCACATAGACGTGATCTTGGCCTGCACGAAGATGTGTGAGAGCTTAAGCTTTCTCTCATTTTGCTCTGAAGCTTTCCTGAAGCCTAGGCCTGGGAGCAGGCTTGATTCCTTGAATGGGCAAGAGCCAGACAGAGAGAAAGACTTTTGTTTCCGAATCAGAGGAAGAGTTATGTTGTGGTTACACAGGTAGATCACGTGTAAGAACTGAGCTCCGTGGAGGTAGTTGCAAGTTCCCACAAGTCTGTGCCTACTAAATACACACAGCCCGCCTGCATGGTTAGGATAAGGTAAAACAGGACTTTTTCTGCCTTGCTATAACTCTGCATTTATCAACAGGACTAGCATGGGATAATAGCTGGTAAAGTTATAGTCATCATGGAGATGAAGAGACTATTTTGATGAAAAAAAGACCACATTATATAGCTTACCTGGATAATAACAATTGCCTGCAGCAGCCAGTATGCCTCTGCTGTCCTCACCCTCCAGTGAACTGGCATCAAAGCCTGCCTGGATTCCAAGCCCTGTGACTGCCTGCAGGTCGATTTTTAGCCAGTTCCCTAATGAAATGAAGTATTGAGCAGTATCTTGTCAGCCTGACAGTTTCCACCAATAACTTTTGGATTCGCTGACCAGTTTTCAAATAAATTTGGCAGAGGGACCAAAGATTCAATTATACCAAGTTCTGACGGGTTTGATGAAAGTAGGCGAGGGGTGGAAAGAGACACTGCTCCATAGTATCTCCATGAAGAGAAAGCCTGCTATATGATGTCTATTTTCAGTTTTTATATCATCACAAATGATCTTTATAGTACTTTAATAGTTTTTTTATACTGTTCCATTATTAGACCCCAAAGAATTCACGAGGGAGAGTGGCAGAGGAAGCCAAACCCCAGCTTCACAATTTCTGCCATGTGAGACCATGGTTTTAATCAAGTAGGTAGAAGTTCTGAATGAGTTTTTTCAAGTGAAATTAACCTCCAAGAATAAGTGTGAAAAACTTAAATCCACTCTGCACTGACAGGAGGGAGGGAGGAGGCTGGCTGGAGTTTGGGACACCATATTCCCAGGATGAAGGAGTGATCAGGCTTGGAGGAGAGTAGCCATACGTTGCCTGAGGGGGTGTGGGTGGCCAAGAAAAACCCACTGACAGTGTTAAAAGGGTCTATTTCGAAAAACTCGAAGCTTCTTGCTGCATAATGAGGTTTTCTTCTCTTACTGGAATAGGGCTTCTGAGAGACCAACCATTTAAAAATACTGAAGCACTCCCTTGGTGCCTGGGAGGGACCTTTCGAGAAAGCATTAGATTTACAGGAAAGAGCAAATCACACGCTCTATCACGGGATCAGGCGAGATCAGGGAATGCAGAAGGACAGCCCGGAGGGGAGGCGAGTGCTATCTATTGACAGCAAGATGCCCCATCTCCGCTGTATGGAGAGTCTGCAGCCTCACCAAGCAGCCGAAGCCACCGTAGCCCGGCTGCTGCGTGCCGCAGAGCAGCGCTCTCTTCCCTCCAGCAGCTGGGGCTGGGAGCCAGCGTTGTGGGTGCTGGAGCTCACAGCCACACTGCAGGAAGGCCACAGGCATGTTTTTGAGTGGGCTTCTCATGCAAATCATTGTTACAGAGAATAGTTTCATCTGGGTGAAGATAAACCTTTCTTCCTTACATTCGGCAGTGCTGCTGTGTGTGAAGGAGTTAACAGTGAATGTGGTAATTTAACAGGGTCAGGCAAACCTTCTCTGCTCCCAAAAGAAGGGCTCCACAAGGCTCTGGGAGGGACCAGGGTTAAGCTGTACACGAGATAGTATCTTTGAAGGAGCATTTTCTGGAAGTTCGCGAGAGGAGGCTGGTATGTGGCAAGAGTTTTAGTGTCATTGCAATGAAGTACTCAGTGAGTGCCTTGTCCGAGTGCTTCAGTTAAGTTAGAGCTTGTCAAGTCACACCAGAACCCCCTGTTAAATTAGCTGTACAATTATTATTAACTAATGAGCTACAAAATAAAAATAAAACCAGAACATACCTCACTTGAACTGGAGGGAAAAACCTCCGTCAGCCCATTCCTAGTGGTGGGTTGTCCTGTTGGCCAAGAGGAGAAGAGGAGAGCAGGCTACCGGCAGCCCGA
This sequence comes from Calonectris borealis, assembly GCF_964195595.1. Lineage (NCBI taxonomy): Eukaryota > Metazoa > Chordata > Aves > Procellariiformes > Procellariidae > Calonectris > Calonectris borealis. The sequence goes on from NC_134314.1 coordinate 26,939,522, forward strand.
TAGCTGCTGGGTGATGCTCTTCAGGTGAGCTTTTTGTGTTTCACTGCACTGATCTACAGCTCCCTGTGATTTCGGTGGCACGATGGTGGTCTGCGCAGGTGATCCTGTGCTCTGCCACGAATCCCCCATCAGCAGGGAGCAGCCATACCTCTGGGTCACTGCCTCTGAGCACCAAGCACCCTGGGGCAAAGGGACCCCCAGCGCACCCCCTGGCTGCACAAGTGGGAGAGAGAAAGCGAGAAGCAGCCCCCTGATGCAGACAGCGTCCCCCTGCCTGGACAGGGCTGGTGCTTTCACTAAGCCATCTGTACGAAGAGGAACAGCTCCGGGTTTTCATTTCTCCAGGGGTGGCTCTTGGCAGGTAAGTGAATTTCCTCTGGGAAGTTCAGTCCTTGGTGGAGTGGTTTAGTGCATAAAAGTGCGGTAAGGTCGGGGCAGGATTACAGTCTGGCCTGAAGTTTTTTCCTTAGCGCATACAAAGACCAATAAGGATCAATGACTCCAGTGGAGTAAACTGGCAAGACAACATCAATTTACTTTTTATTTTAACTCACTTTGGCCAGGGTCTGTTCATTCATCCTATATCTCACCCATGCCAAGGCCGGACACTCGTTTTTTTCTCCTGTCCTCCTCCTGCCCCCAGACTTTCCGCTGAGCGCGGGGGTCAGTGGGTCTCCATTCACGCCATTTACACATGTACCACCTTGTCCTACCATCCCTGGCCTCTCAGACAGGGAATCCCATTCCTCTCTGCAGGGAATCAGGGAAGTCCAGAGGCAATGAACGTGAACCACCCCTTCTCTCCTCTGAAATGTATTGCTGCTTTCGCTGTCAGCTTGGAGGGCCCTGCCTCCAGGGCTCCTGCTCTGCCCAGGGCCATTGCTGGCTGGGCTGAAGATCGTGGCTTCCTCATGTCTTTGCTGCGACTTGAGCAGAGGAAATCTGGATGTTTGGCACACAGCTTTTCACGACACCCAATGTTTACATTATCCACAGACATCAGGTTGGTCACAGCTGTTCACGTGGCAGCCGTTACTCATTGCTGTAGGCGCCTGAGTCCAGTATAAGATTGGGATGCCACCAGCTCACCTTGCCGCCCGCAGGTGCCAGGGGAGAGGCTGCAGACATGGGGAGAGCAGCATGTCGTTGCCCCTCCACTCCTCACCTGGCATTTGGGGCAGGAGGAGGCCCCACCAGCCGGTCCCCGCCGTGTCCTGGCGGGGACATTCTGCTGGGGGCAATGGGCTGAGGGACCTGATCCTGCCACAGGCATTTGCTATCTCCTCTAGAAGCAAAAAGGAGCTGGATGGCCAGTTGCCTTATGGCTTTGGCCTTTGCTTAACAATTTCCACCAGGCACAGAAAGCAACGAGCAAAGAGGACACTCTCATGCTGTGGTTTGTATTGTTTATGACTATCTGTCTTTAGAAGAGCAAATAGATTGGGCAACTCTTGGTAACAGAAGACTTAAATCATGTCACTGATGATACAATTGCCAAATGATGTGAAGTTTGAATCTTGAGGTAACTGGTTTTGAGAAATGAAAAACACTTGTCTGAGACAAGCCCTCCAAGGCAGTTTTGCTTCCTGAATTACTAAATGGAAACAGAAGGAATGAGCTCGGAGTGAAAAGCTGGCCGAAGACCTTCCTGCCTTGCCCTGTCCTCTGAAGAGACTATCTGTGCCTCAGGAACTACTTGCCGTACAGGAGATCATTTTGCGTTGCTTACACAAATCAAATAATCCAACAAGGAGAGCAAAGGATGCTTGTGGCTTTCAGATTGCTGATGCTGCTGTCTGCAGGGCCACAAAGGCCGTGTCCTGCTGCCCCAGGGTATTACTAGTATGTAAGGCCTTTGGATGACTTTCCGGACATGCCACACGGTACACAGCTAATTCAAGCAGAATCATCTGGCGACTGCAACTGTCCGGTATGAGAACAGCTATAGCTGATCCTAAATGCTCCCAGAATCACAGAATAGCTGAGGTTTCAGTCCACCTCACTGACCGCTTAGCAAGCCCATACTTGTCTGTGAGGATGTTATGGAAGACAGTGCTGAAAGTCTGGCTAAAGTCAAGATAAAAAACATACACTGCTCTCCCCTCATCCACCAAGCCACTGATCTCATTGTAGAAGGCTATCAGGTTGACTAAGCACAATTTCCCCTTCATAAATCCATGCTGACTGCCCCCCACTTTTTAGGCTTTCATGTGTTTGCAAACAGTTTCCAGGAGGATTTTCTCCATCACCTTCACAGATTTTGAGGTAGGGCTGGCTGGCCTGTAGTGCCCCAGATCTTACTTCTGGTTCTCCTTGAAGACGGGTGACATTGCTTTCTTCCAGTCTTCAGTAAACTCTCCCAATCACCACAATTTCAAAGTTTATGGAGAGTGGCCTCACAATGACACCTACCAGCTCCCTCAGCGCTCATGGGTGCATCCCATCAGGATCCATGGACTTATGTATGTCAGGTTTGTTCAAATGCTCCCTAACCTGGTTCTCCTGCATCGATGGTGACTGCTCCTTGCTCCAGGAGGTGAGCAATGTTGGTGAAGTTTGCCTTGTGAAAGACAAAAACCCCATAGCACCTGGGGACTGCAGCAGCCCAGGGAGAAAGGGGCACTGTATTGAATCAGGGACAGTCTGCATAGCTTGCCCAAGAGCCAGGTCCAAACTGCTCAGGGTGTTCAGATGTGCAATGTTAATACCCTATTCACGCTCTGCTTTGATTACTGATTGCATCTATTTTTACTCTGACACTAGCAAACTTCCCTCATTTTTTCTTCTTAAATAAACTGTGCCACCTTCCCATCCTCCTCTGCCTCTCTTGAGTCCCCACGCTAGTCACTACCCTGCCACGTAAAGCCTGTTCCTGTCACAGACAGGCCATACCCCTGCTGAGATCCACCACAGGGGCCACTTCTACATTTTGCTTGCAATAAAGTAAAACGCATTAGATGGTCCCATTCTAACTCCTTGACCGTAATTACTTAAAAAGCCCCAAATGACTAGGTTGAGGGGAAGCGGAGCAAAATTTCCAGGAGTACCAGACGCACGGATTAGTAAACCTCCCAAAGGCCTTGAGGAGGAAAGAAAAGCTTTGTACAATTACTCAGAATGTATCCCCTAAAGCTTCCTCAGCTGGAGTCCTTTCTACCACCAGCAGTTTGACACACTTGTTTCGTTTAAAAATACAGAAAATGTATTTAGGATCATATTTTAGAAAATAGTCCATAACCTTACAGTTTATATAAAACAGTTCATAGCCTCAGCCTGCCGAAGGGCAGGGCTTTGTACAAGGGGTTGAAAATGAAAATATCTGGCTGTGCTCAGTCTGACCTGCAATTCTTTTCACATGCAAAGGTAGAGGTCCCGGGGAGAGGAAGGCCGGAAGAAACGCAGGGTATGTGCCCAGGGCTGGAGAGATGTGGGTCAAATCCCTGTTCTGCCTTCCCATCTCCCCATTGGTATGACTGATACAGAAGCATTGCCCTTTCTCACAATGATATTCTGAGGATAAATACACTAAAAAATGGAGGTGTCCAGCTGCTGCCTTGTATTATTAAGATAGCTCCTTCTGATTATATGTCTAGATTTCATCTTTAAATGCTGCATGAATGAAAAAAACCACCCATAAAAGCTGTATTTCTGTAAGATACAGTCTGGCTAATGTATCATTCTTAGCAACATTGCTGTGGTTCTCTGATGGCCTCAGAAGAGCCCTTATATATAAAAATACTTGCTTCGGAGCAAGCGCAGGGATTACTTCCAAAGAACTACCCCTATAAAGTGCTTTCAGAGCTAAGACCTTGGGAAAGCAGCAGCATCCATGCCATGTAGGGATATTTGTGTAAGCTTTGGCAGTAGCTACAGCCACCTGAAACACCGATAAGCCAGAACAAAACATTTTGTCTGTGTAATCATCCACATCCTGACCTCCTTGCATCTCTGCTGCCTTCCTAGTATTTTACTGCAGCTGTGCTTTGCAGAAAACCATTTTCTGCAGCAGAGAATAAGGTTACAGAGTTACCTATGGGTGGATCCTCACGTATCAACTGGTGTTTCTTCACGAAGCTACCTTGAATAACCTCAATGTTCAGTATATTTTCTTAAAATTGCAGAGGATAATGCATCTAGTGCCATCTTTCACCTCCGGTTCTTATCACCACCCAATTGGGCACCATACCTTAGAGCTGGTTAAAAGAGGCTTAAAGCAGTGACATATATACAATTCTTTTCACATATCCCAAATATGTTGCAAAAAGTCATTTTTGTGAAGGTCAGAGCTGGGATTGGTATCTTTATATTCTGAGCCAAACGGATATAAATTTGGCACTATATTGACCCACTGTGCTGATTGTACCAAAAGTGGAGGGAGTTGCTGCCAGCACAGAAGTCACTGCAAGAACATGGAAAAGTCAAACTGACCCTGGCAGCTGTAAATCTGGAACGCCTTTCTGCATTTAATCTTAGAAAAATCATGAAGTCTTAGTTTCCTCCTTTTTAGAAAGGAATAATTTGTTCTCCTTAAGCCTGAAATGTGTTCTGCTGAGAAACATACTGGGTGCGATGAACGCTGCATGAACGGGGGCTGGAGGACCCCCCAAACTGCGGGACAGTCCTGGGTGCATAGGATTACGAGCACGGGAGCTGGAAGAAGGCACGGCTCTGCTGTGGCAGGTAGCTGCTGAGCGGAGCTGCGTTTGCAGGAATAGATTTCGTTTTGGAAAACTTTTGGTTCAGACTTAAAGGCAAACCAACAAAAAGCTTCCTGCTTCTCAGGCAGGAAGATGGGTTTGGTAGTAATTGTCTTTCAGGGAGATTTGGTAGTAACAGTCCTTTAGGAAGCCCGTGAAACTCAGTAACTGGACGCTACCCACCTTCAAAGACTTAAAAGAAATGGTTGATTTGCAGAAAAGAAAATCAGACATGAGGAAAAAATGGTAACAGCTGGGATTGGGATGGTGAAGCTGTGGAACAGGTCATGGGATTGGTTATCAAATCCCCTTTGCTGGAAGTTTTTAAACACAGAGGAAGGGGTTGGTGGGTGTAAAGGGAACTGATGGTACTTCGGTGCAGGAACAATGTCTGAGGAGCCTCCCAGCCACACATCTGTATGGTACCATTGCTGAAAGGCGATGCTAGCAGCGGTGCAGCAGGAAGGTACGGAATTCAGAGGAGAGGCGAGATGAGACAGAGCAGGATAGCAGCGGGCAGGGTCTGTGCCCTGCACAGTTCCTCACTGGTGCGACCGGTTTGGCAGTCGCAGAGGAATCTCAGCTATCTGACAGGCAGACCCGGGGGGCCTGTCTGTCCCTCCGTCCTGCAGCTCACCTCCCGAAGCGCAAGCGCTTATGGCTCCTATTGATTTCCCTTTTTCTGTCTTAGAGATGGAGGTTGTTATTACCCTTGATCAAAGTTTCCTTCTCTGAGTTAGTGATCCGAAGAATCATCATAAAACACACAAAGTTTATTAGCGTGAGAGTAACTTAGAGATTAAATAAAAGTTTGGTGAACTGACCTTTACATACAACAGTGGACTGTCATTTTGTGATCTACATTTAGATTTTTTCCACATAAAACAAATCACTACACATCCCCTATTTCACAAATTGCAATAAACATTTTGAAACGCTCTCTCTATATAATTTGTTCTTGTCTCGTAAATGTCTCTGAACTCCACCCTTCGCAATGAGAGTGGTTTCCCTAGTAACTAATATATTCCAAAGTCTTTTAAAAAAAGAGGGAATCTAAAAAGACGAAAACAAGCAAAAAGAGACGAATGATAAGACTGAACCTGTTCGATGGACACAAGATACGCCACAGTCTGAGATACTGTGAAGTTTTTATTGCCACTTGTTTCATAATGCTGTCCGCCCAGAGTCATCCCAATAAAAGGTTTATTTCGCCTCGGACCGCTCCGCAGGCAGGGCAGGGCATGGTCAGGACCGCCAGCTGGGCAGCCCGTGGAGCCGAGGCTTTCTACCTTCATGGCAGTTAAAGGAACCAGCCATGAAATGTGGCTCCAGACATGACATGCCTCAGCTTTTCCTTGCAGAGGTGGCAGAGGGGACGTGTGTCAGTGCCTCCTTCTGTGGGGTGAGGGCCGGCGGCCCCTGAAACCCAGTCCAGAGAGCAGCAGAGACTAGTCATGCAGGAAAATCATGCAGATGTGAATTATGGGAAAAGATAAAGGAATCTTTGCCAGAGGTCTCTGAGCTGGCCACTAAATTCAGGCAAGAAAATTCGTATTTGGCACCCTACTTTTTTAAACAAATGTAGGGAACTGGTAGCTCCTGCTGAAATATAGCTTACGGTAGTGGTCAGGAAAGGTGGTGATATATGGAAAGGATGCTGAAGGATTCGTTACAGTCTACAATGAAAACAATGAAAAGTGGCTGGAAAAAGCAGCAAGGCACCTTGAATATGTACATGTATGAAACTGGGTTCAGCCGTGCAGAGAAGGACTTAGGGATACTGGGGGATGAAAAGCTGGACATGAGCTGGCAGTGTGCACTTGCAGCCCAGAAAGTCCATTGAATCCTGGGCTACATCAAAAGAAGTGTGGCAGCAGGTCGAGGAAGGTGATTCTCCCCCTCTGCTCTGGTGAGATCCCACCTGGAGTACTGTGTCCAGCTCTGGAACCCTCAGCACAAGACAGACATGGACCTGTTGGAGTGGCTCCAGAGGAGGGTCATGAAGATGATCAGGGGGGTGGAATGCCTCTCCCGTGAAGAAAGGCTGAGAGAGTTGGGGTTGTTCAGTCTGGAGAAGAGCAGGTTTTGGGGAGACCTTATTGCAGCCTTTCAATATATGAAGGGGGCTTATAAGAAAGACAGAGAAAGACTTTTTACCAAGGCCTGTAGTGATAGGATAAGGGTTTTAAACTGAAAGAGGGTATGTTTAAATTGGACTTCAGGAGGAAATTTTTTTACAAGGGTGGTGAGACAGTGGAATAGGTTGCCCAGAGAAGCTGTGGAAGATCCGTCCCTGGAACTGTTCAAGGTAAGGTTGAATGGGGCTTTGAGCAACGAGATCTAGCGAAGGATGTCCCTGCCCAAGGCAGAGGGGTTGGACTAGATGATTTTTCAAGGTCCCCTCCAACCCAAACCGTTCAGTGATGATTCTATACAATATGTTCACAGGGCTGGTGCAGTGGAGGGACTTAGATCACTGCCCAAAGAAGCTGGAAGAATGCAGAGGGTCGCACACGACAGTTGTGGTCCTTGAGGTCATCCATCTACACCTTCCACAGTCCCACAGGCTTGAACAAACTGAGTATCAAGGGGGATTGAAATGCTACCAAATCAGAATGGCAGTGAGGTAGTCTGTAAGAAGAGCTGATACCTTTTATTAGATCAATGAAATAGTGGGGGAAAATATAACAGTTAAAAAAAGAAAGAACACAGACAAGTCTTCAGATATGAAAGGCCCTCCTGAGGCCTGCAAGAGGAGCTAAAGAGGGAATTGGCATGGTAGCACTTTCACATCCATGTTGCAGCAGGGATGGAGAATTAGGCCCATTGCCAGAGGAGGGGGGAGAGAGGACATTTAAACATGGTCACCGTAATGGGTACAGGTTAAAAAACATGTCGTCGTTGCAGTAGTTGAGACCCATACGGCACCCTCCCTCTCCCCCGTCTCCTTCGCTTCCCCTCAGAGGCGCTGAGAGCTGGCAGTGGTGTTGTGCCCCGCTCGCCGTGGGGCAGGGACCTCCCTGAGGCGCAGGGTAGGGCGGTGGAGGGAGGCAGCTGCCGCTGTAGGCCAGTGGGGATTTCTCCTCACGGAATGCATCCCCCAAAGGGCCAGTGTTAGGCCTGAAGGGATCATGGCTACCCTTTGTCACGGGCGGTATGTGCTGGGTGCCGGGGCGGGTGCAGTGCTGGGGGGAAGGGTCTGCGCAGGGCGGGTCGGCCGTGGGGACAGCAGGGCCGCTGCAAGGCCTCCCGGGGCTGGGGGTCCTCCCGAGGGCCGGGCTCCTGCTCCAGGTCGGCACCTCTCCGGAGCTTCCGTCCTCCCCAGCTGCCCTTGGGTATGGCGGCCGCCCAGAGCAGCTGCCCAGCCTCGGCTCCCGGGAGCTTTTGCTTAAATGTCCCCTGAAATTAGCAGGTAGCACGCAAACGTCTGGCTTGGAAAGAAGCAAAGGCAAAGACTCCCGCGTCGGCATTGCACCTGTCAGAGACTTGGGGAAGCAAGGCGAGATTTAGTAAAACAAGGTATAGTCCAGCAGCATGAAATAAAAACGGTCCTGTATGAGACCCTCACAAATGCATTCAATTAATACAAGCAAGGAAGCAGATGCCGTAGCAGAGCCTTCTTGTAGGGTAGTGCTAGTGGGCTTCAGGGGCAAACCAAACAGGGCTCCCAGATCACAGGTCTGCGTTTGTTTCACCAGTTTTTGCCCAAAGCCTCTTTTACACTGAAAAAATTGTTAGACCTCACATTCACAGCCCTTAGGGTCCGCTGCCAGCATATACTGAAGAAGCACCTGAAAATGAAATTATGCTAACACATTTGACACCACAGAATTTTTTTTTCCTATGCAGCTTGGAAAAGCTAAGTACGATTTTTTAAAACTGATTGTTTTGAAGTGATCTTTTCACTACAATAATATTAAGCTTCAGCTTTTCAAGACTCTAATTCTATTTCTAACTGATAAATTTTCCTATCTTTACATTTTTTTACCCCGCAAACAAAAATTTCATTCAGGGAGGGAGCAGCACACAAGAATTATTTTTCTGGGTCTTTTGTTCTGGATATTTCACAACTTCTTTAATTGCCCTAATTATTGGATTATAATTTTGCAAACTTTAATTCCTTTCAGAACACTAATTCTGTGCTATCATTTCTGATGAGTACTTAACACGTCTCTCTTCTTTGTAATTCTGCTTTTGCATCCATTTAATTATAGTGATTTTGCTGACTGCCAGAGTAGCAAAGCTCCTTTCAGCTGTTCTCCACTCACCATGGGAAGAAATTCCAACAACCTGATGTAGGACCCAGCCCACCTTCAGCTAAAGACCCTCTGATACCATAAAGAAAACATCCTACATATCACTTGCTCTATTTTGGGCTCATACATTTTTCTAAAGTTCTCCTCCCCGGTCTCTTGTGAGCACATTAAAATCGAATCTTTTCAGAAGACTTTTTGCAGATTCAGTGACACAGGTTCTGCATGTCAAATCAGACCTCTGAGTTAGTTGTGTCACAGCTGGTCTTGGCAGAACATGAATGTGATGGGTTATTCCCAAGAAAAACCTGCCAGAGAGCGATGAACTGGAAAGCCAGCTGAGGGTAAATGGTATCACTCCAACTGCCAGAGTCAGACCAGCTGAAGAGCAGGCTCTACAATTAGATATTTATGACATCTTTGGTCTGTTCCTACTCCCACACAATTCGAAGTGAAAACACCTGGAATATGTTGTAGGAAGGGAAAGACGAAGACATGTCTAGAGGGAACTTGACCTCAGTAAGACCAGCAGGCTCAGGTATAAAAGTAAAAAAGGCACGTGGCTGAGTAACATTTCCTAAGTGAGGACTATTTTAGTGTTCATGGGGACAGAATTAAACCAGTGATATGAAAATCATTGTTTCTATATTTGTAAGAGATTTACACAGTGGTTCAGCTGCTTTTTCTTATGCTTGTGTTCCCAGGAGCTTGTGTCAAGAGGCCACTACCAGTCCGTCCTGTACTCTCTGACTGTCCCATCCCAAGTCAGTGTGTCTCCATGAGAGTCACTCCTGAGCTCTGGTTTTTAGTGTCCTCCTGAGTATTTTCAGTAGAAATAGCTGCAGCTACTTAATTCATATTCCATTCAAATGTTCACGCTTAATTTACTTCTTGGGCTCCTGGATCCCCCTGCTTCCCCATGTCATCGATTTAAGAAGTCTGTCCCCACCCAGCCCAATTATCCCTTTTGTCTGTAGCTGAAGGGGCACTGATTACTATCCTGAACACTAGGCTGGGGAGGATGCACCACCTCTAGCACATCAAAAGACAAACTGCATGTGAAGACTGGTGGTGTACAGTTGTGCGTAACAGAGTCTTTGCAAGGAAGGTCACTGGAGACAGCCTCACTGCTCTACCCGGTTCTCTCCATCAGGCAGTGACAGTCCACAGGATCTCTGTAGATGCTTTCACAAGTGTTTCCACACCCAGCAGAGCTGATGTTTTAATGTCAGTGCTTCTGTAAGTCCTTCAAAGCACTCTTCTGACTTCAAAGCCCTCCTGGAGACCCAGGAAGCAAGCAGGGCACACCAGGCAGAGGTGGTGCACCTTCCCCTTATCAACCCTGGCAAAACCCAGGGGGGCGAGCAGAGGTGGAGGGCGCCTTCTCTTTTCTGTGACACCTCCTCCATATCAGTGGAGGACTTTGGGACACATGTCAATGTGGAGAAAACATGGCCTCCTGCTGTCTCTCCAAGGGTGGGGCAGTGCGTCCTGCACCTGAGGGTGCCCTCACAGTCCTTGAGGGTCTGCAGGTGGTCGAATCCTGCTCAGGGCCAGCTGCCCTGCAGGAGAGCATCCCTCTCCCTGATGGGCATTACTTCCATGAATAAAACAATCCAGGTCTGCTACTGAAGTAACTGGGTTTTCTTAAGTAAAGGTTGGGCGACTGGAGGAAGAAGGAGTAAGGATTTCTGGATTTGCCTTGTTAGTGACAAGTTGGTTTTGTCAAGATACCATACACAGTATATAATAGGCATATCATATAGGTAATGTTATATATTGTATTCTATAGTAAAATAGTGTACAGTGTGTGTGTGTGTATGTGTACACATGTACACGAATCTTCCTCCTGAGTTCAGTTATTGCCAAAAGCATTTCCCAGTTTTCAAGTGTTCATTCGTTACAATTTTCTCATGGGGTGGTGCAATCAATAAGTTAAATCCAATTAAAACTTTCTAATATTCTCCTCCAATGTCAATACTGATTAGACTAAATATCTAATTACTTTATTCCCAGATTTCTTTGTAAATAATTTAATTTCTGGAGCAGCACTAACAAAGTACTTGTTGTTTCTAAAGGCAACTCTTGCATTTAAAAAAGGAAAGAGCTGGGGCTCTAAATCTATGTCCATAAATAAAATGAGGCCAAGGACTGTCGTTGGTAACAGGGACCAAAAGGCATGGCCTGGCAGTGTCCACACTACATCCTGGCCTCGGGCGACCTCTGGACCTGAACTGAAACGATGCAAGGGCTGTGTGGCAGCCCACCAAGGGCTATTTTTCACAGCATCAGCTTGAGATTCTTATTGCCTGTGGCTTGTAGCATGACAGCACGTAGGGGCACAGGTAGGTTTAAAGCCAGCTGTGTACAGTGAAGGGACCCAAACCTGATGCAACCTTGTCCAAAATCCTGCCAGGGAATGGTCCCTGGCACACGCTGTCCTCCTGGCCCGTGCCAGGGCATTTTTTCTGTGAGCGTGAGTTAGCACTGGCCAAATCCATGGCAGGGATCATGTGAATAGTGATGCGACTGAGCCTGCCCTCCAGCCCTGCTTTGTTTACCAGTATAGATGTAATCCCCTGCTGCCACCAGGCCCAAAGAGGCTCCAGACGGGGGATGGTGGCAGTGGATGACAGTGCTGAGCAGAGCAGGATGCTCAGGACAGCCCTGCTCCTTCTTGGCCTGATCATGGAGAGGCAGAATGCAGAGATGTAAAGTCTGCTCCCACCCAGACCCAAAGCCCAGATAGCCTCTACCATGCCCTGAACCATAGGTCACTGACCCCACAATTTCATTAATCGATAATAAGAGTTACCTCAATCTCCTGGATTCTTTTTAATCTTGGAGAGGATGGAGAAAAAGCTGTCTGTGCTTTTTGGATTGATCTTCTTGCCTCTGCTTCTAGTTTTGTCTCTGGTCGTGGATGGTCATGAGCTCCTTTGGACTTCAAAAAGGAATTATGATATATTAAATTTAGAAACAATCTTGTTATTAATCTTAAGGGAGCAGAATTTGTAGCACAGGCCTAAAACACACATATGGCCTGATTTAATGCTTTGTATTTAATAAGACTTATTTAACGTGAGCTGAAGTAACAAACATATCTCAGATGAAGTGTGATGGGGTAGAAATTCCCTGAAATCATAAAACCAGTGCATCACATTCACGTGCAGAAGAGACTCCCCACACTAGAGCCCCAGCTGAAGCCACAAGGTCTTCTGCAGCCTGGCTGCAGTGTCCCTGCAGTCATTTCCATTCTTCTCACGCTTTAGACTTGTTTATCAGAACATTAATTTCCATTAGCTTCCACAGAGAATTAATTTTATTTAACCGGCACATAAGTGAAAGACTGGAAAACAGGAAACAGTTCAGTGGTTATGGTACTAGGACTACAGCTTCCAGAAATAGTGCCCATTATTTAAACACTGGCATACACTGTTTTCCAGATATAAGTCACATATAATGCACAGATGGCATTTTCCATAGACAGTCCCTTGGGTACAACCATTTCCTGCTCTAATATAAGCCTCATGCTTATGCGTGGTGCCTTGGAGAAGAGGTTGAGATAACACAGCATTTCTGACTTTCTGAGGATTCGTTGGTTTCTATGTACCTGAGACAAAGTGCTTCAAAATCAACAGGTTTTCACGGGAGCCTAAATGAAAAATATAATATGCTGTAAAATCATAGTAGCATAATCTAACTTAGATTGGAAGGGACCTCTGGAGGTCTAGTTCAACCTACTGCTCAGGCAGGACTAACTTCAGAGGTAGATCAGGTTGCTAAGGACCTTGCCCGCTCATTGTGAAAATTTTTCTCCTTACAGTCATTTGACCTTGTTATATTCAATGATCCCTATTTGTTGGAACAAAAAATGTTCTTAATCAATCTTAAAAAACAGTCTTTAAAATTAACTTGCATAATGTAAAGTAATTTTATACCAACCTGAAAAAAAATGAATTGGCCTTCATGCCTCCAGAAGTTGGTAACTGGGTAACCACCATGGCCTCGGCAGGAAAGGAGCCGCAGGGGTCCATTGCAGTTTGGACAGCATTTCCCTGGAGCAAAGATGGTGGGAAATATTTTCTATATGACACGAATCAGATGAATCCCATGTGATACAATGGTTCCTTGGTGGTGGATTGCCACTTCCGGTTTGGGGCTCAGAAACTACACTGAGAAAAACTATGCAAAAAACTTTCAAATGTAAGCAAAAATCAATATAAGCAAACTAATCATTGCCTTTATTCTGTTCCATTATTAAATATAACTGGCAAAAATCATTTCTATTATAGTTTTATTATCATTTTATCATTTATTACCATGGTCAGTTTTAGTTGTTTTTAACTTGGCAGTGTCTGGAATGTCATATGTGTTCTTGTCTGATTTTTCTAGAGGACATCATTCTGACCTTAGTGAGTAATACCTTTCTTTAGCCAAAATGTTCATCAGATCCAGAAATCGGTATGTGCTAGCTCTACTGAGCAATCAACAATTGTTTGGAATGGTCTCGTTAAAAATGTACGTGCAGCTCATGTTCTCTATTTGCATTGTCTTGCTCTGGTGACATGACTATAAGGCCTATTTTCCAGTCATCATAGTTTATGAACAACTTCCCTGCAAGACTTGCCTCCTGAGTGACCCTTGGGCCCATGCAGTAATGAAGGCAACACTCAGGTCAGAAGGAACAGCACAGCAAGAAGCTGCCTGCTCTGCACAGCTTTCTCAGTAGTCTCACTCATGGGCCTGAGAAGGCTGGGAATCAATCTCTAACCATCAGAAATAGAGATTAAAAAAGGAAAAAAAAAGAAAGCAAACAAGCAAACAACTCCTCCCCTCACAGTAAGAAATGTAAAATGCATTGTTCCAAAATCAAGAGTTGCATTTAAATATAAGGAATGGCAATGGGAAGGTTGGATAATCCAAAGGGTATCCTCTACTTTGATTTCTTTTATGTTGTGTTCACTTATGAACTGCCATATAATGAACAGCCATGTTCATACTCACGCTGTTGTTTTTGCCTAGCTTTATCACATATGGCTGGTCTTAGGTAGATCTTCCTCCCATCCAAGGTCGAGCAGTCGTTGCTGCAGACCACCACCCCGAGGCAGGACTTTTTTAAGATGCGAGAGTTGTGGTTGTTGGTGTTTCTCATTGCCCAGCTGCTGTGGTGCCTCTGAGCATTTTTATCCTCTGAGCTATAGATATGTTTTACGTAGGAATCTGGCCATTCTTGAAACCAGTCTGTCTGTCTTACGTCCTGTGGAGACACCAAAGCAAGCCACAATTTAGGCCGGGGAAGAGAAGACCTTGTGCAAAAAGCCAGCAGACCTGGTCCTCTGCTGGGTGTCCTCTAGCCTGGGTGACTCCAGCACCTTGGCAGGTGATGCTGGTTGGCAGAAGGGAGAAGTGGAGAGAAGGCAGAAAAAACACAGCTCCATGTGGCTCCCCGCGAGCCCAAAGCATCAGGAAAGCCTGGCCAGGACGTTGTTCTCACTCACCCACGGGTCCAGCTCAGTGCAGGACCTACCCGGGAGAGGAAGGTGGGGCACCTGACGTAAAATAGCAGATACTTTCCTTTCAGGCAGCAGTCACTGCCTGACTAACTTCTGTTAGCTTTCATGGCAGAGATCCTGCTTTGCCTTTCAGGCTATTCACAACAGCCTTACACTGAATCGTTTGGCTTGATTCGGCTCAATTCACTGGAAAAAGAGCAAATACTGAATCAGACTGAGACTGTGCCCCCATTTGTACATCTTCAGTTCTGGACTTCGGTTCATTTTGGCCTAAGTGCTGTGAAAGATTTCCACGGTGATTTTTCTGAAGTCCAAAACAAATAACATCTTGGTCATTTTTTTTTTCCATTGCTATAGACTAAGCAAAAAAAAGCCCCAAAGACAACATTGTAAGGAACAATAAAAAGAAAACTCAACGGAAGAAAAGACAAAGGGCCGACCACACATCACCTCAGTGGGTACAGTTAACACAGTAAAATGCAGTAAGCTGTAGAGCACCTAACATACCCACTGATGGTTTTGAGGGAAAAGGTCATTGTAGAGGTACAAAAACGTAGTAGGAATTTCCTTGAAGTTGCTCATCCCAACCACCGAGAGCCATTACAGCAACAGGAACATCAACTGAGAAGAGAAAAACTCCTGTGCTCCCCCAGGAGCCATCGGGTAAGATAGGGAAGGGTGTGGAGGAAGCCTCCAGGCTGAAATGCAGGTGAAGGTGACCTTGGGGTGGAGAGCAGGGAAGGAGGCAGCCTGGGACATGGAGGCTTTGGGTGAACAGCAGTGACATAGTAGGGAAGAGACTGGGATCAGGTAAGAAGACAGGGTTGGGAGATGAAAGAGCTGGACGGTGAAGGACCCCAGCAGGAGGAGTCTGGCACAAATATACTAAGGTGAAGGACAAGGAGATGACATTGGGGTGTAGGGTGCTGTGGGTTTTCAGTGGAGAGCATGGATGAGATTTTTAGATAAAAGGACTAGAAGAGGTTTGAAGGGAGGAAAGATCACTATTCTGCCTCTCAGCAAATCTCTGCCCACGTGAAGCAAGCTTTTCCCAGGTGCTTGCAAAAGGAGTGTTGCCTCCGTGTGGAAAGCCAGCCCGCTTGCCTAGAACCCCATCTGCAGCAATGCTGAGCACCCAGAGTTGCAAGGCAGTCGTGGGTGCTGTGCTCACTTCTCATAAAGCACTACCCCGGGCAAAAAGCAAGTCCTGGACATCTCTAATTGAGCAGCCACAGCAGGAGATAATTTTTTCCTCTGCTTTCTCTGCACCTTATCCAGCAGTGGACTAGAAAGTCAACGCATCTACAGTATCACTATTTTTCGTTTATCAGCAGGTCTTTCAAGAATACATTTAAGGAAAAATACATGGAAACTTCAATATTTTGCTTGATATTTTCTAGCTTTTCAGCAAAACATCGTCCCATACCTCAAGGTGGTAAAGAGAATAAAGGCAATGAGGCATAGATGACTGAGAGAGCATTTAAGATCAGCGGTGAAGTGGAGAAGACTGGTCAGAACTGGATAAATTTCTAAGACACAGAGACATACCTGGGGAAGTTTGATGTCATTGATATCCCAACTTGTCATTTCTCCATGTTGGGAAGCAAAGTCCTCCTGCTCCATGACAACATCATCTGCGCCTTTCAGCATTTTTTAATTCCTTCCCAAAGTTAGTAAGAAAATTTCTCCTGGCTGCTTTTGAAGTTGACTGTCAGCACTCTCAAGCAGTTTACAACCAGGAAGCTGTTTCCTGAAGCTAAATGATAGAGAGGCTGCTCATTAAAGATAAAAATCAGTGTTCTTCTGCCAGAAAAACTTGTTCCATTAAAAGTTTTGCAAGCTGGCAATGCAGTGGAAAATATAGCTTAGAGATAGCCTGTGATGTTACAGAGGCATTGCTAATGGCAAGAAAATCATGCCTTTATCATCTGTTTTGTTTTGCTCGGTCTCCTCTCATACCAAGTTTATTGTCATGTAACTCTGCTCGCCAGGCTCTTTGTACATCTGATCCGACTCTGGCTCAATATTTCCAGAGCCAGACTGATTGAACAGCTCAGTGGCTGCTAAGGGCTCTTTGAGTCGCTGCTTACCCATTAGATGTTTCACATGCTGCACATGACAAAGGTGAGCAACAAGAGGGGATGGCTACATCATTTCAGATGAAATGGTGCTCAGCCATTTCATATATTGTTGGCCTCTCTGAGACCTTACCAATTGCATGAGGCAAGTGTAGAAAGGGAGGTTGGGCTACCTGCATTTTCCTATCTCAACAGGGGGCAGACTGAAGTAAAAAAACCCACCAAGGTATGTTTGTTAAAACCAACAGCTTTTGCCTGAAATACTGTAAAGCAGGCGGTTGCCCTACTCTGAATTTCAGTACCAGCTAAGCTTAATACCATATCCTCAAGGATCCTGTCCATGAAAAATTTTGGGGTTTGTTTCCTTTGGCAAGGAGAGGAAAAGGGAATCAGAAAATGAACAGGCCAGTTTTCTCTTTCTGGAAACTGGGAAACCTTCAATGGTTTCAGGAAGGTCACTGTAATTTATGTCAATTAAGGATTTGTTAAAGACTACTGAACGGTGGGAGAAGTAAAATCTACTTGATGTGATTCTATTTTATAGACTTTATAAATCATAATTTGTTTTATTGTTATTTCTGGCTCTGCATATGCACGGCCCTTGGAAAGTGACTTGGCCTTCATGTCCTTAGTTTACCCATTTATAAAATACCTGTGATCTTAATTTCTCATGTTATATTATCACCTCTAAAGCAAGAGTTTGCAGATATTTGCAGAGCACTTGAGACATTTGGCTGTACGGTGCTCTGGCAGCATAGTCAGAGCCCCACTGCCCCACTTCGTGGCTCAGGCTGTGGCGGTGGGGGAGAAAGAAGGCTTTGGCAGAGCATCCCCAAAGGGAAAAGACCCCACAGAGGGGTTCCTGGTAATCAGCACCAGTGCGCTCGGGAATTTGAACTGAGGCTGGTTCTTGGAGGGCAACTAACCCATCACAGGTTCAAATGAGATGTTCGGCCAGAGGAGGAGGGAACATCACTCAGAAATACAAACGGCTGTAAGAAACATCAGATCTTCATACATTTTCATATTGTGCTACAATGAAGATGGAGATAGTAAAGTCAGGACAAACAAAATATGAGCTGCATTGGAAAACTGAGTTGAATTTACTAAATAAATGACCCTTGACTATTGTGTGCTCTAAAACACGAAAGGATTTGTTATATAATTTAAAGTGATAGTCTCATTGCTTTTAAAATTACTTTTCAAAATGAGATGGCTTAGAAATTGATTTTTAATTTCATCCTTGTTAGAGAAAACGGAATATTCTTCTTTTATGTTACATTGAAGAGATAAAACAATAATTAAATATTACCTTAAAGATTAATGAAAGACACAGATAATTTCATAATAATATGCACAAAAAAATGAAGTTACAGAGAATCATACATATTTAGCTACTTGCAGGCAAAGGCTGATGTGGCAGGATGATGTGGCATATTACATTTCTGATTGTTATTTGTGCAGCTTTAATTTTTACTAAGTGTAGCAGCTTTATAAATTGTAAGGTCTGAAATATTTTTTTCTTTCTTTTTCCTCTCCTCTCCTCTCCTCTCCTCTCCTCTCCTCTCCTCTCCCTTCCCTTCCCTTCCCTTCCCTTCCCTTCCCTTCCCTTCCCTTCCCTTCCCTTCCCTAGAAAAAACTGTTCTGCTTCTCTTAGATAAAAAGTGAAAATTTAGATGTCAACACTGAATTATTTTGATTTGGAAAAATACATGTAAGAAAAATGGGAATTATTATATTAAGAAGGAATGATGTAAGTAGCACCTCTGTTTGGCACTGGAATGTAGTGCAATTCATTGTGCTTGAAAAACGGTGAAAGTAATCTAGTTCTTCTCCTGCCCTTTGGTTTATTTCTGTTTTCTTTTTCCTTGTGAATGCTCATCAATGCAGAAGGTAAACACCAGGTTCTGGTTTTGGTCCAATGTTTAATGTATCTGTTGATGATCTGGAAGTGAAGAAAACAGAAAGAGAGAAAAAAATGTATGGATTACAAAAATGTATCTGAATTAATCCTTTAGAAGAACTTACTTATATTTCACCATGACAAAATAATTCATGTTTAGAAGGGTAACATTTAAAGTATTTATTTCTCTTACAGAACTGCTCTCAATTAACTTTGGAAGCGACTGACGGATCCATATGGGCAGTTCCACAAACACAAGACAAAAAACCACCATTCTGCTGGAATACAGAAAGACTGCAGTGAAGAGCCATACAATAAACTATGGTATTACCAATTCACAGACAATAATTGATTTTTCACTTAGGATACTGTGCAAAAAGACCAGTCCTTCCCAGAAAGAGAAAGGGCTCAGGGCATAGGAAATCCATAAAAGCTGGGATTGTTCACTCTAGAAAAGAGACATATAGGCAAGGGCACTATAAAAATGTCCTAAAATACAGAAGGGTGCAGAGGAAGTGGGGGGTGCTTCTCATTATTTAACCGCCCAAGAGCCCAGGGGCACAGAGTGAAAACAACTGGTAAATTCAAAAGTAAGGCAAAGAAATGCATTTTTCATTCCCTGTGTAATTAGTATCAGTTGGTCTAATGAAAGCTATTTTCTCTCCCTACAAGCCTTGCCCCACTTATTTCTTTAGACCCTTGTGCTATAACATTACTACTAGTATTGCTGTAGCATGTCATGAAGGTTGAACACTAGTCAAGACTGAAAAGAGATCAAAAACATAGGAAAGAAATAATATTTGAAGAAATGCTATTTACTACTTACATCTCTGTGACATCTGAAATATGTTAGAATACATTTAGAAAGATACATTAAGCCTCATATTTTATGATTTATGGCAATTTTTAACTAGCAAGGATTAGGAAGGTTTCTATTTTCCTTAGAAGTACTTGGTGTTGACCACTTAGGAAAAGGATTATGGGTTTTTAAAAGAGATTATGTGTTACCAATTAACATGAGCCTACAGGTTAAATTAATTCAATATAATCTGCAAGCTCTTATTCGGAAGGGCAGTCTTTCAGACCATAACTGCAGATGGATGTCAGGAGTTCTTCAGCAGTCACCTATGACAAGAGATCAAGGGCTGGAAAAAGCCCTGGAACCCTAAAAATCTTGCGTTCAGGCTCATGGTCTGGAGAAAGCTGTGCAACCCTGCAGAGCGGCGCCTGGGGAAGTCAGCTGTCTTGCTGCAGAGGTTGCCTGCCGCTGTCCTTGGTTCAGGTGGCAGGCTCTGCCGAAGGAGGGCAGCTGGCGGCAGGAACACGTGGATGTAGGCTATACAGAGCCAGGGTGTTACAGAGGTCACGAGATCAGGCTCCTTTCTTATACTATTTTACTGCCATCAGTTTTCCTTTTTCTCTCTTTGGTGTCATCTTTCAGTGATGACAACCTTTAACTGACCTCAGGTGCAGTCGGTGGCCCCTTACCTGGGCTGAGTTACCTATTCTGCCAAGAGCGTGTGTTTCGCTATCTTCCATGGCTGCCTTTGTGCCTTGCCTTCAACTGAATGATTTTTCCTGCGGTTGCAGCTTGACACTGAAAGGTTCTCCCCGCTGATCTGATGGGAGCTCTCCTGCCTCTCCGACACTGCAGGTGTTGGCCTTTGCATGCCTCTCGCCCCTCTTCAGTCCCCCTTTTATTACTGCAGAGTTTCATGGTGCTGCACCACAGGTACCAAGGAACATGCATACTTGGATGACAACATAAAATTTTTTACAGTGAGGGTGGTGAAACACTGGAACAGGTTGCCCAGAGAGGTGGTGGATGCCCCATCCCTGGAAACGTTCAAGGTCAGGTTGGACGGGGCTCTGAGCAACCTGATCTAGTTGAAGATGTGCCTGCTTATTGCAGGGGGGTTGGACTAGATGACCTTTAAAGGTCCCTTCCAACCCAACTATTCTATGATTCTATGATGCTATGATTCTATACCAAGGTGCTACTCATAATCCTTGTGGAATATTTCTCTGGATTGGCCTGACAATTTTTTTTCTTTTTTTCAAATACATTCTATAGACTTAAAAGTAACAATTTTATCTTCCAGTTCAGCCTTGCTATTTGATCAACTGTGGCAGCAGGATGAAGTAATATGATTAAACTCTCAGATGTGAAGCACAACCTCACTACAAATAGACATGTCATTTGTAATGAGAAGACAGTTTCGGCCTGCGCAAAAGTGCACTGGGGATGCTGCTCATTTTCTGGAGACAAGCTTTTGTTCCCAGATGGCCCTGATGTATTCTCAAGTTGGCTGCCTCTATATTCAACATAATTTGAAATGCTTATGCTGTCTTCACCGTTCAGTATCCAAAAGTGAAAGCTTCTCCCCTGTGGTCTGGCTCTTTGAAAGAAAGATGGACACATTTTGAAATTTAAGTATTTTGAAATCCTTCGTTCGTTTTGTTTGTCCTTTGTTTCCCTTTAATTCTTTACTTGAAACTGGTCTTGTTAATGCCCTTGATATAAGAACAGGCTGATGATCTCATATTTTTATTCAATTACCATATTTCTGAATTCCAGACTGCTCTGGATAAGAAGTCAGTTGTAGGTAGTGTAGTTCTTCTAGCTTTGCTGCTTCAGTCACATTCATTTAACACTTTTTTTAATTTAAAAATGTAATTTCCCATCCCTGTCCAGTCATCTTCTTCATAGAAGTGCTGTCTGAAATGACATATTCTGCAGGGTTCTCTGATGGTCACATCATATAAAACAGACACGTCTGCAGCATAGGTTGTAAACCAGACGAATTAGCCTGGAATTCACCTCAGAGCTCAAACACTGATGAATGTCTTGGACTATTTTTTGTCAGACTACAAATATGTAGTTTGCATCACTCTTGCCCTCATGGGGTTAGGTCACTACTTGGTACAGACTCTCAGGGTGGCTTTGTCAGACCACTTGGGAGGTACTGTGTGTTGTCTGCCTGTATTGCACACACAGACCATCGTCCCACCTTACTAAGTGGACATTAAAATCCCGCTGATGGGATGGTAATTTCTTGAACTGCTCTAACTCAACAGCTTGCAATCACCTCAGTTTTTCCTCTGTGTCAATTGAATGATACTTCAGCCGGTTGCAACATTCTCGTTTTTCATTTTCTATTTACTTCCCTGGCTCTTTCCAGCAGACAGATGCGGTTGTGGGCATGATTTGCCAAAGGGTCTGCCACATGAACTTCATGTCCACACACTTGTACCACATATAGTAAATATCTCTGCCAGGCCTCTCAGTCCCTCTTCTTGAGGGACTGATATTTGACCACTTGTGGGTTAGCTCCCAACCGGCGTTCTCAGCTGGTAGCCTAGTAATTGTATGACTACTGAACAGGACAGTATGAATAACTTATTAAGACTTTTTTTTGTCGCTGTGGCAGTGTTTTAGCTTTGAATGCTAGGAATATATCTTTCTCTGCCAGATAAAGAACATAGCTCCAATTGAAAGGTTTGGGGCCCAAGCTCTTTTTAATCACCTGTTTGGAGTGCTTGAGTGTATACAAATAGATGTTTCACTTTATTTCTCAGTAACTCTTTATTAAAGCTGTGAACTCTGATGCTTTGGCAGTGAAGTCTAGCTCTCTATTCACTTTATTGACCTCTCCAATTTTTTTCTCTTAACATATCAGACACTCTGCAAAGCATGTGATGTTCTAGACAACCTATTTACTTCCTGGGGTAAAATTCATGGCAGCTAGTCCACAAACGCAAAACCATCATGGTGATATCATAACAGCATTAATATTGGGATGCTGTGGTGGACTCGGGTCTGGATAAAATTTTGGTTTAACTTGTACATCTTGCTGACTGTATAAGCTATCTTTCCTGTTTTTTTCACTAAGATCATGAACTCACATGCTTTAGTTGAAATTACTGGCTTCTATGGATTACCTAAAATCTTAGCTGGAATGTTTTTAGTGGGTCTTATGCTTAAAAATTATTGCTTATGCAATATCTTAGAGGCAGTATTATAATGTAATCTAAAAATGACTTTAGTTTATGGCCATTCTGCTTTCTTATTTTGTTAGTCTTCATAGCCTGGTGCATTCACTCATGTCGTCTCTTGATCTGACATTCAATTCCTCATCTTGTCTTTGCATCTGGTGTGAATACATTTAATTTTGTTGTTCTGCCGGGCATGAACATCATATGCATGCAAAATCTCATCTCATGGATTGACACTTGCTATTGAACGTGGTGCTTTTCTCTTCCTTGCAATTCTGTAATTTTCCCTTTTGTGATTTAAAGAATGTCTAATTGCTAAATGAGTTGTCTTTCATGTCCATCTGCTTCAGAACAAGAATTTGGTATGTCACTATGATTATTGTTTTCCTTGTCCCCTCTCTGTCGTTGCAATATGCATTCTAATTTGCTTGTTGTAGGAACTGACACGTTTCTGATATGTCCGACAGCGCACACTGCTTTTCTCCAGGGTCAGGTGGAGTATCATATCTGCCGAATCCAGCCTCAGCTACAGGTAATTCCAAAACAAATTCCTATCAGTTAATCATGCCCTAACTTCAGAACAGCCACTGTTTCTGGTATAATCACCTGCTGTGGTGATCCTATATGCACACCGTGTTCTGGTTTCTACAGACTACATTGCCTCATAGACTGAAGTGTTCAGGCAGAAATTATAAAGCTTTACCTAATTTGGTCTGCCATACATTCAAGAATGAAGGAACTTTTCCATAGCCTGGGCAACTGAAAGGAGGACCTTGTGGGAGAAACTGAGTTTCATTTTGGTTGCTTGCTTTGCAACAGGGCATAGCTTGCTTTGCCCCTGAGAAAACATAGCTACTCTTGCAATAGGGCTGGGCTCAGTATCCAAGCAATTGGTGGAAATTGTAACAGTGCCACAAGATCAGATCTTTTTCAGTTTTGGGAGTACCAGATTACACTTTATTACCTACTTGGTTCCAGGTTCTATCTCTGTTGCTCTTAGGAGAGAGGAATCCCAGCAATAAGCCTAGACTTGGCAGTCTGGTGTAGCCTCTTGAGATGGTTTCTGTCACCCCTTGGAATCCCTCAGGTCCCTCCATGCCATTGGCCTCATCTGGTCCAACCCAACAGAAGCTGCTTCAATATCCTCTAGTCAAATATTTCTCCTTGGCCTTCATGGCACTTCCCGGCATCTATTTCTGTAGGTCCCCAGCAAAACTTGGTGAAGGCCAGCTGCACTTCTGCCTCATGGGAACTGGAAACAAGCCAAACCCAGACAAATACGTACACTCGCATGGGCGTTCCCTGCCTGTACTGATGAGGTGGTAATTGTTGCCTCTTTCCTTGTCAAAATTATGGCCAACATGCTCTTTTCTCATTCTATGTCCATCTATCACATTAGTGCATTTCTAAGCTTATCTCTTTCTCAAGACTGGCTTGGAAAAATTTACCTTCTTATGAAGGTAAATTGCCTCTCCTTGCTATTGTATCTCACACAGGAGTGGGGAGCACAACTGAGTTTCTCAGGCTTCTGAGCTGGTGCCTGTCGCCCGCAAACCTATGTGTTTGAGCAGGAGGACCCACAGGTTTGCTTTCCTCTACAAAAGGCCTGTGCACCTGCCCTGTATTTTGTCCTGGCCCTTCCATGTCCTAGCTGTGGTAGCCTCTTGCATACCTTGTTTCACTGGCAACATGGGTTCATATTAAGACACCTGTAATTCTGACAAAATAATCCAATGGTGCAAGAAAACACCTTGTTCTCTAAAAATCCAGTGTACTCTACTGCAGCTAAAGTCCTCATATGCTAACAGATTAATTTCCTAAAAGTGGCGACAGCAGCATTGTTCCCCATGTCACATACCTTGCCCCACTTTCTTTCTCCACTCACACTCACCTATCCCCCAGCTAACTGGAGAGCACACAATACAGTATCTACAATACCTACAGCTTTTCCAATTTGTTTTTCCTTATAGAATAACAGGCAGCAAAACTAGTAGCCCAGGATGCCTGGTTTGTTCTTTAGCTCTGAGGCTGACCTCCCCTATTTTGCCTTGATTGAGTCATGTTTGCAGAATGACTGACTACCTTGTCAAACACTCATGCAACCTGAACCCCAAGCTCACTGAAAGCTGGGCATGTCTCTGTAAAGCAATGTAGTTGGTTAGGTGCTGTAAACTGTACAGCTGCATTACCGGGTTGCTCTGCCAAGCTTACTTAGCTCTGCGCTGGCTGTAGTTTTTCCATCTTGCACTACATTGTGACGTGGAGAATTTCTTTCTGCCTTTCTGCTCAGTTTGATGGATGTCAGACCAGCCTTGCTATAAAAGTCCATCCACGTGAGCAGCATGGTATTGCAGGTTGTTCTGAGCTGCTCTGGACAAACCACTGCCCTCTCAGAAGATGGACCCTGCATTTGAAACTAAATACCATACAGTTTTCAGCATATCTAATAACATGGTGCAGCAATTTTATGGTAATCTGATGACGCGGTCTGGTGATTGCTTACGTATCCACTATCATGCTGCAGCACAAACTGCAGCGGGAGTTTAATAAGTATCACTGGGTTTCCCTACACCTCGTGCTCCTTTCAGCACAGAAGGACAAGCATGTCTTCGTATTCTCTGTATTTCACTTGTCCATTTGTCCTTCACGAAGATGAGTCCCAACAGCATTTTCTGCACAGGCTGTTACCGAACCAAAGCCTCTGGACTTGTAGCTGTGACAGCAGCGAGTGAGGACACCACGTAGCACGGTCCTGGCCCCACAGACTTAGGGACCTTGCTGTCAGCATTGACATAGAAAAGCAGAGACCAAGGTCAGAAGGTAGGGCTCAGCAGGTGCTGAGCAAATGTGAGTTGTCATTGACTGTTCTGAAACCCCAGATCTTGACACTGATTTCCCTCCACGGGGCCACCAGGAGTGGGAAGACAACAAATAAGGAGCAGCAGCAGACAGGGAACCTATGTGTTTGGGCAGAAACCTGCAAAGACACCCACTGCCTATAGCCTGTGTTCAGCAGGAAATCCTGCTGACTATGTAGTGGTATTATACATCATAATCTTATGGAAACAATGTACTTGTGGTGCTATACTGCTTACCCCAAAGTACTGAGACCAAAACAATTTTACTGCTGCTTTCTGAATTACCTTTCTTCTAGCTGCATTTTAGCTAGTTGCTTCTTTGGGGATAGTCCAAGTTTGTGGCAAAAATGCCTTTTTTATTGTTGTTGATACAGAAGTGAAAATGGCTTTTAACAACCCCCTTCCTGAATAACTTCAAGGCTGCTAAGCAGAAGTTCTTGCAAAATGGGAAAGACAGAGAAAGTCAGGATGTTCTTGTCTACTCTTTCCACAGTATGTGCATGACTCCAGTTCACCTTGTCAAAGGAGGCATATTGATCTGGAAAGATCCATATGAGGAATTACCTCTTCAGGAGTGCTGCTAAAATAGCGGTGTCCTAGTGCCTTTAACTGGCAGCAGTTTTCATATCTTCTTCAAAAGCATGCTGCCTGCACCCTGGTCAGACACAAATTCCCACTACCCCTTCCTCACCGGCTGAGCCCTCTCTCCTTTCCGCATGGATTGGCTATGGTTTAGTCCTCTGGCTTTGCAAGGGATGATTTCCATTCTTAGCTGCTGTTTGCCCACTTCATTTTGCTGATCCTCCTCCTCATTTAAAATGTAAAATACTTTAAATATCTAAGTTTTAAATAGGTACAAGTAAGAGATGCTCCTATAAATTCCCTTACACATAAAGATGATGTCTTCTAATCTTGCTGCTACTGTGCACACTTGGGGCACACCAGATTTCTAACACATATTGTCCCTTGAGGCAGTCAAATCACTGAAAAGAATCTCTAGAGGTTTTTGTACAGAAAAAATGAAGAAAAGCAACATCAAGAAAAGGAGTAATACTGTCTACTGGCATTAAGATCTGGTTCTGCAACTTTTCTGAGGGACACGTGGAAAGCGCTGACTGAGGTTGGGTATCAGGCCTTTAGGGAGTAACCATCCCAGAGGAGGAGACTGCTGCTCTCAGGCAACAGCTGAGGCTTTTTTTTAAGTCATAAAACTCACTTATTTGTATATAAAGGACTTGTGCAAAGGGACTTTTCAGCCATAACTATAGCAACCACTACAACATTTATTAGTCACATAACAGTGAAAAAAAAAAAGCAGAAACATTAAAGTACTTGGAATGCAAAGTTTAAGTGGTTACTCATTCAGGGAAAGCTGCCTTTTTCACTCCCATTCAGCAAACTCTTCAAAAGGAAAAAAAAAGTTGAATCAGTCATCTCGTTCAGAACAAACACCTTCACTCCCATTCAGCAAACTCTTCAAAAGGAAAAAAAATGTTGAATCAGTCATCTCATTCAGAACAAACACCTTCTTAGGGAAAATAATCAAGTAAATGGCTGGATTTGGGATAAACATCTACTGTTAACATCATACCTACCATGTTATGCAACATGGAGGAAAAACAGAGAACAAGAAGAGAAAGGGCTTCGTGTAGGTGCAGGATGCACCATATGCCCTTACATGTTGCTCTGGTCCATCTTCTGTCACTGTCTTTGACAACCTATGGAGAGAGTTCACAAGGTAAAATGACTTCCAACCACCTTCGAACCCTTCCTTGGCTGAGCGGGCCCGGTAAGTACTTCTGGTTAAAATGCTGTGGGGCAGTCAGCTGTTGGTTTCAGTTTTCTTGCTTCCCTTTCTTCCTTGATGCTGGCTTTTTGTTAGTATGCAAACCAGAGCTCTGCCGTAGTCTACAGACAGCGGAAGACTTGGCCTGACTTTCACGATCTTGAGAAAGCAGCAGTTTCCACAGAGGGGGCAAGGAGATCCCACCAGTGCTGCAGATGCTCCAGCATAACTTCAGGAATCGCCACGTCACCTGAGCTGTGCGGGGGGCAAACTCCCATTCGAATCAGGTGGGAACTGGAAGCAGCAATTCCTAAGCACAGGTTTGAAAGGGACGTTTATAAGGCACTCAAGTTGTTCTGGGGGCAGGCATTATCTGCTTGTTCTGGGTATTACTAGCTCCCGTTTCATGTGATGTGCCTTCACATTTAGCACAGCTACATGTAATTTAAAAAATGTTCCAGAATTTTAAAAGTTGAGAGTAACAAACTTTGAAAGTCACCTAAACCCACTGTCTGGCTGGATTGCTTCTTTCTGCCCCAAGCTGTACGCAGTTTGTGCCCAAACGTCCACTGTTTTCCCAGTTTTGCCTTAGGGTGGATTTTTTTTTTTTTTTAGGGGAAAGTGCTTTGTGGTGACCTTAATAAATAAGAAATGGACCCTTATGTTATGAAAGATCTCAAAAATTACATTGGAAAGTAAACACTACACAGCTAAAATATGCTTTATACTTTTCAGTGTTAACTGAGTACCAACTCTAAAATTATTTGAAAATCTCAAGAACAACTTGCCAACTATTTTCAGAGAGATTAAATGAGCTGTGCATGCTGAGATCATTAACAAGACCAAGAAAAGATGTATTCAGTGCAGTTTCCCATATATTAGATTACTCTGCCTCTCCAGCAGTCTCCAGAGAAAGCCTCTGGCTGCTTCTTAAGGTCACTTAATCATTTCACTACAATAAATGATCTTGCTAGCTGGAAATGTTGGAGAGGCTCCCTGCGCCTCAGCGTTGATGTATCAGTGAGTCACTTTAATCCTCACGGGTAAGAACGCACCGCACCCAACCTGCGCGCTGCCCCGTCCATTTCGTTTTCTTTGTCCTCCTTCATGTTCTTTTACTTTCCTAACAGCATTAAACTGATAGAGATCTGTGTATTTTACAGTCTGTGGACAGAATGAGAATAGAGACCAAAAAAAAAAAAAAGGAAAACCCCACCAAGCATGATTCAGCCTCCCGGCTCTCGGGAGTCTCTGGCTTTGCCACTTGTAGGCAATTACAGGAAGGAGTCAGCAATGTTGCCGCGGGGCCCTGACAGAGCAGGAGGGCAAAGTGTCCTGGGGCAGGAACAAAGCTGTCTTCCGCACCACTGGAAGCTTGGAGACAGCAAGCATTGACAGTCAGGACGTTGAAAGGTGTGCCAGTTTAAGAGTAGGTGACACGCATGGCTTGGCACACCATGTAATCAGTAACAGAAGGAATAGTAGGTCCCATCAGCCACGACTCTGTCACGGAGGGCGGCGGCATCTCCAAGCTGCAATCCAGCAGAGCATGGACGAAGACGACCAACGTATCTTTGATAAATACCCTTATTTCCCTCGACAGCAGATAGCAGGCTGTTCCCTTGGTGAAACAACTTCCAAAAACATCACCTGCAAGCCCTCGGTAACATTTTCTCTCCTTAATCCCAAGTGTGCAAGACATTTCTCTTCCAGCTTTGTTTTCTATTTCATCTTTATAACTTGCCTTTCTTTAAAGCCCAGTTCCCTATTTGACTGAATCTTTGTAGAAGATTGGTACAAGTAAGCAGCACTCCGTTACTAGTAGGGCAGTTCAGTAGCACTGGTTACAAACCAGGCTATTGTCCCTTTTCTTCTATGCATTATAGCACAGGTGAGCTTTGACGTGGTCCTTGGGAGGCAAAGTGGCTTTGAATGGGGAAGTGTTTCCTTATTGTAGGAAGCAAAGTCCAGAATAAAGAATCAAAGGAGCAAACGGACTAAGTACAACCTGAATCTTTGGTAAAATGTTAAGGTAGCTG
This sequence comes from Calonectris borealis, assembly GCF_964195595.1. NCBI lineage: Eukaryota > Metazoa > Chordata > Aves > Procellariiformes > Procellariidae > Calonectris > Calonectris borealis. The sequence continues at coordinate 26,968,648 of NC_134314.1, forward strand.
AACAGAGACAGGACGAAGAGTAAAGGACTTAGGAAGTGAGGGTGAATTTTTCTAACAACAGGTATTAACAAATATGGCACATATAAAATTTCAAAATGAATATGGGGTTGCTTGTCCAAGAAGTTGAGTTTTATTTATTTGTTTACTTACTGTTTAATAAGACAGAAGAAAACCAAGCTAATTTAATAATGACTGTGCAAGAAATGTGAAAGTCTGTGTGGTGGAACCTGACATAAACAAAAGACATAAACAAAACACTTGAAACAGATGGGCACAAAGCATGAGCTGTGACCATCACATTTTCTTTTCTGAGAAAAGAAATCTTTCCTGAGCTCCAGAGAAAAGGTAAAAGCTATGCTGTATCTGGTGGGGAAGATCCAGGGTAGAAACCCAAAAAACTACAGAACATCCACTTAAACTAGTAAAAATCAGGCTAAGTTTCAGGTATTTTGAAAATTGTAATTTAGCCCTCCTGGACTGTGCTCAGCTGAAACATTCAGGAAAAAAAGGCCTAGCTCTGGAGGAGAGCTGGTGGTCCTGGAGCAGGACAGCCCATCAAGCATTAACTGCAGAGGAAAGAGAAAGAGGAACCCTTTGGTGCCAACCTTTGCGCTTCAGCGCGGCTCAGTTGGGGTAGCGGGGGGAGGAGGAGGTTGTGCTATTTGTCCTATTATTGCAAAGCTCTTTTTTAAAAGTTCAGGTTTCAAACTGTTTGCTTTAGGGTGACATTTACTTCCTTCTTTTAGTCACTCTTAGAGTTCATCTATGCAAGGTTCATACGCTACAAACTTGTCACCGGCTTTCCACTGCAGCAACTCCTGTGCAGGCACGCTTGGCTTGGGCTGAGTCCAAGGTACTTCACTTCACTTTTTCAGAGGAGCGAAGCTAGCGCAGTTGCTTCCCCCTGTAAACAAGATCTCAGATGTCTGTCTCCTCTCGCTTTCTGCACTGCCACAGTCACAGAATAATTTGGGTTAGAGGGGCCCTCTGGAGATCACCCAGCTCAAAGCAAGGCTAACTTCAAAGTTACAGCAGGCTGCTCAGGGCCCAACCTGTTGAAATTAGAACATCTCCAAGATGGAGGTCCCACAGCCTCTCTGGGAAGCCCGTGCCAGTCTTTGACTGCTATCACTCTGAAGGATTTTTTCCTTATATTTAATGTGAATTTCCCTTGCTGCAACTTATGCCTTTGTCCTTTCATCGTACCTCTTGATCTTCTGCTGTGCCCCTCCAAGAAGAGCCCACTCTTCCTCCTCTGTATCACCCTCCAGGCAGCTGAGGATAGCGATGAGGTGTCCCCCCCTTTACTCTGCGAGTCCTGAATCTCAATGCTCTCTGGTAGACAGAGGACCTGGAAACACAGATGCTTTGCCAATAGGCATCCTCGAAAGGTGAGGACAATTGAACGAGTTCAGCCGTCTTAAGCACAGACAAACCACTTCAAAATATCTCAAGATGCCTAAAAGCACAGTGGAGTCAGGGAAAAAGGTCACCTTCACCGAACATTAGTGGGGTGGGTATCCAACCTCACTCAATTAGAAGTTAAATGTGGGATGCTGCCTGTACTCATTCAGTTCTTATGCTGCTGAAGGCCCAGGTTGGATTTGATCTGGGATCTTCAGTTTCAAAGGACAAAAAAGTCAAGCCAGAGTGTCCTCTAAGTTTGCATCTTGCAGACTTCTTCATTTCCCCACCAGATTACATTATTTTTAGAATGTGTTCAGTCCCCTTATGACCTGGTGTCGTGGTTTAACCCCAGCTGGCAACTGAGCACCACACAGCCGCTCGCTCACTCCCCCCGGTGGAATGGGGGAGAGAATCAGAAGGGTAAAAGTGAGAAAACTCATGGACTGAGATAAAGACAGTTTAATAGGTAAAGCAAAAGCCGTGCACGCAAGCAAAGCAAAACAAAGAATTCATTCACCACTTCCCATCAGCAGGCAGGTGTTCAGTCATCTCCAGGAAAGCAGGGCTCCATCATGCATAACGGTGACTTGGGAAGACAAACGCCATCACCCCGAACGTCCCCCCCCTCCTTCTTCTTCACCCAGCCTTATATGCTGAGCATGACGTCATATGGTATGGAATAGCCCATTGGCCAGCTGGGCCAGCCGTCCTGGCCATGCTCCCCCCCAGCCCCCTGCACATCTGGCAGGGCATGGGCAGATGAAAAGTCCTTGACTAGCATAAACATTACCTAGCAACAACCAAAACATCAGTGTGTCATCAACATTATTCTCGCACTACATCCAAAACACAGCACTATACCAGTTAACAGGAGGAAAATCAACTCCATCCCAGCCGAAACCAGGACAGTATCCACCCCTTATTCCATATCATTTACATCATGCTCAGTCCCACACTATCCAATACATTCTCATTACCCACCATCCCCCTTCCCATCCTTTGATATAATACACAGATATCATTCCCTTAGTCTATGGACCACCCCTGTAAAATGTCCATAAAATATCCATAAATGTCCACAAAATGTCCACTGCGTTCATTTAGTCCATGACTTTGGGCTCCATCTGTTATGGTGGTCACTCAGGTCAGCAGAGGTGGTGTGTTGCGTGGAGTTACTGGGCACCAAAGCCAGCTCAGGTCAGGTCACTGCTGCGCTTGCGCTGCTTCTTGTAAGGCTTGTCCTCCATTGGTTCAGGTGGTTCCTGCTACAGTAATTCCTATAACATGCAACTCAAATCCCGGGTTACAACAATTTAAAGGTATTTCCATTACAATCTCCACCCCTGGTCCCTTTGGGCCAGACCATAGGGTTTAACATTGCAGTGAACTCCTCCCCTTGCCCTTCTCTGGCTTGGACTTATCCACAGACTGCAGTCCCTTAGGGTTGTACCTGCTCCAAGTGGAGCCTTATCTAAACCACAGTCTCTCCAGGGGTATAGCTGCTGTGGCATAGACTTATCCGCAGCCACAGTCGCTTTGAGGTGCACCTGTTCCAGCGTGGCCTTACCCACAGCCACAGTCCCTTCAGAAGTAAACCTGCTCCAACATGGCTTTACCCAGGGCTGCAGTACCTCCCCTGTCATGGGCTTATCCACGGCCACATGCTTTGAGGTGCTCCAGCATGACCTCATGCACAGTCACTGACGCTTCAAGGTGTACCTGCTGCAGCATGGACTTATCCACAGCCACAGATGCTTCGAGGTGTACCTTCTCCAGTGTAGCCTTATCCTTGGGCCACAATCCCTTCAGAGGTATACCTGCTGGGGCACAGACATAACCACGGCCACAGATGCTTCGAGATGTACCTGCTCTGGCATGGACTTCTCCACGGTCACAGACGCCTCAGGGTGCCCTGCTCCCGCGTGGACTCATCCACAGGTCACAGTCCCTTCGACTCGAGTTCACACTGGAGTTCCAGCCTGTCCAGCACAGCAGCACAGAAACAGCAGCGATGCCCTGGCCATCTGCCAGCCCAGGCGCATCCCCAAAGCTGTTATCAAACTGTTCCCAGGCACAGCACAGTCAGATGATCAGCAGTGCAGCAGCACAGCAAGCAGCGAGAGCAAAAAGCAGCCACTAACAAGCACTAGACTCTAACACACAGTAAGGCAAGCAAACCCCATGGCAAGCACAGGAGCCTGTCAGTTAATAGCTAAACAGCAATAACAGCTATAAATTCGATCGAGCACATTCCAATCAAACCTGTCGTTATCTTGAACCCTTCGAGCCCCACATTGGGCGCCAAAAAGGACTGTCGTGGTTTAACCCCAGCTGGTAACTGAGCACCACACAGCCGCTCGCTCACTCCCCCCCGGTGGGATGGGGGAGAGAATCAGAAGGGTAAAAGTAAGAAAACTCATGGGCTGAGATAAAGACAGTTTAATAGGTAAAGCAAAAGCCGTGCACGCAAGCAAAGCAAAACAAGGAATTAATTCACCACTTCCCATCAGCAGGCAGGTGTTCAGTCATCTCCAGGAAAGCAGGGCTCCATCACGCATAACGGTGACTTGGGAAGACAAACGCCATCACCCCGAACGTCCCCCCCTCCTTCTTCTTCACCCAGCCTTATATGCTGAGCATGACGTCATATGGTATGGAATAGCCCATTGGCCAGCTGGGCCAGCCGTCCTGGCCATGCTCCCCCCCAGCCCCCTGCACATCTGGCAGGGCATGGGCAGATGAAAAGTCCTTGACTAGCATAAACATTACCTAGCAACAACCAAAACATCAGTGTGTCATCAACATTATTCTCGCACTGCATCCAAAACACAGCACTATACCAGTTAACAGGAAGAAAATTAACTCCATCCCAGCCGAAACCAGGACTTTCAGTTCTTATGCTGCTGAAGGCCCAGGTAGGATTTGATCTGGGATCTTCAGTTTCAAAGGACAAAAAAGTCAAGCCAGAGTGTCCTCCAAGTTTGCATCTTGCAGACTTCTTCATTTCCCCACCAGATTACATTATTTTTAGAATGTGTTCAGTCCCCTTATGACCTGGTTTCTTCCCATTATACCATGAATGATTAGCGTATAACCTTTCCCTCAGGAGGAACCTGCATCTTAACCGCCAGCAAAGTTATTACAGTTCTGCAACTCAAGTGCACTTCTGGTCCAATCAGCAAATATATTTGTTATCATTATTTTGTGAGAAAGTTGCTGCACTGAAGCAATTTGATCTTTCAGCAGCTGAAGGGACAAGGCTTGCTTTACAGGTGGTTGCTTTAGTATGGCAAACATCAAGCAGGCTCCCGGGCACCTAAGACTGGGTGTCCTCTTTCAATTTATGTTTTAGTATTGCTTATAGGAGAGTATTTTTGTGTTGTGTTTCTCCGTAGATCACTTTGACAGAGATGGAGTCAGCCATTTTTTCCATAGGGAAAAAACCCATGATATTTTCAACAAAATAACTGAAAAATATCAGCTAAAGTAAATAGCAAGGAAATGTTGTCTTAGGACCTCAGTGGCACCTGGTGTTCAAGGCAGTGGACATGGTATTCCCCAGGGGAGGGTTCCCTGGCCAGGCCACTGCAGTGGGTGCATCTGAAGCGACAGTATTTTGATGCAGGAGCAGCACAGAAGGGAGAGAATGAAAACTCGCTCCCAGCCGCTGGCCACCCTCGCTCTCCCGGGGGTGCTCTGGCAGAGCACAGTGCTGAGGATGGGTCCAGGGAGGTTGGTGGGATGGAGGAGAGGAGGACGACCAGCAACCATTTTCCTTCCTCTCCCATTGCCCCCATACTTCACTGTATTTCAATTTTCCCCCAGGATGGGTCTCAGCTCGTGCTGAGCTCCCATTGCCCAGGACAGAGGCTGGGTGCCAGGAGAGAGGTGTTCCCCCACAACCCACAGCTAGCCAAACTGCTCCATCTGAAAGGTGTCAAGGGTTAACGTGACCACCAAGAGTTGTGGCACTTGTTTCAACATCAGTATCGGGATGCTATTCATGCTATGCTGAATGTCAACCTATTTCTTCCTCTATAGATATTTTAAATGGTCCTACTCAGCAAAAGCCATCAAGAGATGAGAGACTGAAGACAAGACGCAGAAGAGCTTTCGGTAAGCAAAACATTACCAGGTAGACTAGTCCAGAAGGTGCTACTAGCAAACAGCAACATCAGTATATGTGGTTGAAGTCCACCAGCAGGTTTCTGTACAGACAAGAGGAAGAGAGCAGCATGATTGCCAGCTGACCTGGTAATCATTTGACCCAGACTAACACCAAACCGTACCTAAATGGTGAACGCAGCCGTTTGACATGAGGCCAAAGGAAGAAAGGAATAAAGACAGTGTCTCAGTGCTGCTGGAAGGAAACCTACCCTTGCATCAAGGCTGAGCTGCAGCTGCTCTGCAGAGAGCAGGAATGGTTTTGGGTGTTCATTAAGCACCTACTGCTGAGACAGACAGTAAATGCAGCCGATCAGAACACTGATCTGGTCTCATGTTCGCATCTATGCAGAATCTCCCTTGCCTTGCTGAAAATGAGAACAATTCAGTTCATATTCTCCAGTTTCTCTTCCTGTCCCTCTTCTCAAAACTGCCACCAGGGCATACTTCTTTCTTGCCTGCTAGAGTCTCTCTCCTCATTAGCTTTTTCTTCTGGCAGTTTATGTGTCTTCTGCTTCCTCTGAATCTTTTCCACTGACCCATGTTCCCTCAGTTTTTCCTTAATAGCCTCCTGCTTTGCTCAACAGAAGGTGCCAACAGTGGTCTTTCGCCAGTGCTCCTCCAGCTGTGATCTCTGGGTAACTGCAGGACCTTGATTACCATTAATTCTACTTAACATAATCAAATCCCTTCATCCCTCACTCTTTCTATACTCCCATAATTCTGTACATTTTCACGTTTGCTCACAGTCAGTCTGATCCACACAACTCCGAGGTGTCAGAGCAGGGAGGAGGCTTTGTCCTGTAATACAGAGGAGCTGCTGTCCTAGCACCACCCTGCCTGGTCCTCTTCCAAGGCCAGACATTTTGGGTTTTGCTCATCCAACTTTATCTACTATAAAGCATGATAAATACTGAATGCTATTAAATAATTACCAGCTGGACAGCTGGTGATATATTATATTAATAACCATTATAGGTTAAGCTTTGATGTAGAAATACATTTGATTTGAGATTTGGGCTGAGTTTAATGAGTTTGTTCTTTTTTTCTTCCCTGCTCAAACGCATTCATTCACCTCTACCTATAAAATGCTCTGAAATAGTCCTGGGTATCAGGATACACAGATCTGTATTCTGATAATTTTAATCAAAACAGCTCCTGTTTTTCCCTGAAAGCCAGCGCTCCCAATGTTATTTGTGTAATCAAGGTCAGATGCATCGTAAAAGCCATTACATACGATACGCTTGCTTTTAATCTCCTCTTCCTTTACCACCCCTGTTTCCACAATAGGAAAAGCTCTTGATTACAAAGTCTTTGCAGCGGTGAAATAAAGGGCAACATGCTATTTTACTCTTGTCTCCATCATGCAAAATTAATTATACTCTGATCATCCGTACTACTAGGAACTACTATGCAGATGTTTCCAATGTAGGACAGGAGCTCTGTTTACCTAATACTTACCTCTCTGTCCAGTCCTCCTCTTTTAAAAAGGGGCTAAACGTGGTCTTTGAAGAATATACTACAGTGCAGTTGCAAGGAAAAAGTCTCTGTCTGTGAAATTTGTACATATAAATGTAAGTATTTATATGCCATCCTCGCTTGTACTAAGTGCTGGCATATTTGTCACCGCTGTCAGCTCCAGCTTTGTAGGAAATCCCCCCGGTCCCACCGCGCAGGCAGGCACCAGCCTGTCCCCAGCTGCCACCTCAGAGGTGCGGGGGGAGAGGGCAGCGTGTGCCCCGCATCCCCTCGGGTGCACAGCCCCGAGTTATCCCCCCCAGCTTTTCAACCCCCAGGCTGCGTGATGCTCGCCCGGTTTAGCAGGTCTCACCACCACCTCCTCTGCTTCTCCTTCTCAGCCAGCAAGGCTGACATCAGTCCTGGGTTTAACCAGACCTGACTTTTGGAGGATTTGGTTTAAAATCGCACGCTTGCTTCTGTCATCCTTAAACCTCCTTAAAATTGCCTGCGTAAGAGACAAAAAACACCTCTACAGATGCTGCTTAGATCTCCTCTCTCCACTTCTGATGCCAGAAGACAAAATATAACATAGTCATGTTTGGGGGATTTTGTTTGTTTGTTTTGGCATCGTTTTGGCAGGGTGGGATGGGTGGGTTTTGGTTGTAGAGGTTTAGAGGGGGGTTATTTGGGGTTGTTTTTTACTTCTACTTCATAAAGTAAAATCTCACATTGACTATCATTTTTTTCTAAGAAGTGCTCTGGCCAGCTGGAGCCAGGTAGTTGGCTCCATGCTTTTGGAGATTTCTGAAAACCTTGTATCTTGCTCCTTTCTGACCAAATGAGAGTTGGTTGTTAATTATTCTGATTTTCCTGTGTTGCAAAGGAACTTTAGGTCAATATTGCATATTGGAAAAATGTTGACAAACCATACAGAGCATCCATCACCAAATCACCTGGTCCGATTTCAGGAGTTCCCACTCATTTAAATATCTTCCTATATAGCTTTGTAACAGCAGGAATGGGCAGTGATTCTTCCCATTTACTTAGCGTGGAAACCAGAGTCAGATGTAAAAATGACTTCTTAGCTCTTTATTTAAACTTCTGAGGACAGAGGGGTCTTTTTCATGATGATTTGCAAAAATCTGTGTGAACATTTTAAAAAGGAAACAAAGCTGATAATATTTAGCTGATAATAGTTATGCTATCTGTATGCATGAGAGGTATTTCCTGGTCTTTTCTGCAAACTCATCACTATTCTAATGAGCATTTGCATCAAAGATGTCTCAAGTCCCTAATAGCTCAGCACCCAGGAGCCGCTCTCGCTCTCCTTCCCAACCCCGAGTGCTGTGGGAAGCAAAGCAAATAATTGATAAATTAACAGAAAGTCTTTCAGAGAGGCAATCCTTTCTAAAGGTACAGAAACATGTTAGGAACTTAGACCTAGAAAGGCCCTGAAGCACCAAAATCCTATTGATTTTAAAGGAAGCAAAGTACTTAAGTAATTGCATAGGCTACAGATTTTTTTTCTTTTCAAAAAGCTCCTATTTCTGCTATGTGAGCTGAGATTCTGATTTCCTACAACAGCTGGTAAAATTGAATTAGTAGCATTTAGTAAACATTTGGCTTCTAGTGGCAGGCAGAACAGTTCATGAAGACACGCTTCCCACTTGCTAAATGGGAGGAGACACCATATGTCTGATCAACTACACAAATACCACGATACCTTGCTTCGGTATGCATGGAAGAAATTTAACTTGGTTTCACTTTAAATACTTTTACCAGGTAATTTATCACCACATAGCATTATGGTGCTGGCTAATCCTAGAGGGAATGCTGTGAATATCCACTTAGAGGCAGAAATAGTGAAATTGTGCCATAAGGGTTGGGCATTCTCCATTACACCAGCTCAGGAGCAGCAAATGCACAGGTGGAGACAACTCATATAGGATTGCATTTTTATGTCAACGGATTCATTTCCCTTGACGTTTTACTTGTTCCCAAATGAAAAGCAACTGAACGATTCTGTGTTTCTCACTGTTGCATGGCTGGCCCATCCCTCTTTGAAAAACCGGAGCTCCAGCTGCCTCTGAAGGGTGTGAGGCAATTCCTCTCACGAGGAAATTTAGGACCTTTCTGCTGACCATGGTCTTCCTCCACACATGGTGCCACTGCTGTACCTTCCTTCAGCAAACAGGAGGTTCTTCCACTGCCTTTAAAAACTTTCCAAGAATTACGAGCCAGATTCCTGGAAAAGATGTTGCCTTAAATGAATTAGATTTGGAAGAACCAAAGTAAAAAAAAAAATATGCAATTGCTTCACCCCAGGGAGCATGTTTTCCTAGACTACAAGAGCTCTGGCTGTACCAAGATGGCCGATTCCCTTTAGGCTATGCTTTCTGGTGCTGTGGTACCTCGTGGCCTTTGACAGATCTGCTTTCTGCCTAAACTGTTGGATTTGTAAGAAGAAAAAGTGCCCAGGTGGGGTGGGGTGACCTTGGCCAGCTGCCAGACGCCCACCCAGCCGCTCTCTCCCCTCCTCAACAGGATGAGGGAGGAAAAGAAGATGAAAAACTTGTGCATTGAGATAAAGGCAGGGAGGTCACTCACCAAAAACTGCCATGGGCAAAACAGATTTTGGGGAAAATAATTTAATTTATTACCCGTTAAAATAGAGTTGAATGGTGAGAAACAAAGACAAAAACTAAAACACCTTTCCCCTACCCCCTTCTTCCAAGGCTCAGCTTCACTCCTTCATTCCTGACCCCTCTACCTCCTCTCTGCTCCAAGTGGTGTGTGGGGGGTTGTGGTTAGTCCATAAGAGCTTCTCTCTGCTACTCCTTCCTCCTCATGCTCCAGCGCAGGTCCTTCCAATGGGCTGCAGTCCCTCAGGATAAACCTGCTCCATGTGGGCTCTCCACAAGCTGCAGTTCATTCAGGGCACGTCCACTTGCTCCACTGTGTGGTCTTCCATGGGCTGCAGTGTGGATATCTGCTCTGGTGTGGTCCTCTCCACAGGCTGCAGGGGAATCTGCTCCGGTGCCTGGAGCACCTCCTCCCCTCCTTCTTCTCTCACCTTGGTGTCTGCAGGGTTGTTTCTCACACTTTTGTCCTCACTCTTCTCTTTGCTGGGCAGTGTTTTGCCCTTTCTTAAATATGCTTTCACAGAGTTGCCACCAGCTGCTTTTTGCCAGAATGCAGAGTGGGACACCAGGGAGTCCCATCCCCTGGTCCCACAAACTTTAAAAGTGGCCAGTGCCCCGGCTTCAAGCAATCCCTCAGACCGCCACACTACTCTTACGGGAAAACGGCTCCAGAGCCGTATTCCACTAACAAAGGCCCTCTTCCAGTTTCTAGCGTAAGTTTACTCTTGGCTAGCTTATACCCATTTGTTTTGTGTCACCACAATTAAAATAGCTCGTTTTCCTTCATGCTGTCTACTGTCATGATGTCTGTGTAGGCTGCCATTGCATTGCTTCTCAACCTTAGTTTTGCTACACTCCCATTTTGCAAGACTTCTCAATTTCTCTGACCATCCCAGTAAGTCTTCCGTAGGGCTGATCTCTTAGAATCAGTTTTCTTGAGAACGGGTGACCACAGTGGGGGGAAAACGTGTATTTATCAAAAGGAAGTCCCACCAGAGCCTCACCTTCCCGCTTTAGCAGATTCCTCTTTCCACTAAAATCAGACTGATTAGCAAATAAAGATTTTTTTCCCCCCTCTCTTTTCATAGTAGCAGCTCTAAGTTGTTGAACGGATGATTCTCAAATATCTTTCCTTCTCTCCTCTTCAGTCATTTCCAACTAAAACTCCCATGGAAACAGCTGAAATTCTGTTACTGGTCCCTAAAGGGGATTTACACTAATCCCCCCTCTCTTACTCCAGCCATCAAGGTCATCTGGTTGTTGCTGTAGGATACGTAATCTTCATTGGCACTGACAGTGCTTCCTCATGTTGTCATCTGCAAACACACTGCAAATATTCCTACTTTTCATACCAAGGTCATTACTAAGAACATTATTAATGGGCTCCCTTCAGGCTGAAAGCATTGAGACAAGCCATCTTCTCATCAGTTTGACCCTTGCTTGTCCATAGATCCTGTTGCTGCTCACCACACCCTCTAGTTTAGATAATTTCTGAAATTAAAAATAGTACCTATTCCAGACGGATGGAAGATGCATTTCCTTTGCCTACACAGTATTTTTTTATTAAACAACAATATTGGTAAGTCAAGTGTGACCCCTTCCAGAAAACAGGTTACATTTTCTCCCATTTTCTGTTTACTTCCTTGTACTCAACCATTCTTCCCATTTATTCTGAAGCCTTTCATCATACTGAAATCAGACTATTAAGCCTACTAGTTACCACGTACCAGTTTTTACATTCTTCTTACAGAAAATATAGTATCTACATTATATATCCTTGAAACACAAGACATGCAATTCTTTTTCCTCCTTCTTCACATACCAGCTTGACTGACTTAAACAAAAGACACTTTTTTTTTTACTGGACCTTTGTTTTTCCCCTTTCTGTTTGAGATTATTTTAGCACCTTTGACTTAAAATACAATGCCTCTGCTACAGTCGTGTCTTGGGAGCCCCTGGCTTCCAGCTTCTCCTGCTCATCCAAATTTGCTCTACTGAAATTGAGAAACATACAGATCTTGTTTGTGTATCCATCTATTTAAATTAAACGGATTGAAAGTTCAAAATTGAATTCAGGTTTGGTTTTTAAACAAGTTTTTGCAACATCCTGATGATTACAACTAATCACCTTTATTGGTTCAGTAATTCTTGGCAAGAGGATGACAATGACAATGTAAGTTAATTTTCTGTACCAACCCAACTCCCAGCAGCGTTTCTCTAACACGAGATCTCTATCCGTATTTTAATCACCACCTGCACTGCTTCTGGCGGATTCCCAACAGAACCCACACTGTCAAAGTAGTTTGGCCTCTGATATTATTTACACTTTTCTTCAGCATCTAGCTTATTTTTACATCTCTTTTTTGAATAATGTATACCTTATAACAACATATATTCCAGTCACACGCAACACACACACATTTCTATCAATTTATGCCTCAAGACAGCTACCAAATGTCAAAGGTAGAGGCAACCCCTAGAGCAGCTCTCCATCAGGTTTGGGGCTTTGGGGGTTTCTTTGCTCCAATTTTGGTGGCAGAAGTCCTATCAGAAACCAGCGCTTACTTGGTATCTGCCTTGCGTTAAGTAAGTAAAATACACAATCAAACCAGAAAGATTTCCTGGATTTCCAGGATTGTTCTCTGCTTTTCCACTACCCTCTGCAAATTCCAGGAATCCCAGCTCCTGAGCAACTTCAGTCCCAGGGGTGGCTCAGACCTCCATGACACATCATTCAGGGTCTTCACAACAGGACTGCTGTAAGAAAAGCTACGTTCTGGGCACTGGAGTTTACCTATCCCATTCACAGCTTAACAAAAGCATTCACCTCCCACTCCATCATGAAAAGCTGTAGGGCCCGAGTATGGGAAGGTCACGAGCTGTGCGAGATCTTAACGTAACAGTTTGAAGCTTGGTCATTCATCCTTTGCAAATAGGTACTGAAGCGTTTCTTTCCCCTCAGCCTGCTTTACATGAAAAATCTCTGCCCCATTGGCAGCAGTTGGTCTTTTTTTACCTCTCCAGCCTTTACAACTTGAAAAGTCCCTTCAGAGGGCTCTCTTATAATCCAGGCACCAATGACAGTTGTATCTGTTAGGAAAACTGCAGGTGATGGGGAATTGAGGCAATCCAAAGGCTGTTACTTGCCCCAGGTCAGGTAACACATTGGAAATGGAGCCAGGTACACAGACCCAGGCTCCTGCCTCGGTCCCTCATTCTGGTCGTCGGTTACGGTAAAGTGATGTCTGATCTAACCCTACTGCTCTTGGACACTTTTCACCTGCTGCTGAGACTGTAGAAGAGTACCCACCAGGAGCCAGAGCCTTCTGACCTGCAGTTGTGAACGCTACTGATGCTATACATCTTCCCAAGACCACATCTCCTATCAGCTTTGAACAAAGTCACTGGCTCTATGTGGTGGCAAACGATTATAAAGCCATCACATTTTGTCACCGTGTGCCACTGACCTTGAAGCCTAGGTCTGGTGCGCAGCAGCCCAGTGTCTGGGGCTCCACGGGGAAGGCCAGGTTGGTGCTGCAGCTTCTGCCTTCTAGACACTCCCTGTAGATTTGGCTTATCATCCAAAGAACTGCACCTCACTGAGCCCCCCTTAGAAAAACCCGCAATTTCAAAGTTGAATTTGTCCATGCAGGAGAAAAATCGATCTTAGCAACCACCCCTCCCAGAAGAGACCAGCATAACGTGAAACTGCTAAGCCTTTCACACAAAGTGCAAAACCCATTTCCTTGGTCTAGGTTTCTTGTTTTAAGAGCCTGCAAGTAAGAAGACAGACAGCTACGTAAGTAGTTCTGTTTTTACTAAGTCCATCACCAAGCTATCTGGGCTTGCTGCAATGCACTGTTTGAACACTCAAATTGAAGAGGGCTCAGAAGCGATCACTTAAGGGCAAGGGGAGCTATAGGGAAGTTGTAAAAATGCTCCCATTCTGGAGAGAGGCATTATTCCCATTTTATAGACAGGACATCTGAGGCAGAAAGTCCCTCTCGGCGACATTAAGCTTTGCTCCTGGCACTCAAGTCCCGGAGCCATTGCGGCTGCTCTGCATTCAGTGAGTCAGGAGGTTTAATCCATCACACGGACAATTATTTCTACAGCCAGGCAAGGGAACAGCGTTTAGCAACAGCCAAAGGTTTCTGTAAGGAATTTGTTACCAAATCTCTGGTACGCTAAATTTCTCTGAAATCTGCAGCTGTCCTTCCATCACGACGGCTCCTCCTTGGCCTGACACCGGATGGGGCAATGCATTAAATCTGTACAAACGCATCAGAATTCAGGCAGAGATCATCAAAAGTGTTTTAATGATTAAACCATGTCAAACATTAACAATGTAGGTATATTCAGATGAGCCAAGGGTTTATTTCTAGCACATTTAGACAGCCTATTTTGAACATTATAGCTGCTGTACTGAGCTATGTAAAGACTCTGCAAACCAGTACCTAGAAATGAAGACACACGCACAAGCTTTGATAATGTAAACATAACAGACACTATCTCCTTCAAAACAAGGAATGAAAACCCACAAGGCTAGTAGAAGAACTTATCAATTCCCTAAGAGATGTGCAAAAACTTTATAAAGATTTCATTTAAAAAAAAATTAAACATGTTAAAACTGGCATTTATATAAATATCAAAAACCAAATAGTTGAACTTGAGCAATGACCAGCAGAATGTCTTGCACAATTCAATTTTTCAGAGCTTAATGAATAAAATATTCATAAGCCAAACTCCACCACGGCAGATACCAGAATACCAGCAATAGATACTGGCTTTGCAACTGACTCCTCATATGTGCAAGGCAAGATTTTACAAGGAGGAGTAGCGTTAACAAGCACTTGAATCAAATCCTCAGATAACAAGCCAAAACATTACCGGTGATATACACAACTCACATTACAGAAACAGACATGTCCAGCACATTTAGTAACATTTAAAAAACTTTAGGTATGACTTAGACCGTTTAATTTTGCTTGTTTGGGAAAAACATGTTTGTTAGGCACATTTTAAAAATGAACATATGCTACATGAAGAACAGTACAGATACCAACTTAAATACAGACAATTCCATCAGAAAAGCATCTTTCTGTCTTCATTTTAAATACGCTTTCAGATATGTCACAGACTTAAACAGTAGCTCCTAAGATGTGGATATGGCTATGGTAACAACACTTGAAATTCTGCCAGTTTCCATATTAAAAACCACTCTTCATCTAGCATTTAAGAATTCCCAGAAATAAGAAAAAGGAAAAAAAAAGAAAAAAAGAGAAAAGATGGGTCCACCCTGTATATACTCTAAACCTTAGAGACAATATTTAAGTCTTACTGGACTGTGTAAGCGCCAATTACTTTTACATTAGTGACATACTTCAAATAAAAAAATAATATCTATTAAAAAGGTAAAATAACTTTTCCATCTGGTTTGTGACTGTTTAGTCAGTTAAAGCCAAATATACAAAACTAAATGCGCCATTTCGAATTTCACTGTATCACGTAAGAGATACATAACATCGTGTATCACGTACAGAACAGTAAAATGATCAATGGATTCTTCTAAATGACTTTTTAATAAAAAGTCAATCAACTGAAAAGTTGAAACATACCCTAATTTTTAAACCAGTAATAAGCTTTGGGCCCTGCTTTTTAATTTAAGGCATGTGTGTTTATCTACTGAAACCAGCATCGTACAAATTACCTCTACAATCACATGCACGATCTACAGTAAAAAAAATGGAGGTTTAGATTACAGTGTTTTCAAATTGTGAATCATAATTCAGCACCTATCATATTGACTAGTAAGGCAACAGCAGTGTCGGATACTACGATAATACTCCCTTCCACAGTCTATAGCGGGGTCAGTGACAGCCCAGAATTATTTTTAAACTTTAACCTACTTTTATGTTCTGTATACAGTTTCTAGGGTGTTTGCACTGGTTAAGTCCTACATAAATCACACTATTCTAGGCAGGAATAGTTACAGTAGCCGTTAGAGTATTAGTGCACAACTCTTATTGTGCTTACAATCAGATGATTTTGTTGTTGGGGTCATCAAAATGGTTTTTCAGTTTGGTCTTCAATCCTTCCTTTGTTTCCTTTGTTTCACATTGTTCTCAAGGGAAGAAAAGCTGTTTGTGTACCCATTCACAGTGGCCGTAGAGCCGTTCTGATACTCTTTCCTCCTCGAGGATGCCTTCTTGTTGTAAGTCTAGAATATACGGAAAGACACATGGTTTTGCTTAAATAGATATAAATAACTGCTTCCTGACAGTAACTCAAGAAACACAAAAGTAAACTTGCATCCATCATTTTTAAAGACCTTCTGCCAGCATCTAACAAGCTCTACCTTTTTTTGTGTATGAGGCTATACTATGCCTTTCATTCATCACAGGAAGAGAATTAGTTCACTGGAAAAGAAAAAGGCTTGCTAGTATGATGGCAGCATTGGTAGTGTTATGCTAACAATAAATTAGAAACAAGGGAAGCAATTTTATGGGCAGATTATGGCAGAAGAATATACTCAAAATGACAAGTGAGGAAGGAGGTTTGATGCACTGCAGGTGACTATCTCAAACAAAGCCAGAAGAAGTGGGTAAACAAGAACAGTGAGGGAAGTTCAGAGACAGAAATGTGAAAGGAACTTGCAACGGCCAACATGGGAAGCAAAAACTAACAGGATCGGGAAGGCTCGGGACACCAAAAAAAAAATACAGACAGTGAAAAAATATGAATTAGTCTTTGTGAACAGGGCTCAGTCGCCTTACAAGAGCATATTTCCCAAAAATATGTGTGTGTGAAAGAAAGTTAAATGGTTAAATTGATGAAGAAAGTCAAGTAATATCTGTAATATACTATCATGTTTAATTAGAGTGTTCATATGCAGCAAGTGGACTGATTTTAAGAAGTACTGGAAGCTCAGATAGGGAAGCCTGCTATGTTTCCCCCCCTCAATCACTCTTACCAGACCCAAAATGCCCAAATCTTGCAAGAGATGTTTAAAATATGTAACAGAGTTTGCTTGTTTGGGGGCAGTAGGCTGTGTGGTTTGATTTTCTGAAGATGGTACATCTTTGCACAGAGCCTGATTAGGAACTACTCAGAACAACACATACCAAGCCTGGATCTGTTCAGACATGAAATCAATTTTGTAGAAACACAACTCAAAATGTTAATTTTCCATATGGAACTAGAAACAAATGCCTGTAAAGGTGAGCCAAAACCAGTTTTCTGGTTTGGGGAGTTTGGGAAGTTTCCCTGGATATAAAACAAGCATTTCCCCTTGTAAGAGAGCTATAGTGAACGATTCCTTTGGGTGCTTCACAGGTTCACAGGCTGCTGTTTTGTTTCAGACTGGAAAGCTGTTTCTTACATAAAAGCTCTTCCTCTCCCTTATCTGCAGTTAAAATTGCATTAGTAAAATGCCTTTTTGTGCCACTTTGCTTACTGAAATTACTAATAGTTCTGAATTATGGATACAAAACATCAGAAGCTTCCAAATTTGAGGGCAGACCAACAAGTACAGTACTTTAAGAGTCTGTGCATGTTATTGGAAGATAGCAAAGGGCTATTTCAAGCATATCTTTCTGTAAAGCAGCTTTCCAATGAGATACAGCCAGCAGAACGCTACGAAGAGCCGATGAGTATTACTTTTACCTGAATGTAGAAATTTGTGAAAAGGATAATCAAAGAAATCATATAAGAAATCTGGAAATACAGCCACCCCTGAGGAAATGCACATGGCCAAACAACACCGCAGCTGGTCTGGAAGATTGTCAGGACAAACTGAGTCTGGGAAGAGAAAAAAAGACAAATGGAGCACATTAATGCAAGGAGGAAAAAAGCCATTAGTGACCAAAATCTCATTAGTTATTTCCAAAACAAGCCAAAAATATGTAATACTCTGTGTTTGACAAGTTTATCTTCTCTGTCTTACTAACAGTGCAAACCTGAGTTAGCAGACATTCAGGTTGTGGTATTCTGTTGTTTGTTTTTATTTGTTTTAATTGATTAATATAGTTCCATTTTAGAGCATTAGAGTAACTTATGTAGAATTGATTTATAAATATACTAAGAAACAAAGATCAGCTTCTCCCCAGTGAGAGCTCATCAGGGTTTGACTCTACCAGCCTAACAGAGTAGATCTGCATCTCCCTGCTTCGGTTGCAAAAGATTTGGGGTAACTGGGTCTACAGACAGATCCTGCAATCCTCTCCCCCAGACAGGGACTGCCCAACATACGGCTCCAGCGTAAGAATTTTTAGGGTAAAGGCTGCAGGGAAGCTGGGGAGGCAGGGAGGAGGATTGGGGTTTAATTATCTTCAATTATCTGCTTTGGAAAAACACAGTTTGGGCTGAAGTGCTGCAGAGGGCCTTAGGCAAAATTCATCTTTACATGAAGGCTACCAGATTAGGGAATGTTTATTTGAAAAGGGAAAGACGGTTCTGTTATTTTGCTGCCCTAACAGCTATGCAGGCAGAGCAGGCAGGGAAGTGAAAGCAGCTGTGACAATAGCCAGGGGAGCAGCCAAAGCACTGAGACACTCGCGTTCTGTAGCACTCAAACAACCAGGATGAAGAATT